>NC_081546.1:20902232-20906064 GCF_901000735.1 Corylus avellana
GGCATCCATTAATTACTGCTGTGAAAATTAGAGGACGAAATAAGGCATGGTAAAGATGGAAGCGATGAATATACGATGAGAATGAGAGGACGAAATACGGCAGAGAAACCCATGGATCTTTATGATTAAACCAAGACCTTTATTGATACCTTCAATATATTGCCTCATTTTAAACAAATAGGGGCAGTGAGTGAAAGTGATCATCTTGGCCAGAAAAAAATAACATAAAAAATTATAGTTTTTTTTAAAAAGAAAATAGTGGTGAGTCTGGAAAGAGAGTCATTTGACCCACATAATCAACTTTGATTCTTACTTAAACTTTTTGACTTTTAATTCCAGGAATTGATGAATATTTGTTACAAAAATGGGTTCATATCGATAGATATGGGCATGAATGACGCGAAAGCCGCGTAGTGGAATTCTACGCAAGACCACAAACTTGAATCAAATATATCAATGTCTAAGTCAAAAGGGAGAAGACCCAATTAGGTGGCATGATTGAATATTGATGCCAATGATAGCTAGAGCTTCTCAACACATCAATGTCTCATGCCAAATCCATTCTCCTCCAAGATATTAGTATTAGTAATCTGCCCCTTCCTCCAATTAATACCACCATTTATCTCCCCCCTGCGCGTGTCCGTCAACTATCACCAGCCGGTCTGACCCATGTCCTTAATGCCCGTAATCTTCACAATTTTCCCATCTCCAACCGAAGCCTCCTCAACTAGATCGATGCGCATACCCAAGCTTCTCGACCCGGAAATGCTCGATGTTCGCAATGGGCAAGAAAGAGAATGCAACGACAAATCGTTAAATCACTAACTATCAACTCAAAAGAACTTTAAGACAAAATTCAGAAAACTTTGAAACAGCTGGCATTCTTCAATTATAATTTACTGAGATAATTTTCAACATGCTTTATTCATGTTTAAACCACTAGATTTATACATAATATCACCCAATAATCCTAATAGAATTCAATGACTAATGAACATATATATCAATAAACGGCTTAAAGATAAATATTACAATGAGATTACCTAAACCTTACCCCTAACAACTTCTTTCTTATCAATGACTTGATAATATTTTTATTCTAAAATACTAAACCCAAATTATGATCACCAGAATTTTCCTCTTAGACATTAGCTTGGTTTTATGCTTGACCCGTTATTGAGTTGCGTCTAAAATTACGCAACTTCTTCACCATCCAAGAGAGTGGGCGAATAATGTGAGTCACAATAACAATCACAATCACTCCAAGCCATATATCTCCTAATATTTGGACGAATGAGCCATATATAGAAAATACTTCAACCGGGGTCACCAAAGCCACTGCAAATATATAGGCATATGTCATGGACGCGACTGAGATACTCATGCTTAAAGTCAAAAACCACATAAAGAAGTTGGTCGTAAGAGGAAATCCACTAATGACTAAAAATAGGACGCACACAGATGCAATGAAAGAGGTGGTATTGCAAGATATGAATACTCGATATCGGTATTCATTTGAATAACTGGAATTGGAATAAGATAAAACTGCTGTGCCGGCTTGACATATATCATCTTCCCCACAATTGGAACCGGTGGAATTGGATGTATTTTGTTGCCAAACGCCACCTGGCGGACTGATTCCAGCTTGGAAAGCCATGCTTGCAATCACAGTGGCCACTACCATCAATGTACCACGTGTTTCCTCGATCCAATTTTCCTGGTACTTCAAGTGTTTTACTAATGATGAACACATGTATCCCCAACATCTCCTGAAACTTGATCGAGTTGGCTGTCTAGACAGTGCTAGTCGAGCTTCATCAATAGTAACAATACGACTCAGTGTTAATGGTAGGGAAGAATTTAGATCCATTGATCTTTTGACACCGGCTTCCTTTAAAATGCTTTGGATTTCAAAACATTTAAAGTCTCTTGGACAGATCTCTACGACATCTAAAGCTGTGTAACCAATCTTGTTCATGGCATTAGCATCTCCATTTATTTCCGCTAATGAAAGTAAGTATTTTATGGCCTGCACCATCACCACACTATTGTTTCAGCCAAACTATACTAACAGAAAACTCTAAAAGCACTTCAAAAAAAAAAAAAAACCAAAAAAATTTAAGTTAACCACATTGAATGATGTTTTTACTTATTCTACAAATATATCTTCCAATTTAAACATTGAGTCCTAATTTATAAATCAAACAAACTTACGTAGAAGGGAAAGAAAACCAAGTATAGATCTCAAATAATTTCTTGATAGTGTGCAGCTTTACATCACAAAAAAAAAAAAAAATACATTTCTAAGAGAGTAGCCATAGATATAGTTAACGCACCTTAATTTGTTTGAGCATCACAGCTAAATGCAATATGGAGTTACCATCATGGTCTTTAGAGTTGCGAAATTCATCGCAATCAGCTGATTCCACTAGCAATTTCAGAGCATTCAAATGATTGTAGCGAACACACAAGTGCAAAACACTGTCTCCATTGAGATTCACCCTGATGGACTCTGGTTGAGCAATAATTAACTCTTTTATGATCTCTATTCTTCCTCTCATTGCGGCAAAGTGGAGAGGAATTTGCTCATCTTGATCAAAAGAAAAGCAAACACTTGTATTTGCTTGCAACAATGCTTTTACTATCTCGGTGTGGCCCTCAGCAGAAGCCAAGTGGAGAGGAGTTCGTCCCGATGAGTCTACCTCTTCTGCAAGTTTAGATTTTTTGCTGACAAGAACTCTAGTAAATTCAAGGTGGCCAAGCAAAGCTGCAATGTGTAAGGGGGTCTCACTGAAAGATGTGAGTGAAACTTTATTAAGGAGAAGTGGATCCGTTTGGATCAAGGTGTTCAAGGTGCTTACACACCCATTGAGAGAGGCTTGATAGAGTGCAACCATATTCTCTTCTTCAACATGCATTCTATCCATCCTTCACTTGTGAATGTGAAGATTGAAGTAACTTCAACAAGAAGTTATATACTTACTAGAGCTCATGACCAATAAAAAGGGGAAAGACTCGCGATCTTTCCTCCCTTCATAACGCGCTTTCATTCTTATTCAACATAAATGAAGAACAACATAAATTGCCCACTCTTTGACATATGGTTCTTGGAATAATGGAGAATGAAAAGAGAAGCAAATTAAGACACGTTATAATCTAGTGGATGAGTACTATTCTTGTGGAAGATTTTCTCCAGTCTCTTTTATCCGTGAAAAAGCATGTAGATATTGTTAGAAATAATGCGGAAGATATAAATTAACCTTCAAAAAAAAAAAAAAAAAAAAAAAAACAAAACAAAACAAAACTAAAATGTGAGCATGTGAATTATGTAAGAAATTTCATTTAAGGTATGTCCCTTATGTCACATATATTATTATGATTATAAAATATATATAATAACGGTGTTCAGTGATTTATTCCAATTAAAGTTTATCCTGCGAAATCAAATATTCTGAATTAAATTGTTGATTTAATTCTTGTGGAAACAAATATTTGAATTCATTATTGATTTTATTTTGTGGAATCAAATAATCTGTATTGATTATTTATTTGATTTTTATTTCTTGATGGGAGGAATAATTAAGTAACAGCTCTAATTGAGGGTCCATGACCTACTTATTTAGTGTATTCCATCAATTGGCACTCACTGGTAGGAATATGTTAGAAGAACCTCTCAATATTTTTTTTAGTTTTCCAGATTTTGTTGCTGAGAAGTCTTTTTCATTTCGCTTGAGCAAAGCATTGGCCGGAGGTACTTATATAATTAAATTATTTACGCTGCTAATTTATATTGATTAGCATTTAATTATATATTGAATTCTTACATGTGGTA
>NC_081546.1:20906164-20913611 GCF_901000735.1 Corylus avellana
TGTGGTTCACGATTCTTGAGACATCCTGAACGATTTTGTCTTTTTTCGGATGATTGGCAACGTGTATCACGATTCTTGAGACATCCTGAACGATTTTGTCTTCTTTCGGATGATCGGCAACTCGTTTCACAACAATTTTGTCTTTTTTGTCTTTTTTTGGATGATTGGCAACGCGTTTCACGACGATTTTGTCTTTTTTCGAATGATTGGCAACACATTTCACAATTCTTGAGACATCTTGAACGATTTTGTCAATGAATTCAGCTTCATTCCTATCAAATACAAAAGATTATATATATATATATATATATATATATATATAGAGAGAGAGAGAGAGAGAGAGAGAGAGAGACCCATAGTATGTACATAAGTAATTGGAATAAGAAAAAAAAAATCTACAACAAATGCACAACACTCATAAGAAAGCTTTGAATTACTAAATTATGTAATGTATTTTTGTAAAAATATTTACATAATATTACTTTTGGAATATTGAATTTTAATTGAATTAAATTTGAGCATTACTTTTGAGTTATGATGATTAATTAACTAATTATGTGAAATAACATGATTTTTATTTGCAAAAAGTATTGAGTACAACTAGCATGATTAAATAGTAGTCGAAGCCGTGACAACTTGAAAGACAATAAAATTTTGCAAGGACGTGGCGCTTCAACAAGTTCTAGAGGGAGATGTGTCGAAAATTGTGCATGATTTGCGATAGGAAGGCTCTTGTTAGAGTCGGTACAGTCAAATATTGATCGATGATACTCGAACCTCATTAAATGGTCTTCAATCATGGTTTGCAGGTTATATTAGAAGGGAAGCATATGAAACAGCCCATCATTTGACAAAAGCAACTCTTCACTAATGTATAGACCAAGTGTAGAACTTGATTCTCTTTGATTTATGAAAACTTGATATTTTCTCTAAAAAAACTTGATATGTTTTTTGTTATCCTTTTTTACGTCTGAATTATAATCTCTTTGAGTTATATGATAATTTGTGAACACGAATAGTGCTATACGGCTATAAAAAGCATATTCTTGTATATCTATTTGAAGATTTCATCAAAAAGAATATATTCTTTTAGATTTTATTGTAATGTTATATCTGCCCCTCACCAAAAGGCAAAAACCTTAATTTTGCCCCTGATTATTTGAATAAATAAATAAACAAATCTACTACTACTGAAAACTTCATCAACAAAGAAACAAACACCTACTGAGAGAGAGCGGTATCGAAGCAAGTGATTTGTGAATCCGTTGGCTGGAGGTCCGAGGTTGGCAGCGAATTGAAGGGAGCGACGTCGGAGCTGGAAGCGATCTGTGAGGAGCTTAACGGAGGCAATAATTGGCTGAAGAGGGTGGCTCACGTTTGATTAAATGCACATTTTAAAGAGGTATTGGTCATGCTCCAGGAGAAAAGTCGATGCTGCCTTGCATCATCAAAAGATGGATGACATTCAATAAACTAGCGTACGTGGAAAAGAATGTTAATTAGGAAGCTTCATGGCTACATTCCCAATGCAATGAGATGATTTTTCTCATCAAGGCATCAATCATCAAAATATAGTAATGCTAATTTTTTTTAAAAAAATTTAAAATTGATAATATTTTTAAAATTATTATAAAATTTATGATGGGTCATTATTAAACTTTAATACAATAATAGCTTTAAAAATCACATTTACAATCAACCAAACAGTCCAAATAAAAAAATACTTGTAAATAGAAATTGTTGCCATTTCTAAAATCCTATCATGAAAATGACAAAAGGGACCGAAACTTTATATGCTTAGTGAAGGAATCCAAAGAGAGGACTAATCAAGGCATTAAATGCATCTCAAGCACAAAACAATTATAATCAATGAAAATGGCAAGAAATATAATTTCTAAATGAAAATGTACTTCACTCTTGATTCAACTATAGATATTATAAATGTCAATAAATTAATAAGACACTTTATGTATTGTAGATTATCTAAGAGATCTAAAGACTAACACTTAATTTATTTGCTATAAAGCCCAAACTCTTTCATCACTACAGGACATGAAGCCAAAGTGTGTGCTAAGATTAATTTATCCTTAATATCAATAAAACATTGTGGAAGATGAGTTAAATTTGTCGTTTGAGGAAAAGGTCTGGTTGTTCACACACCAGACATAATCACCAATTCAAACTTCAAATTTAGTGATATATATAAGAAAAATCAACAATGGTCTTCCCTGAAGTTTCTGTAGAGTCCTTTCACTCTCACCATTGACGTTTGTTTTTGACAAGTCGACTCTCAAGTCTCAAGTCTTATTTGAAATTTTTGTCCAGCCATTGTTTGATTGTTTCACATGGAAATTTCTCAGAAAGCATTGGAAAATTAACGTCCAACTGACAAACCATTTTGCCCTTTTGTTACTGTTCACACTACATTTTTTCTAAAAAAAACTAGTATCAAAACCTTCTTATATTTTTCACTTTTATATTACATGATTCACTTTTTATTATTATTTAAATAAAAAAAAATCAGTAAAAAATAAAACTTCTCACGTTTTCATACAAAAAAAAATTCAAAATTTTATACCACATCAATCCACGTCAGCTACAATATCTATGACAAGACATTGAAATGATATATGGGGTGTTTGATATCATTTTTTAGAATGTGTTTTTGTGTGTTTTCATATATGACATAATTGTGAAAAATATTTTGAATTTTTTATGAGAGTTTTGTCTTCAAAGTTATTTGTTAATATTTTATTTTATTTTTTTATAAAGGAAAAAAGAAAGATGGAGTGGGTTAGCTGTACCGCGTAGAATGGTATTGCAAAAACGAATGTCATATGAAAATGTTGGTTATGACTTGTCCAAGCCTTGGCAAGTCACATCTTTGACAAAAAGCTTTGTCATGTCAAAGCTTCTAGATAAGGGGGCTTCTAGATTAAGGAAAAAAAACCCTCACTCTCTTGCACATCCCCTCCCTAGCTCTCTTCTTCCTTACTCACTTGAAGATGAAGCTCTTATTCCGTGTCATTTGCAAATGGCGTTCCATCTCTTTATATAGGCAATTTCCAGCACCCTTAAGTCAAGCATAACAGGGCTGGTACGTTGTTCACACACCAAACAACTACGGTACTACTTACTAGAGATAATCACCAATTCAAACTTCATTCAAACTTCAAATTTAGTGATATAAGAAAAGAAAAATAATAAATTTTAAATAAGAAAGTTTTTGGATTAATGTTTTTAACTTTTTTTAAATAAATTTAAGGGGAAAAAAAAAAAATCTCAGCAATCAAGGCCTTAATTACATGCAGGTCATGAGCCATAATAGTCAATGACGGTTAGTGGTTAGTGGCAATAACCGCTAACCGTAACCGCCTTAGCGGTTAGTAGATTTCACTAACCGCAACCGGTTAGCGGTTAGCGAAATAGATAACCGCCCGCTAACCGCCTTTTTAAAATTGGGCTTTTTTTTTTGTGCTTTTTTTGACCCTCATTTTTTTTTCTTGTATTTTTAATATCTTCTTGGGCCCAATTGCTATAAAAAGAGCCCATATTGAAAAATCAAAAATATTTAACCCAAAATTTAGGATCACCAATCCTAAATTTGTACATTTGTTCTTGTTTTTGTTTTGACTACAAATTCATATGCAAATGTTTGACCCAAATATTTGGGTCAAACAGAAAAATAAACAGAAAAATCAAAAATATTTGACCCAAATATTTGGGCTTATTATATAATCATATGATTTAATGATCAAGTCATCATGTGATATAATTATATCAATTATAGTGATAATATATAAATTACTAAAATTATAACGATAATACATTAATACTTAAATTGTGTTTATAAGTAACACATTGGTCATTGTTTAATCCAATGTCAATTACTTAATTTGATATTATACGAATCATATCATCATTGTATATTAATAATATGATTCACTTGAAGTCTTGAATAAAGTATTTGAATTGTCATTGAATCATATGATTAAGTATTGATATTATACATTTATATTATTCATATGCATATGTAGACTTATATAGACTTATAACATATATAGACTTATAAGTTTATAACATACATTGGAAATAAGTCTCTAGATATTTAATTGTTGTATTAGTATGAATTGGTATACTTATGAGTTATGTCATATTATATATGTATAATTTGTTATTATATAATCAAATGATTTAATGATCAATCTCATGTGATATAATCATATAAGTTATAGTAATAATATATTAATACTCAAATTGTGATTTAATTATTTTTTAAAAAAATTATGATTTAATGATCAAGTGATTATGTTATATGTATAAATATTTTTATAATTATAATTATAAAAATATATTATATAAAAATGCGGTTAGCGGTTAGCGGTTACGGTTAGTAAACCCAATAACCGCTAACCGCTAACCGCTAGGCGGTTATAGCGGTTAGGCGGTTAGCGGTTAATACGGTTAAGCGGTTAGAGCGGTTAGCGGTTGGCGGACGGTTTTTAACCGTCCGCCTTTGCACCCCTAGTGAAGTTGTCCCAACATTTGATTCAATTTTGTTCAGCCCTTGTTTGATATGGGAATTTGTCAGAAATAAACGTTTTGTAAGAATGAAATAAGTTTAATTATGCAGGAATATTAAATTGTCAATCTATTTAACATCCTTTATCAATATTGAAAAATAAGAAATCCATGACAAAAATCGAAGATCTACTTTTGTGAATCAAAGAGAGAAAAACCCATAACATTATTGCATGATACTAAGACTGTCACATAAATTTGGATCCCGAGAACAAGTTTCTTCTCTTTTTCTTTTACTTCTTCCTTCTCAGCCGCCTCTTCTATATATTCCGCCTTGATCCTTTCCTTGATTGAACGGACCGACGACATGATTTGTTTGTGGGCTCTTGGACAAACTGGACTTCTGAGATGCAAAGTTTAAGACTCAAGACTCAGTCAAATACAAGGCCTGCAATTACCAAGGCCCAAGAGAGCCTAAAATAAGGCCAATTTTTGTTAAGAGGGACTCATGGGCCTAACTCTATACTGGGTCTCATCTCCTTTACCACTATGGTATTCTCTAAGAGCATTCCCAGCTATAGGGAGTCTGTTCCCTAAATTTAGGGAATATGTCAAAAAAATCGCAAAAAACATCCATCGCAAACTCTTTAAATGAACCATAAACATTATGATTGTTACAGTGAAACCCAAAACATTATGATTGGGTTCCACTATTGTAACCTTATGATTATTAAAATATAAAAAAAAAATGATTCTGTCTCTTCTTTCCTCTCTCCTCTCATGTCTCACAATTCTCTCTCATCTCTCATCTCATTTATATAATATAATTAAAAAAATAAATATTTTAATAATATAGAGAATGATTAAAGGAAGCTATTGGGGTTTATTTTGACATAGAGAAGCAAAAAGTAATTTAGATCTTTTAAATATAGGGAAAATGACGAGAAAACTGCTGGGAATGCTTAGCGCCCAGGCCCGCACACACCTTGTCTCTCCATGGGAGGGGAGCACTCTAATTGTTTACAACGAGGCTATTGGAGATATCAATAATGGTCATTGTTTTATCAAAAAGATCAAATTCATTGTGACATTGATAAAACCATTAAGAAGAGGAGAAAACACAACAGGAAAATGACGATAACGTACAACTACGGATGAAAACACAACATGGGAATGCTTCTATTTGATTAGTTAAAACGGCCAATTATGGGAATGATACGTGCCCTGCCTGCAGGCCGGGCCGGACTGCCGTTTTGGATTTTGAAGGCTATATATATATAGTACTTCACATGGAAAGTAGTGACCTCTAGTAAGTATATAGCTTCTTGGATTTAATAGGTTTCTCTGGAACGGAAAATCAGATGGTCCTGCCAAAGCAAAGGTCTCTTGGAAGGATGTGTGCTACCCTAAGAGGGAAGGAGGCTTGGGGTTAAAGAGTTTGGAAGTTTGGAACCAGACCTCTATGCTTAGGCATGTTTGGAGCCTTTTTGCTAGGTCTGGTTCTATCTGGGTAGCTTGGGTGAGGGAAAACCTTCTAAAAAGAAAGAGCTTTTGGAGTGTTGGTATCCCACAATCCTGCTCTTGGAGTTGGAGAAAAATATTACAGCTGAGGGATGTTGCTAAATTTTTTTTAAAGTTTGAGGTAGGAAATGGGGAGAATATTCATATGTGGCTGGACCATTGGCACCTTTCCGGTATTCTTTTGGAGACTTTTGGTCAGAGGGTAGTCTATGATGCACATAGCAGTGTGGAGGCCAAGCTTTCCACTGTCATTCTTAATGGAGACTGGTTTTGGAAACCAGTTAGGTCTGAGGCCTTAGTTGAGATTCAGTCTAGGCTTCCTGAAGTAAGTTTAGGACTGCATGATAAAGTTTTTTGGACTGCTTCTAAGAAAGGCTGCTATGTTAGCTCAGAAACTTGGCAGATTCTTAGAAGGAAGAAGGTGGAGATTGCTTGGTGGAAACTGGTGTGGTTCCCTTTAGCCATACCTAAACAAGCATTCATTTTATGGCTTGTTATGCAGGATAGGCTTTTAACAGGGGATCGTTTGCTGAAGATGGGATATAAAGGAGATTGTAAGTGTCTGTTCTGCCACAATCAGACTGAAAGTAGAGAGCATCTCTTCTTTGAATGCAGTTTTTGTTATCGCATCTGGGAGTTCTATATGGGTAGATGCAGTGTGAATATTATTTCTATGAAATGGGATGAGATTATTCAAGTGGGAATCAGTCATTGGGGGAATAAAAATCTGAAAGGTCTTCTATGCCGACTGGTGTTAGGATCTGTTGTCTATTATCTTTGGCGCGCTAGAAATGAAATTAAGCATTCTGGGCATCCACTTACTGAAGATCAGCTGCTGAAAAGAATTCTTTGGGAAGTAAGAGCAAGGATAATTGGGAAGGGTAACTTTCCTAAGACTAGAGAAAATCTTCTCCTAGTGTCTTTATGGAATCTACCTGCAGATTTGTTGATATGAACTGTTTCTGCAGGATGTGATTTGTTGGTTTTAGCATCCTTGAGGAATATGCCTGCTGACTTCTTGTTGTAGTTCTCTTTGCAGGCTTGTGGTTTTTTCTACCTTGCTCTTCTTATTGTAGGCTGGCTTCTCTTTTGGAGAGGTTTTTAGTGCTGCTTGGTGTTGTGTAGTTTGCATTTTGTTTTCTGTTTCTGCAGATGGTTTGGTTTGTTGTATGGTTTTTAGGCCCTGCGTGGTTGTTTTCTGCAGGCTTGGTTTGGTTTTGTTGTTCTCTGTAGAACAGTCCATTTTTGGACTTCTTTTGGTAGTGCTGGCTTGCCAAATTGTATGTTGTTTGTGCAATTGGTTTGCTTGGAGTATGTTTGAGGCCCTGCGTGGCTGAGCTGTTGGCCTTTTGAAAAGACTTGTATTTGGGATCTCTTTGTAGTTTGGTTTTGTTTGCTTTGAATG
>NC_081546.1:20913711-20922678 GCF_901000735.1 Corylus avellana
TTGTACCCAGAGAAGGCGTCCATGAAGCTGAGTAAACCGTATCCAGCTGTTGAGTCCACCAATGCATCGATGCGAGGTAATGGAAAACTATCTTTTGGGCAGGCCTTATTGAGGTCAGTGAAATCTACACACATCCTCCATTTCCCATTGGACTTCTTGACCAATACTACGTTAGCCAACCAATCGGGATAGTATACTTCTTCAATGAAACGAGCTTTGAGAAGTTTCTCTACTTCTTCTGCTATGGCCTCATTCCGTTCAGGAGCGAACTTTCTTCTTTTTTGTTTTACTGGTTTCACACTTGGATCCACATTTAGCTGGTGAAGGATGTCTTCAGGATCAATTCCTGGCATATCTTCGTGAGTCCACGCAAAAACCTCTAAATTTCTTCTTAGGAAAATGACAAGGCCGTCTCGGATTTTGGGACTGAGCTGTGTCCCAATCTTCAAAGTCTTGTCTCCAATTATTACCACATCCTCCAGAGGTTCAGCTGGTTCCCCTTTTGGGTCATTCCTGTTATTTCCACCTACTGTACCAATTACAATAGGAGTCGGATCCGAGACCCTCCTGAGAGACGTATTGTAACACCTTCTCGCCTGGGTCTGATCTCCCTTCACTTCTCCGACTCCTTCTTCTGTGGGGAACTTCATCATCAAATGGTATGGCGAAGTTGCGGCCTTCAACTTATTCAAAGCAGGTCTACCAACAATGGCATTGTAGGCACCTGGTCGGTCGATAACCAAAAAATCTACCATCACAGTTTTCTGCTTAGGTGCTGTTCCTGCCGTTACAGGGAGTGAAATAAGACCAATTGGCTGGACCTGCTCTCCTGCAAATCCAACCAGGGGAGAGCTAAATGGTGTGATCCTGTCACGATCGATACCCATTTGTTTAAAAACTGGCCAGTACAGTATATCAGCCGAGCTTCCATTGTCCACCAGAATTCTGTGGATCATATGGTTGGCCACTGTTACAGTTACTACTAGCGGATCATCATGGGGCTGCATTACCCCCTAGCGTCCTCTTCAGAGAAAGAAAGGATCACTGAATCCTTTTTTGCAACTTTGGACGGTCTCTGCACTGTAAAGACTTCCTCGGCCTGTGTCTTCCTAGCATGGGCTTTTCTGGCCGAATTAGACGGTCCTCCACCAGCTATTCCTCCGGCAATAGTATGGATTTCTCCTACTACTCCTTGATCCCGAGGGGGTCTCGGATCTTCTCTAGGACCATCATCCCGATCACGTCTCGGCTCCCGTGCCCTTTCAGCTCGGTTTCCATCTAATAGGAGAGGCTGTTGGTGCACCGCTCCTTGGTTCCTTTCCCCTGCTAGAAATCTTACCAGCCTTCCATTTCTAATGAAAGTTTCAATTTCTTGCCGCAAGGTTATGCAGTCTTCCGTCAAATGTCCGTGATCATTGTGGTACTCGCAGAACTTCGTCCGATCTCGCTTCCTCGGATCACCCCACAACTTACTTGGCCACCTGAAAGCTGGGTCTCTTCTGATTTCCATAAACACTTCGTTGACCCTGGTATTCAAAGGTGTGAACCTTCGATCTTGATGTCGCCGGGGTTCTGTCTTTGGGACTGATGGTACAGTCTTCTTTACTACTCTCTTCTGCAACCTTTCTTCCTTCTGAGCGGACGCTATAGGTGGCTCCTTTTTGGCATCCTCCTCCTTTTTGGCATCCTCCCTCTCCCGGTCTTCTTCCTCTTGACCTTTCGTGAGAGCCTTAATCATTTCCTCCTGATTAATATACTCTTCTGTTTTGGCGATAAACTCGGGAAGAGTTATTTCTGTAGAACTTTTTGATACTTCGGCCATTAGAGGCCCGTTTGGCCTGACTCCATGCCATAATGCAGATAATACCGTTTGATCCCCCGGATTATCCACTAACAATTTTTCTTTATTGAACCTATGCATGAAATCCTTCAGACTTTCTTCCTTCCCTTAACGTAATGACAGTAAGCAAGCCGAGTGCTTCCTTCTCTTCTTGGTAGCGAGGAATTGGCTTAAAAAGAGACTTCCAAGTTCTTTGAAACTATCTATTGACTTGGCAGGCAATCTGGCAAACCAATCCTGAGCAACTCCTTCCAGCGTAAGAGGAAAGGTTCTGCATGCAATTTCATCTGGAAACCTATGAAGGGAAAAGTGAACTCGGACGCTTTCCATATGTTCAGAAGGGTCACCACTACCGTTAAACTCCTTGACGCGAGGCATCTTGAAGTTTTCAGGCAAAGGGAAACTTAACACTCGTTCAGTGAAAGGCAGGTCGGTGTTATCCATAAGCCCCGAAGCAGGGGTTTTTCCATCCTTTTCAACCAGCTTGCGAGTTAGTTCTTCGTACTTCTTCTTTAAATCTTCCATGTCAGCACTCATCTGGGCCTCATTTCGCCCTTGAAATTGCTCCCTTCGAGGCCTAGTATGCTGAGACCTCTCTGGGTTCTGCTGCTCACGATGCTCCTCATTCTGGATAGTAGTATGATGGCTAGCTTGGACTGAACTTGCTTCCTCATCGCGATGGGAACCTGCGGTTCGCTTCCCATCACGAATCTCCCTTCGCCTTTCCCTCTCACGCTGTTCTTCACGCCTTCGTGCTCGCTCTTGATCCCTCTGACTATTCCGGCCTTCAGCAGCTGTGAGCCTTGCAGCCAGGTCTTCATTCTGCTTTTTCAGAACCTTCATAGATTCAGACATCTGCTTCATGAATTCGGCTAGATCGGATGGTGGTGGTACGTTGGAGGCTGCAGCAGTGGAACGGGTAGTCACCATTTTAGATTAGTAGAGAACTGATGAAAATCGAAGTTCCCACAGACGGCGCCAAACTGTTGATGCACAGTTTTCCAAAAGATGACGTGGCACGCCTGCCGAGTTTGAGTTGAACCAACACCCGAACAGTTTGACTGCACAACAAAGAAGAAAGAAGGATCGAAGTGACCGGGGGTGAGCCGGCGTGGGCACTCCGATGCCTAAGTCAGAATGGGAAAAGATGCTAGTAACAACTATCGAGCTCAAATTATGAGAGTTGTGATTACCTTTGCTTTGATCATATGACTTGTATTTATAGGCATTGGAGGGAATTTGATTTCCCACTTATTAAGGAATCTTATCCCTTGATATCGGCTAAACAAACATTTGAATGAAAAGATCATGTTTGTTAGTTCTTCCACGATTTAAGCGATTCGAGATCAGTGGATCAACTTCGTAATCTTTTAAGATATCAAAGTTATCCCTTTTACTGCGACTTAAATGTCCTGAGTTATTCTCGGACTTCAAGGTCTCGGCTAGGGGTCGCCTCGGATTGGTGGTCTCGGATCACATGAGTAGTCCTCGTCTCGGATCACTTGAGTAGTCCTCGTCTCGGATCACTTGAGTAGGTCTCGTCTTGGATCACTTGAGTAGGTCTCGTCTCGGATCACTTGAGTAGGTCTCGGGCTTGGGCCTTTTGAGCTGGTCTCGGACTTGGGCCTTTTGAGTAGGTCTCGGACTTGGGCCTCTTCTAGCTGGGCCCAAGGACTGCTTAGTAAATGGCAAGCTAGTTCATGACCCAACAAACTTACATAGACTTGCTAGCTAGAGGTCACTGGTCTTCATGTGAGCTACTAAAAAAAATATACGGCGGACCCACCAGGCAAGGTATTTAAATAAAGCAATCATTCCCCCATTTTCATTAGCCAATGTTGTGTTTGCCATGCATCCTTAGTTGGTAATGCAACGAGCCTTTAAATTACAGTCTACAACTTGGAACAGTAAACGTGAACTTTTTTTTTTTAAAATTTTATTTTATTTTTAATGCGGTCATTTTTTTTTTTTTTAAAAAAAAATTCTGAAGTACTAACATCTTATGTGGTCATTTTTTTTTGGTCATTTTTATTTTTATTTTTTTTTAAATGGTCATTATTCTGAAGAAAAATACCACTAAAAAAAAAACCAAATAAAAAATGACCACATAGGATGTTATTACTCATAATTTTTTTTTTTGTTTAAAAAAAAAGATGACCACATAAGAGAAAAGTTTGGCCAAAATTGTGTCTCTAAGTTGTGTATCTATTATTCCTCTTGAAATAAAGCAATCATTACATGTGCACCATTTTCATTGACCGGTGTTGTGTTTGCCATTCATCCTTAGTTGTTGCCTTCATTTTTCTGTTGAGTTTCCTTTTTTCCTTTTCTTAATTGTTTTTGGTTCATTCGTGTTATTTTTGTATTTGCTCAGAAAAAGGGGAGTGGGACGGGCAGACACGATATTATTTTTTCACATTTTTAGAGCATCCATATTGAGCTCTTCAAATAAAACTTAAATTTGAAGAGTCACTTTTAAAATGAACCAAATATCAAACTCTCTATATCTTCATCTTTTTTAATTAAATATTATTATTTTTTGATTTTTTTAATTCTTTTTTGGTTCTTGGTAGATGAGAGAGAGAAGGAAAATGTATATATAAGATTAAAAAACTAAATAACTTTTACTTTTTAGCACTTGGTATTTGGAGAGCCTTGTTGATCAAAGTTAAATTTGAAATAGAGTAGAGCACTTGTTAAATGACTATTTTTGTGAGTTTTTTCAAATTTTTAAAGAAAAGCCAAATTTAAAGATGGGGATGCTCTTAATTGGTCATTTTTTTAGAACACACTCCAAATGAGAAATAAGAAGATTTCAACAAATTAAATACCTAATTTCATTACATTTAAGGTTGCCCAATAATAAAGAGAGTACAACACTCAATAGTTCGTAATGAAATAGGAGAAGATTTAACAATCAAATTACATTCAAAGATTAACAAACTACGCAATTTGAATGAAATCTTTATCTATAATATATGAGAAATGATATAGTACAATGAAAAAACTATTTTTGGCCCATAAAAGTTGTGGGTAGTAAGAGGTCATAGGCCTCATCCATAGTTGTTGTGGTCCAACCCATTGATGGACCTATAGTCTCTTGCCATTTAAGACTTTTATAGGCAAAAAATGATCTTTTTATTGCAATATAACATATCTCATAATATATCCATCATCCAATGGTTGCCATTTCAAGGTAAAATAATGTGTGGATAAGACTTGAGATTTTAGACACTTAGGCTAAAAGCCTGAAACACGTGGTTGAGTCGGATTATGGATTGCGTTGATTCAAGTGCAAATCAAATCTGTCATTCCCTACTTTCATAGGCCCTATTGTATAAGCAATTTTAGGGAGTTTCAATCACAATTTGATTAATTTTTTACAATAATAATACAGATATAACTACTATTTTTTCTAAGCATTATATAAGAATAATATTTTAATTAAAATTATTAGCAATTCGAACAATTTGAGAACAGGGCTGCCCGTTATGAATGTTTTCAAAACAATTAATGTGGAAAATTTTTCAACATTGTTTTCTTGTTAAAAAGATTTATCCAGGCGGACATCGCATTAATCTGAGTAATGCTACAAGTCCTTCTTGTGTCCCTCTTGAGTCCCTCCAAGAATAATGTAGCTATTAAAATTATCATTGGGCTTGTGATTGATTATTATTGGATTTTGATCAAATTGTGATTTTAATAGTAACATCATTCTTGGAGAGACTCAATTGGGACACAAGAGGAACTTCTAAAATTATTCCATTAATCTACCTTAACATCAACTTTCAGAATTTTTTTTTTCTTTTTTTTCTTGTGAGTAATCAACTCTGAGAAAGTTGATCAATAGACTTTTGCCAAAAGCAATGCCATTTTTTTCTTTCTTTAAAGCCGAAGTTCATTTGCGTCCTGGGCACATTTATAATTTTATATAAATTTAGGAGTATAAAAGTCATTTTATTCATTTGTCGTTTGATTTAAACCCAAACTTAATAACACATATAACATTGCACAAGATTGAAACTTGAATATACTAAATTAAGAATTTTTAAAAAAAGTAATTATAAATACAATGAAAATTAATAAGTTAGATGAAGTTTTTTTTCCTAATTTATTTTTTGAGAGCTCTACTATTATTGTGTGCCATTTTCATTGACCAAAGTTGTGCTTGGTATGCATCCTTAGTTGTTGTTTTCATTTTCCTGTTGAGTTTCCCTTTTCCTTTTCTTAATTGTTTTTGGTTCATTCGTGTTGTTTATGTATTTGCTCACAAAAAGGGGAGGGGGACAGAAACGAACACGATATTACTTTTTTTAAACACACTCCAAATGAGAATTAAGAAGAATCCAACAAATTAAATACCCAATTTTATCACCGGTTAGCCACGAATAATTAAAGAGATCGAGTACAACACTCAGAGTCAGAACCATAATGAAAGTACAATGTACACTTAGCAGTTCATAATGAAATAGGGGAAGAATTAACAATCAAATTACATTCACATATTAACAAACTATGTGATTCTCACCTGCATTTTTATAAATGTATACATAATTTATTTATCTTATTAAAAATGCATGTAAAAATCATGCTTTTTTTTGTTTTTTGTTTTAAATATTAGTTTAGTAAACAAAATCGAAAGAAATTCTGAAACTCAATTACTAATTAGGATGCATTTATAAATGTGGAAATTTTTTCGACATCGTTTTCTTATTTTTATGTTTTTAGGAGACTTTTCTTTGCAATTGCTCACCAGCTGGCATTGCGAGCATCTAAAAAGATTTATCCCGGCTATACATGGGGAATTAAGATTCTCTTCAGTTCAAATGAACTGAAGAACATCCCGTTAGTTATAGTGGAGGGTATTTTTGTCCAGACAAAAATACTCCTTAAGTATAACTAACGGAATATTATGGAGATGATCATGTTCCATCCATTGGACATCGCAGTAATCTAGATAATCATCAACTTTGAGAAAATTGTTTCTCTTTTTTCTTTTTTTTTCTTTTTTATCTTTTTTTTCTTTTTGTGGGTAATCAACTTTGAGATAGTTGATCAATAGACTTAGCCAAAAGCAATGGCTTTTTTCTTTTTGTGAGTAATCAACTTTGTAAAAAGTTCATTTGCGCCCTGGGGCACACATATGGAAATTTATAAGAAAAATTAGGAATATACAAGTTATTTCACTCATTTGTTGTTTGATCAAACCCAAAATTTAATGAAATTGCTAAATTAAAAATTTTTATACATCAAAGAGTAATTACAAATATGATGAAAATTAAGGATTTAGGTGAGGTTTTTTCTAATTTTTTGTTAATTTTTTATTTCGCAGTTTACATGTCTGGATATTTGTGCCTAAACACTGAGAGGTTTAATTAGTTGAAGGGTAGCCTTGGCCACTTGCTAGATTGAATGACTGTGTGTTATATGCATTAAGAAAAATATTAGTTTAGTGAACTCAATGGAAAGAAATTCTCAAAACACAATCTGAATGAAATCTTTGTCTATAATATATGTCATCCAATGGTTGCCATTTCAAGGCAAAATAATGTGTGGATAAGACTTGAGATTTCAGGTACTTTAGGTTGAAAGCCTGAAACACGTGGTTGAGTCGGATTATGGATTGCGTTGATTCAACTGCAAATCAAATCTGTCATTCCTTACTTTCATAGGCCCGAAAGAGTCTCAATCACAATGAGTTTCATTCCCTACTTTCATAGGCCCGAAAGAGTTTTTTTTTTTTTTTTGTCCGCACAAGAGGAGGAGGGGGATTCGAACTAGTGACTTCCGCTTCATTAGGCGTGATCCCAGCCGATTGAGCTACCTATTGGGAACGGCCCACAAGAGTTTTAAAAAGAGTTTTAATCGCAATTTGATTAAAATATTAAAATAATAATACATATGTAAGAATAAGATTTTAAAATTATTAACAATTCGAACAATTTGAGAACATGGCTGCCCTTTGCATATGTAAGAATATAAAAAGTTAAATATTCTTACGTGGAAATTTTAATAATAATACATATGTAAGAATATTAAAAGTTATGATTTTTTTTCAAAACAATTAATGTGGAAATTTTTTAAACATTTTTTTTTTCTCATTTTTATGTTTTTAGGAGACTTCCCTTTGCAATTGCTGACCAGCTAGCATTGCTAGCTGCTAAAAAGATTTCTCCAGGCAATTGGATATCGCATTAATCAACTTTGAGAAAGTTGTTTCTTTTCTTCTTCTTGTGAGTAATCAACTTTGAGAAAGTTGATCAATCGACTTTGCAAAAAGCAATGCTTTTTTCTTGTACCCTGGGCACATTTAGAATTTTATATAAATTTAAGAGTATAAAAGTCATGTCGTTTGATTTAAACCCAAACTTAATGACACGGATAACATCGCAAAAGATTGAAACTTGAATATAATAAATTAAGAATTTTTAAATTTTAAAAAGTAATTGTAAATATGATGAAAATTAAGGAGTTAGATTAAGCTTTTCCTAATTTATTTTTGGAGAGCCCTACTATCTTGGGTCATGCTATAAGTCCTTCTTATGTCACTCTTGTTTTCCTTCAAGGATAATGTGGCTCTTAAAATTACTATTAGGCTTGTGATTGATCATTATTGAATTTTGATCAAATAATGATTTTAAAAGCCACCTCATTTTTTGAGGGACACAAGAGTGACACAAAATGGACTTCTAGAATTACTCCCAATTTTCATTGACCAATGTTGTGCTTGGCGTGCATCCTTAGTTGTCTTCATTTTCGTGTTGATTTTCTTTTTTCCTTTTCTTAATTGTTTTTGGTTCATTCGTGTTGTTTGTGTATTTGCTCAGAAAAAGGGTAATGCATGGTGCAATCGATCGCACATCCAGAGAGCAGCACAGTTACTGCACTAATTATAGATCTGATTTTTTTTTCTTTTGTTTCATGCAGGGTCATTCGAATCTGCATATTAGTAAGTTTTTATTTTTATTTCCCTTTTAATTTTAACTTCTTTTTGTTATTTTATTTTTGTTTTCACACATGTGGGGCGGCATTTCGACACCCCGTAGACCATGTTCATGTTGCCATGACCCTTATCACCATGTTACAAATGTCCTACAATGGGACAAACTTCTAACCAATCTTATGGG
>NC_081546.1:20922778-20942677 GCF_901000735.1 Corylus avellana
TTCATTTCATCAAGCAGCACTCCATGGTAATTGTGGTCTAAGTTTGTAGCGATGGGCATGGGTAGCACAAAATTGAGGAGATCGCGAAGTTGGGTGTTGATGTATCGGTGGTTGGGTTGGTCGAAGAACATGGTCTTTCTTCGGCATTGTTGCGGAACTACAAAGCTTGGATGAAGGAAACAAATTGGGCTTCACAAGGTGGGTTCATGCAATTTCGGGTTGGCGGGTTTGGGTGGATGTTTTCTTTTGTGCTCAAACACAAATGTGTCCCTGAAAATCGGGCAAATCCAGACTGGCCGGTAAATCATACAAAAAGGAGAGCTTATTTGCTCTTCTCCCGGAGAGAGAGAACTTACCGGCATGGCGGCAACATGATGGGCTTCCAATTGGGCGGCGGCAGCATGATGGGCGGTTAATGTAAAAGGTCAATAAAAAAAAATTTTAAGGTATAAATTTGGTGTTTTGTTTCTATTTAGTTTTCTTGTTTCGAGCTGAGGTGTCAACCTCTTACGAAAAAACACAAACATCTTGGTTTGTGTCAAAACCTTATAGAAGTTATTATCGATTGGAAGTAATATAAATAGATATTGCATTCAACATTCTTCTATTCCTAATATCCTATGAATATATAGCTATTCATTTCCTAATGTAATAGTCATTTCATGTATCATACACTTTAACATTCTTCTATTCCTAATATCCTATGAATATTAGCTATTTATTTCCTAATGTAATAGTCATTTCACATATCATACACTTTCTTAATTTTTAATTTTTTTTTAATTTTTATGGAGTCCAATCCAAATTTGATACATAATATTCATAACACTTTAAATGTTATTAACATTGTAATCATTTTTATGTCATTACGAGGACTGCTTAATTGGTTTGTGCCTCATCAATGTTTGGTTATGGGCTTTTGTGGGTATGGACCTGAGAAAAATAGTAGTTGACAGATCACAGCAAAGCCCACCGCCTACCCCATCTTTAAACATTCCATAGCATCATATTCCACCTGAAGCACCACCTCTCGCATAAAATAAGAGTCTTGAGTTGCTGATGTATATTTAAACTTTTTATCTATTGATTTCTCTGCTATTTTGAGATTTTTATGATTTCCTAATTGGATGGTGTGTTGTATCTCATTGTGCTGCAATGTGATATCTGTTTGCATGGTTGTGCTTGATTAATATTTTAACGATCATTGATTGTGAGACCTTCACTGCTAAACATGAAAGCGGTGCGTGTGAGCTTAGGGCCATGGTTCTCAACACGATCCCCGATGGTGGCGGGGCTAGGCAATGGCTGACCATCCTTGAAGGTTCAGTTAGAGTGTTGACCACCCATAGGGGAGACGACCAATACAAATGTTTTTATTTTTTTGTGCCAAAAAAAAAGAAAGATTTTTTAGGATATTATGATTAGAGCTATTCAATTCTTGTGGAAATACCTATTTCCTACTTATTTTTTTAGACGAATATCATTCTTCATTTTGGGAGAATAGTTATTCCCAAATAATTAATAGTTATTCTCACTAATGATGGGGCAACCAACTAAAGGTGAAAGTAACTGAATTTCTCAAGTTGCTCAATGTCTTGATATGTTTAAATCTTTCATGCCTTTCTCTTAAGTTGGATAAGACTATATCAATTATCAGAGAGTGAAAGAAACAAATCTTGAGCATCTTTGGTTATAATACGGGTTCTCTTCTACATTTGGAAAAATTTCATTAAATTTTAGACTGAAGTATCAAATTAATAAATTCGTAAAAAATAAGTATCAATTTTTTATCCGTTTTAAAATTCAAACACATTTCTCATAAAAAAACAACAACAAAAAAACAAAAAACCAGATGTATCAATTATATATTTAATCCTAAATTGAATGTCAAGACCGTGACATTACCCTATAACATATACACTATTATATCTGTAAAATCTAATATAAAAGATGTAATTGTTCCTATCCATTTTACTTGAATTGCGTATGCTTTTGCCTCTCGAAAGAGAGATCCTGACTTTGTCTATGGGGGACACGTGTTAATCATGAATGGAATTGTCTTCGTAGAAGATGACAAGTAATAGATAGATTGGGCCTCAGGACTGGATATACATATATACCCGAGGACCAAAGCTCACCCGCTACATACAAACCCAGGGCTGGTATCTCCCAGGGAGTTAGGTAACCACTTCGTCTCGGAAGGAATAAAGGATGGTATAGTTGGGTCTCATTCCCTGAATATTGAGGACTAATCTTAACCCACGAAATCCGGATTAGATATCCATTCCAAGCTAAATTGGAGTAGAAGTCTCAAACCAAGTCCAATTAGGACTTATTGGAGAATTCGGCCAACGGCCTAACTCTAAGCTGAATTAGAGGTAGACCTCGGGTCCAAATCAAACTCTCAATAAGTCTCAACCCATTCGAAGTAGAAGACCTAGTTCAGGTCTAATTACGCTTTTTAGGCCTATAAATAGGCCTGGATCTCAGGCATAACTTTAGACTGAATTATTGTGCATTGAGAATATATTGCTCAAAAGTATTAATTTAGGCATCGGAGGGAGACCCCTCTTGCACCCGCGGCTTAATTAATGATCAAAATATTTGCTTGTAATTTCTCATTCTTCCCCAAGTGTTTGGGTGAAGATTAGATGTTTGATAGAGTTTTCTGCATTTCCTGTTGGATGGGGCGTCAGAACGGGCATGTGATGGGACTCAAGGATAGCTCACTGCCTTCTCATTAAATGGCACACCAGAACGGGCTCATGTCAGGACATAAGAGGAGGCTCCATGTTTTCTCGTCAGATAGCATGTCAGGACGGGCTCATATTATGTTTTCTCGTCAGATGGCACGTCATAATGGGCGCGTGACGGCACTCTAGAGGAAGCTCTCAACTTTCTCATTGGATGGCACGTCATCACGGGTTTGTGACGGGTATTTAGATCTAGTCGTTTTACTCTTTGCGTCTTAATGATGATTAACTCCAGTCATGACGAGGATGATTAACTCCCGTCATGACGGAAGATATCCCTATTAAGATAGAAAGAAATAAAACTACAAATCTATAAATATCTGTCTTGTTTTCAGAACTCCTTGAACCTCTCCATTTCCATTTATACTCTTCTGACTTTGGAGGTTCTCGGTGAAGAAGGTTGTGATATTTTCCTCATAGGGGTGATATCCTTCACCGTTGTTTATACTAAGTAAGACTGCCTAAAAGGTTCGTGCTTTCGCTTACTTAGGGTTCGTGTTGAGAATGAAACAATACCATACGCTTCCTCAACCATATGAATCCATTTTTGGAATTCTACCACAATATTTTTCTTTTGTGCTTGTTGATTGCTGCTGGCTGCTACGACGCTGTGATTCTGTTCTGTGAAGCCTATGATTGAAGTTCTCTTGCCTGAGTAGTGAGCCATCTTCCACAGGCCACACCTTCATTATATTTTATTATTTTATTTATACCCCTATTAAGATAAATTTTTGGATCCGCCATTGCCCAAAGCCTATGGGGGTGGTTTTAACCACCCCCAAAAACCAATTTAGGGCTGGCCATGGGGCAAAAGGGTGGCTCCCTTGCTTTTTTCTTTTTTCTTTTTTCTTTTTTCATTTTTTTAATTGTTTTAGTTTTTTATTTATTAATTTAATTGTTTTTTTTTTAAAAAAAAAAAAATTAATTATTTTTTTTTATTTTAATACCACTTCTTGCCACATGTCAACTTTTTATTGGGCTGACGTGGACTTTCGTCAATTTTTGGGACGCAAGTTGGATGGGAGTGCTAACTCCATTTTAATCAATAATTGAGGTATGATTTGCAATATGAATTGAAACTGTGGTGGGTAAAAATAAAGTCGTTAAACTACATAGGAAAAAGGTATTTAACCATATTTTTAATGCCGCATTATTTTTGTTAAACACTTATTCACCCACCTCTATGTTTATTTTGGAGTCTAGTTTATATTTTCACCATCAACTCAATGAGACAATTCATTAAGTCCCAACAAGAATTTAGGTCTTTAGATGCGACTTCGAGTCGACCCTAAAAGTCCTAAAGTGGACGCTGTTGCCAACATCGTCGACTTTTCGACCCTAAAGGTGTCGACGCTAATAGTCTGACCCTAATGATCAAATGTGCAATTATTAGCGTCCACTTAAAGTCGACCCTAATGATCACTTTTAGCGTCCACTTTATCGACCCTAAAAGTCGCAATGTTTTGACCCTAAAGATGATGTAAACGGAAGCCATAGTCGACCTAATAGTCAACCATTAGTGTCCACTAAAAGTGGACGCTGTTAGTTAACCATTAGCGTCCACAAAGTGGACCCTAATGGTCCTAAAAAACTAAAAAAAAAATAATAATCTGCGATCGATTGCACAGGATTGTGCGATCGATCGCAGCACCAGTAGGTTTTCGACATTTTACGATCGATCGCACTTGGAGTGCGATCGATCGCATTACCAGTAGGTTTTCAACATTTTGCGCTCGAACGCACATTGGTCATGCGCTCGATCGCGGAACCAGTAGGTTTTTTATATTTTACGATCAATCGCAATCCACGTGTGATCGATCGCAGAACCAGGGAACCAGTATGAGTAACATATATCAGCTAACTCCTAACCACAATATTTCTAACATATATCAGTAACAGTCCCACCAATACATGTTAATTATGAGCAAAAGGAGAGGAGCAACATAGCCAGTTGTGTCTGTCAAAAGCAAGCTGCCTCCTATAACTGGATCCTATTATTTATTGAACGTGTCCTGAACAATTTATCCATTAATCATGACAAGAGTAAAAATATTGTATTGTTTTGAGTGAAACTAAAGATAAATGTGGCTAAAAAAATTCAAAACATCAATGTACATATAGTCCGTTTAAAGCTTTCTTTCTTTCTTTCTTTTTTTTTTTCCCTTCTGACATGCTTGTTCACATGAAAGCCTCCTCTTTTATTGAGCTCTTTGAATTGATTGACAAATTGTTAAGGTTGGTTGTCTGAAATAGTAAGATTTATCTTCCATTATCTGCAGTGATATAAAGAGTTTCTCCAGAGAATCAAGAATAAAAAGAACTCTAGCCACCCATTCATTAGCATAAGTTTGGTGTCCCTTAGCAATATTGAAGCACTTACTCATAAGTGCTAACTTGGTACTTATCTAGCTATGAGCTAGTGAGTCCTAAGCCAGTTAGAATAAACGTTAGCTTCCTCTATGAGCGAGGGAGAGAGAGAGAGAGAGAACAAATAGCAAACATGTGAGGGCAAATTTCAAGAAATTTGATTGCTAACCAATCAAATTTCTTGAAATTAAATGAAATGGTTAAGTTCAGCTATCTACCCTAAACTATGGGGTCATTCAATATCCAATCTACCTTCTCCAAATGAGTGTCAAAACTAACATATTAGTTGGGGGATGATGTAGGGAGGACATTACATATTAAAAGGCACTAATCTATTAATTTTGATAGCTAAATTAGTGCAGCCCACTATTCATCTGCCTACTATTACATTAATTTTAAACCTAATTTGGATGGTGTATCCACGTTGCATATTAATCTAGAGTTAAGTGTTGATAGAAAAATTATTTTATTTACGCACAGAATGCAAATGACCTTATAATTGAGGGTGGATAGCTACATCTACATGTTCGACGAAATCAGACTTTGGGGACAAACATAACATAACATAGTTCGTTTTGCCACACAACAAATCACAACTCCTAGTAGAAGAAAAAGCACAAAACAGTAGTATCTATGGGGTCGAAAAAGAGACCAAGAGAAAATGGAAAGAGAAAAAAGAAAAAAGTGAAAATTCAGATTCTCCATTATTTTGTTGTGAATGTAAATGGAAAAAATGGTGATTTTTGAATTTTATATGATCTTATACCTCTTTATCCTATAATTATGAAAATGATATAATATAAAGGCCAAACATATCATGAATAATGGCTTAAAACTCCAAATCGACACCTATCATTGGAAACACAAGCCGAAAACCACAAATATTGGCAAAGTTTAAAAGTTTAACACCTTTTGGAGAAGACTACTATGCATTAAAACTACTTCACCACATCTGACAACAACCTTCAAACTAATCTAAATGCCCACAAGAAACGTAACTCAAAATGACTAACCTCATCAAAATCATAAAAAATATGTGAGAACTACCCCATTAACCAAACCTGCCAAGGGAGAAAACTATTAAATATATGTTTTACAATCCATGGCCAGCAAAATTCCAGAACCCAAAATAAAGTACTTATCTGCATCCTCTTCCTTGCCAATTCATCCTCATAAGCAATTTGAGTAATCTACCACAATGAACCAATATATAATATCAAAGACAATAAGAATGAAACCCAACATGATAGAGAAAGAGATACTAAAAATGTGTTTCTTCATGAAATATATTAAAGCGAGAACCTGCTTGGGTGGTTTAACTTTCTTGTACTCTTCTCATCCTGCATACACTTAAAAATAAAATTTAGAAAGATATTATTACTCCCTTGCATTGCTTACTCAAAGTTCTTTAACCTTGATAACCATGTCAAGGGAGATTTACTAACTCAAAAGTTCTTGAACCAAAAATTTTGCGAATATCTTAATATAATATAAACCAAATAAAAAGTACCAACAAATATACATTACGAAACAGATCACGATCAACAAATAGTCAAATACACATTAGCAAATAGAAAGTACCAACAACTATCCAAATACATAGTATCAAAAAATATATCCCAAAATAGATGGTATGAAAAAGTACATCCTAAATAAATGGTTATTCCAAAGCTCCCTCAATTGTTGGCTTCACTTGATGCACCTCCAAGCAAGCTCCCTCCAGACCTAAAAAGAATAGAATTTCATATAATGATCAATAAGCTTTTTAACGATTACTTAGTATGTGTGTTTTTGTAAAATTAATGCATAGGTAGAGTTTTACTAACCCTCCAATACGTGACATTAAGAACTCAACAGTGGCTTTCAATTTGTTCGTTTCCTCAACGTTGGCTTGCAAATTCTCCCTGTACTGATGAAGTTCGATTCTAGTCTGTTGAAGCTCGCTTCGAGTATCTTCTTGTCTTTTCCTACACTCGTCGTGGTTGTCGAAGTGGGCGAACGCTTGAGATGAAGTACTTAAAGGGGTAGGAATAAGACTGCATCTCGTTCCTCTAACGTGCCCAGATCGTCGGCCCCCTAATACTTGTGTGACTATTTCTTGCATTCAGTCCTCCACACTTGTTCCCTCCACATTGCCTTCCTCTAAGGCCTCACTGGTTGTTAATTCTTGCATCTGAAGCTGCACAAGTCATAGTTGGCCTTAGTTTAATATATACTTCATGCAAGTTTACTATTCATGTTCTTCATTAATCAACTTAATGATCGGAGCGTAAACAGTTACTTACATATAGACTTTTGCATTTGTCGTTCACAAACTGTTTATCCTTTTTTCTTGTATGAGTAGCCTCATATAGTTCAACAGGATTGGGCTTCACATTTGTTTCTTGTTCCTACACATAATACATATAATCAAAGTTTACACTAAATAATGTTACTTTCATTAAATTATGGTACGAGATACTTACCTTTTTGTAAATTACGTTGACAAATGAACAAGTCCCAGCTGTGTGCTTTGTTTCCAATTTGCTTCTGTTTTTTATATTTTGTTCAGACTTTTTCTATGAAATTTGGAAAGAAAAAAAAAACACAATTATTCATAAAATGTCTTCAAGTGCATGCAAATTATATCAATCTGAATTTTCTAATCAGTATAATAATATATATTTACTTTCCATTTACCGTCATCAAATGAATCACATATTAGGTTCCACTGTTCAAGACTATACCCTTTTGGCACTTTTTCCCTCCCAATAGCCTTAGCCCTGGCAATCCTCTCATTATCGTCTTTATCAATGCCTTTAAAATATTTCTTGTAGTGGTCCCTATACAAGTTCGAACGAAGCCTAGCATATGCACGAGCCAATTTATGTTCAACAGCTTTGATGTCCTCGTATCGTTCTATATTCAGTGCGAAGTTTGACTGATACACAATAAATAAGAAAACAGTGGTAAAAAATGTGTCACATTATTTTTTTCATCTGAAACATATTCTTAAACATTACATTGATATTCATACCTGAACATGGAATAACAACTTGCTCTTTTCCTCAGCTGGGACCTTTTTCCGTTCACCGTGATGGAGTTCGCACATATTGCGAATAATCTCCTCAATCTTGCTTGCAAACCATGATGCATTCTCGCCTACAAGTGCCCGGTGTCTATTTGGGATGTTTAGCACTAAGGGACCATTCTTAAGTACGTGGTCACTCAACTTCTTACACTTGGCCTTACCCCTTACACTTCTGACAGACGTGGTAGCTGTTACGCAAAACATAGTAACGTAGTAAGTTATATTTGGAAAAGTATATTGTCAAATGTTTATAACAAACCAAAATAATACAAAAATAACATTTCATAAACATATAATTCATGAACTTACAAGATGCAGTAGGGGCGGCTCCCTGTGAATCCAATCTTGCCACTGAGTGAATAGGATTATTAGACTCGTACGACCTTGACCTTGGCCTCGGCCTCGTGCTGCTGGAACACGTTTGCGTCCTGTTGTTGTCAGTGTTATGATCAATCTGCTAACAACTCAAAAACCACAAAATTATATTAGTCAAATTCTAACCATATAGCATGTTCAATATTTTTGACAAACATACAATAATCAAGCTAGTAAAAAAAAAAAAAAACACCACAATATATATATATATAGAGAGAGAGAGAGAGAGAGAGAGAGCATCAACTTCATTAAATATGCTAATACACTTTATACTTACACCAAATGTGAGCTTATGTTCAACACATTTCATCATCAGATTCATATTCAGAATCTGTATCACTGTTACTTGAAGATGATTGTTCGTGTTCAGAGTCCTCTTCGTATTCAGAGTCTATATCGTTGTCGCTACATAACTCCTCTTCCTCATCAAAGTTTGTATCATGGTCCTCGTCCGGCAAGTTATCGTTGGCAAACATGCTTGCATCAAGTTGAATATATAATTCATCAATTGCTATTGTCGCATCATCTCTACGTAATTGAGTGGAGGCTTCAACATTTGCTTCATCAACAAAGACCATATTACCCCAACACATTCACCTTCCTGGTATACGTCATCACTGAGTCTTTGGTCATCTTCTGTATTATCTCCCTTTTGTACTGTTGGAATATCATAGATGTCTCTATTGATCCACTTCTGCACCACTTTCCAATTACCACCCAATTTGGGATCATCCAAGTAAAACACTTGCGAAGCTTGACATTCTAAGATGAACGGGTCGGATTCACACCATTTACGAGAAGTATTCACAATCGTGAAGCCTTGGTCCATTCGTACTCCTGTTGTACTTCCAGTGTCCTACCGATCGCACTCAAACAAGTACACGAGATTTTGGCCAGGGTAACATAACTCTAGAATATTTTTTAACTCACCATAATACTCCGTCATTGAGGTTTCGTCCTCACCTGAAACAGAAACACCACAGTTCTGGGTAGTACGAGTTTCTGCACATTCTTTTGTGTGGTACCTAACCCCATTCACGATGCAACCTCTATACGATCTAACATGACGATCAAGCCCGCATGCAAGATCATATAATTATTTTGAGCCATTGTCTGCAGTACGTCCACTATTGTATAAATGTTTATGGAACCAACGTTCGAAGTTAGCCTCATGCTTTTTATCAATGTCACGGTCGCCTTCTCTTTTGATCATATTATAATGTTCACTGCATGAAAAATAAACGTATTGGTAAATGATCATCAACGCTAAAATTATAACATGTCGTAACAAGTAAAACACAAAGACCATTACTAAACTTACTCCAAATATGAGGCCGTTTCGTTACAGTTGGTAAGCACATACCATCGTGCCCTACCAAAATCATTAGCATCCAGTGTTACTAATTTAGCTGCTCCTAATGGTCGAACTCGTTGGGAGAACACATCCAAGCGCTGGCTCATTTCTACAACATCAACGTCAACATTTCTCCGTTCACGGTTCCATCTTGTCTCAATCCCCCGAAGATACATGGAATAAAAGGTCAAGTTCTCCTCAGCTAGATAACACTCGACAATAGACCCCTCTGGACGCGCTTTGTTACGCGTCCACTTCTTATATCTTCCAAGTTCTCTTTCGAACAGATACATCCAACGGTTTTGTACGGGACCGGCAAGCTCGGCCTCCCGAGGTAAATGAAGTGCTAGATGGATCATAACATCAAAAAAAGCTGGCGGAAATATTTTTTCCATTTTGCATAAAATTATTACAATGTCGACTTTCATTTGTTTCAGGATATCAACTTTCAACGTCCGTGCACATAACTACGTAAAAAAGGTACTGAACTCGGTCAATGTTGTTCGTATTTCCGACGTAGAGAAATTTTGAATTGCGACAGGAAGCAAGCGCTATAAGAAGACATGACAATTGTGGCTTTTCATACCCGAAATTTTACCAGGAAGCTTGTTCACACATCGACCAATGTTAGATGCATACCCGTTAGGAAATTTAACACCTTTCAACCACTCACATAAACTCTTCTTCTCATCTCTTGTCAAGGTGTACTTCTCAAGTGGCATCCTATAAGTTTCACCATTTGGCTGCACATGCAATTCTTTACGTATACCCATCAACTGTAAATCTCTTCGTGCCTTGACTGTGTCCTTGGTCTTCCCATCAATATTCATCAACGTACCTAAGGTACTTTCACATATGTTCTTCTCAATATGCATTACATCTAAATTATGACGTAGTTTCAAGCTTGACCAGTAAGGCAACTCAAAGAAAATACTTCTCTTCTTCCAATTCAACACAACATTTATGTACTTTCTCTTTCTCCCGCTTGTTTTTCCAAATTGTAAACCCTCAGCATCCCTTAGCTGTTTCAACAATTGACTTGCAGACAATTCTTCAAGTTCCAATCTATGCTCCTTTGTACCATCGAACAAATCTCCTCTTTCGCGCCATGGATGCTCTTGATGAAGCCACAGACGATGACATATGAAGCACACCTTATGCCCATACTTCAAATACCTTAACGATGTATCCTGATTACATACTGGACATGCAAGATTTCCAATTGTAGACTACCCAGATAATTTTCCATATGCGGGAAAATCATTTATAGTCCATGGTAATGTCCAATGCAATTGAAATGTCGCTTTCTTTGATGCATCGTACACGCGTATACCTTCATTCCATAAATCTTTCAAGTCATCAACCAATGGCCACAAATATACATCAATATTCTTTTCGGGATCTGAAGGCCCTAGGATAATAAGGGGCAACATCAAATTTGGACTCTTCATACACATTCACGGAGGGAGATTGTACACCGTTAACATTACTGCCTATATGCTATATGTTGTACTCATATTACGATATGGGTTGAAACCATCACTTTCTAAACCAAGCCGCACGTTGCGGGAATCACTTGCAAACCACTCATATCTTTTATCAAACTCTTTCCATACAATAGAATTGGCGGGGTGTCTGAAAGTCTTGCCATCATCTTCTCGACCTTCTTTGTGCCACCGCATTTCCTTGGCCATTTATTTTGTTATAAACAACCGTTGTAACCTCGATTTTATTGAGAAATACCGTAAGACCTTTTGAGGAATATTACTTTTTCTGCCTTTGCCATCAATCCATCTTGAATTGTTGCACTTTGGGCATACCACTTTGTCTGCATGTTCTTTCCAAAAAAGCACACAACCATTCTTGCATGCGTGTATCTTATCGTAACCGAATCCCAAGTGTCGCCTAAACTGTATTGCTTCTCTATACGAGCGTGGCAATGTCTCTCCATCTGAGAGAGCCATCTTTATCAAGTCAATCATCATATCAAACGCCTTGTTACTCATGTTGCAGAATGCCTTTATATGAAGCATCTTCAGTACAAAAGCAATTTGTATAAATTTCTTACAGCCTAGATAAAGTTCTCGTAAACCATCTTCCCAAAATTGGTAGAAGGAGCTTGTTTGTTCGTGATTATCAGTTGTGGGGCCCTGTGAAGTAGAGGATTCTCCGATGTTAGCATCAAAAAATGTCCCCATACATACATCGTCTAACAATTCTTCAACTGCATCAACCTCCTCCATCATTTCACTTGTATGTGTGTGCATGTTTGTAGAAGTATTTACCCTAAAATGATCTTCTTCCCCGTGAAATATCCATCGAGTGTATGTCGGAGTAAATCCATTCATATACAAGTGACCCTTCACCTCGCTAATATGAGAATAATATTGATTTGCACAATCACGGCATGGACACTTTGTCATATCACGTGAATCAACTGATTTAACTGTCATTCCCATGAATTCTTCCACACCTTTCTGAACATCGAGTACTTTCCCGCATCCAACTCCTATCTATATTGATGTCCCTATTAGAGGTTATTCGTTACGTACATGTACGCATACAAGGGAATTAGAAGATCAGATTCTTAAGAATTAATAGAATTAAATGGGAGGTCTGTTCTCAACTATTAAGGGAGGGAAAGTTTAAAAGGAGCATGGGTAATGAGAGAATTCTAGAAGTGGGTTACTAGTTTAGAACAAATATACACGAAATTATGGTACCTCAATGCGATGTTACCTAACAAAATATTCTAGAAGTAGGTTACTAGTTTAGAACAAATTTCTATTTGTAATTTATTTACTAGTTTAGCTCAATGACAGTTTTACATTTTTTAGTATTGTTGTTAGCTTTGATATTTATTATAGAATGTTGTCTTGTTTCAAGTTTACTGTGCTGCTTCCTTATTGAACTTAAATAGAAAAGACAATACAATCATAATCCATACCAACTTTGATAACAGAAGTAGATGTGAAGTAGAAAATTAATAACATAATCCTAATATAAGAATAAGACTTAATACTAATCTAAAAGTAATATAAGAGAAGAAGCAAGGTTTAATACAACCACAAGAGAAGAAGAGATGTTTAATGGAACCACAAAAGATTATATGTGTTTATATATGTTAAAGCATGTCCTCAGGGGATCGAGCGCAGGTCACGTGCGATCGATCGCAGAATCGGTCGCAATACCAGAAGGTCTAGGTCAGAATCAGAGTAATCTGCGATCGATCGCAGGATTAGAAGCTCAAGGTGAGAATCAGAGTAAACTGCGATTGATCGCAGGATCAGAAGCTGAAGGTGAGAATCAGAGTAATCTGCGATCGATCGCAGGATCAGAAGCTCCAAAATGAGAATCAGATTAATCTGCGGTCGATCGCAGGCCTGATGCGATCGATCGCAGATAGGCATTCAATGCCATAAAAAATAGAAGGAACAAACTTAATATCAATGCAAACAGGACTTGCTAGCAACTAGCTACATGACCACATTATTCATATTCTAAGACTGATCAATAGGACTACTTCCTATAATGGCCAAACCTCAAGATCTCTCAAGATGAGTTTTTTTTATTTTTTGGTTGGATGGGGCTCACATAAATAAGGCCAAAGAATAAACATATGTCTTCAAGAAGCATAATATGCATACAATAACTATATTAGAAATTCTGAAGATAACATTTGGTAACTATATTAAAAATTCAAAAGATCACCCACTCCATCTGTTATCTTAAAAACACCAACTCTAGCAAGATATAACTAACCTGTTTCTTGTTAAAATATTTATCTTAACACCTACAGCATAGACTATTTTCTTACCAAAATATCTACATGCACTACATTTTTCTTTTCGAGGGTGGGGGACCACACAGCAACATGAATGAACACAATGAGATGGTGCAGTTGAGGAGGGTGGTGCTGTAGGTAGATAGCACAATAGTGGACTAGTTATTGGTAATAATCATAGGATTGTACAATTCTGGTGATAAAGTTGGCACAACACCAGATTAGAAATTAGTGGAACTCATCCTTGATTAGGTGTCCTCGCCATTCTTCCTCATTGATTTCCACCCAGATAACGACATTTAGAAAGCATGATGGAACTAAAGGGCTTGATTTGTGTGTGTGTGTGTGTGTGTTGAGTGTAAAAGCTTGCTCAGTTACTAAAAAAATTAAAACTAAAACTTATAGAAGTCATGACTCCCCTTTGGTTCTCAAACTAGGAAGAGGATCAAAACCCCTAAAATGAAAAGCTATTTCCCACAAGCAGAGACATTCCTAATTAACTTTCTAAAGCATGCAAATTATATCCTAAATCAATGACTATGTATATATTACTATGAATATTGAAGCGGCACAAATGTACCATATCAAAGACAATTGTATAAGGTTAGAACTTATTATAGGGCTTCGTTATCTACGACTTTTCGCTAGGTCACCCACCAATGGCCTGACGGCCCACAGCCAAAAAGCTTAGAAGGTCGGCAACCCATAATTGGAAGGCCCGATGGTCCACGACTCAAATTATCGATAAGGATTTAAGTGCACTTTTGTAAAGATGTAACACTCAACAACTATCTACTTATGCTATGCATTCCTTCCCAACAAACTTGAGGAATGAATCTCCACTTCAGTAAATTAGAAAGTATTGGTGGAAATTCTTAAAACCCTAAAGAAGAATAATGAGAGACAACGGCCTATATATAGGCATTCACAAAGAAAAACATGGAGTTTATGCTTTCGAGTAAATACTTTTTTCTTCTTGACATAATTTCACTTTTATTCTTTTTGAAATTTTTTTTTTATGAGTAAATACTTTCTTTCTTAACAACCAGAAACAAGCTGAAACACAAAACCAACCACCAGATATTACAAACCAGTCTCAAAAGGAGAAACCACAACCAACAAAAGCCAAATTTAGAAGAATTTAGGGGTCCACAGCAGTTTTTGAATGAAACCAATCAGTTCTATACGAAAAAAATAGAAAGAGAAGAAGAGAGGAAGTACCCAAATACTTAATTTCTTCAAATTACAATTCATGGATACTATTTGAGTGATTGAGAGGCATTTAAGGTTTGCAAGGGTTTAGGAGAAACTCATACTTGAGAGAGCTACAAGAGAGCGTTAAGTTCGCCGGAGTGAGAGCTGGCAGTGAGAGAGGTGCGCCGGAAACAGCTGTCGGAGAGAGAGAAACTTGCGTGGAGTGAGTGAGAGAGAGAGAGAGAGAGAGAGAGAGAGGGAGGGAGAGAGTGAGAGTGAGAGATAGAGTGAGAGTGAGAGACGAATGGTGGGAGGTGTGGGATTTGGTGAAAAAATGGGTTCCGAAAATTTTAGAAATAGATGGCGGTAAACTATTTTGTGCAGCTAAATATTTGGGGTATTTTCTTTAAAAAAAAATAAAAGAGAAAAATATAAATAAAAACCCTCCAAACTACGAGCCGTTTGCAATATAGTCCTTTAATGTTCAAAACGGACTAAAGTAGCCGGTCAAACTACCAAATTGTATCAAAAAGTCTACTTATTTTGTTATATTTCTATAATACCCCTATTCTTTTAACAAAGTAAAATCAAATGTACGGTTCTTTAGATATTTAAAAAAATTAAACAGTTAATTCCCTGAAGTCAAATTTTGTACCTTTGATTTTACTTTAATATAATATGAAGCAATTTGTAATTTAGGCAAACTACAGTGACTAATTATTTATTATTTATTCCAAAAAACATTTTCTTTTTTTGTTTGTGTTTTTATTTGTCCATTGGTTTTCTTGTATTTTAAAAAAATTGTCATATCTTTGATTTTACTTTAATAAAACATGAAGCAATTTGTAATTTATGCCAACTACAGTGACTAATTATTTACTATTTATTCCAAAAAACATTTTCTTTTTTTGTTTTTATTCACCCATTGGTTTTCTTGTATTTTTTTAAAAATTGTTTCGTTTTTTTTTTCAATTATTTTATTATTTATTTGTTAAAATAATAGGGGTATTATAGGAATATTAAAATAAGTGGCATTTTTATATAATTTGGTAGTTCGGGAGGCTCCTTTAGTATCTTTTGAACATTTGAGGATTATATTGCAAACGACTGGTACTTTGGGTGGTTTTTTTATATTTTTCCCAAACAAAAAATATATATCAAATTTTTTAATTTTTATTTATTTATTTTAAATTTTTCTCTTATAATATGTTTTTATTATTATAATATTAACTAAAAAATTTTGTTTAATAAATTTTTATGATAAAAATCATTAAGTTGATATTTATCTTATAATTAATTATAAAATAATACAATAATTATTTATTTATTTATTTTAAATTTTTCTCTTATAATATGTTTTTATTATTATAATATTAACTAAAAATTTTCGTTTAATAAATTTTTATGATAAAGATCATTAAGTTGATATTTATCTTATAATTAATTATAAAATAATACAAAATCCAAAGGTAATATAAGATCAATATAACTAAGGCATTAAAATAATATAAAAAGCTAACAGTTCAATTGAATGTTCGATTAAACCTTCAATTGTATCAAGTTTGATTTATCAATTGGTCATACCACAGTCAATCGAATTAATTCAGTAGGATTGATCGGACATTTGATTCTATCACGATCAATCGAACTAATTCATTATGATCGATCAGATGTTTAATTGAACGATTGATCATATCGCGATCAATCGAACTAATTCATTAGGATCGATCGGATGTTTGATCGATCATTTAATCATATCACGATCAATCGAACTAATTCATCGAACTAATTCATTAGGATTGATTGGATGTTTGATCGATCATTTAATCATATCACGATCAATCGAACTAATTCATTATGATCGAACGATTGATCCTATCGCGATCAATAGAACTAATTCATTAGTATCGATCGGATGTTTGATCGATCATTTAATCATATCACGAACAATCGAACTAATTCATTAGGATCGATCGGATGTTTGATCGATCATTTAATCATATCACGATCAATCGAACTAATTCATTATGATCGATTGGATGTTTGATCGAACGATTGATCCTATCGCGATCAATCGAACAAATTCATTAGGATCGATCGGATGTTTGATCGATCATTTAATCATATCACGATCAATCGAACTAATTCATTAGGATCGATCGGATGTTTCATCGATCATTTAATCATACCACGATCAATCGAACTAATTCATTATGATCGATCGGATGTTTGATCGAACGATTGATCCTATCGCGATCAATCGAACTAATTCATTAGGATCGATCAGATGTTTCATCGATCATTTAATCATATCACGATCAATCAAACTAATTCATTATGATCGATCAGATGTTTGATCAAACATTTGATCCCATTACGATCGATCAGACTAATATGTAATAGTATCGATTGGAATTGATTTTATCAGATGTTTGATTGAACCTTCAATCATGTCAAGTTTTATTGATTGTATCCCGATCAGTTTAAGTAATGCACTAATATAATATAAAATGCTTAGAGTTCAATTCAATGTTCGATCGAACATTTAATTTGTTTGAATTTTGTTCGATCATTTGATCTTATCACGATCGATAGAACGAATGCACTAGGTAGGACCAATTGGATGTCTGATCAAACATTCAATTTCAATTGTTTCAATCATTTGATCTTATCACGATCAATCAAACTAATTCATTATGATTGATCGGATATTCGATCAAACCTTCAATTTCAATTGTTTCAAGTTTGATCGATCATTTGATCATATCATGATCGAAGTTGTTGTACATTATACAATAAAAAAAAAAAAAAAAAAAGAAATATATATATATATATTTGAGCCATTCTGTTATTGCGATCGATCGCACCTTGGGTGCGTTCGATCGCAATAACAGAATCACCACGCACACCCTTGGCCGAAAGCGATCGATCGCACCATGTGTGCGATCGATCACACTCGGACCACACCACATGACCTATTTTAGGTCACTTTCCCCGACAACCCACATATTTTTCTTCCCCTGTGCCTTACACCTCTCCAAGCACCCACGCACCTCCGGCACAACCAGAGCACACAACCACTCGTCCACCGTTTTTAATCACCTCTACCACACAGCCACCACACGGTTCTCTTCTCCGGCAACCATACCAGGTACTTTTCACTACCTCTACTTTACACCCCGTTCCCCATTCCCATCAACACCCTAACCACGATCACTTCCGCAACCTTTTTTTTTTTTTTTTCTCATATTTCTGCAATTGTGGGTGTTCATCCACCCGCATTGCTTTTTTGTGGTTGGATTTTGGTGTTTTTGCAGGGAGTTTTGAGCGGTTGCGTTGGTTTGCAATTTTTTCTATCTCTAGTGCACACCAGGTGTTCGAAAAAAGTCCCCAATCAAGCTCATCATGCCAAGAACTCGATCTTCGTCCTCCCGAGGGTCCGATACCCGAGCCATTTCTCCCCCGCCCACTTTTGAGGAGCGGGAGCTGCTATTTGAGACCACTTTCACCATTCGCGAAGACTTTGTAAATCTTGAGGGGACCCAATGGGCGGTCGCCGAGTTCAAGCGACGGGGGCTCAAGAAGCTTTTCAAGCTGGTCACCGCCACTGCTTACAGAAAATTGGTGATCGAGTTTTATGCCCACCTGTCTCATGACTGCAGGTGGCTGGCTGCCCTCTCTTCCAAAGTGCAAGGCAAAGCTATTGACGTAACACGGGCCGACATTGCTGCTGCCCTTCAATGCAATGATGAGCAACCTCCAGAAGCCGCACAACTTGCTGAGCAACCGACCAGCTTCTACGTAGCGAAAATCATTGAGGACATGTGCGAAGGGATATATGCCGATGCCCACCATAATGCCGGCAGCCGATCCAAGCTACCTCAACGGCTTTGGTTTGTGGACTCCGTATTATACCGTAATGCTTTTCCCTTGGGGCACAAAACTCAGAGGCGGGATCAATTTCTTCAAGCACTCTACGCCTTCCATAAAGGTGCTTGGTACTCCATTCCCGACATAATTTGGAAGCAAATTTACAAATTTTGGAATGGGGTGCACGTTGGAGGAGCGGAGTCCACACATTCATGGGGGTTGCCTTTCCCATACTTAATCTCCTACATCCCCCGGAAGAAAGGCGTCAAGGGTACCGCAGCTGATGAACCAGTCACTACTACTCCCATATTTGGCATTCGCCAATGGAAGAAGAGCCTCTCCCACATGCCCCGGGTAGCTCCAGCACCAACAGCTGGTGCGGAAGAGTATGAGGCCGAGTCGATGGCCGAAGATGAACTTGTAGCTGATTCAGAGACAGCTGAGGAGGAGGCCCCGAGAATTTTTCGTGAAGCACGAAACCGCTCACTTAGTGAAGAAATAGCGGGCCTTCGGAGAGAGTTGGCTGGCCAAAGAAAGGAGGCTCGGGAAAATAACGAATTGATGGACAAACACCTAGGCGCCTTAGAAGAATTGATGCAGTCCATTGTCAACCGGTTGCCACCACCATCTGCAGGAGCATCATCTTCTGGACAACAGTAAGCAGGGACAACCGTCTGGCTGAAGACATCAAACTTAGCGCTCATGGGAGACACCCCATAATTTACCTATTTTTATTTTGTTTAGTATATTTTAAGTTAATTTTTTATTTGTCTTTTGTTTTGTTTCTTTTTACTTGCTTTTGTGTTTTCTTATGGGAATGACCCCGTATTTGCACACGGCCGGTTGTTGAATTGCAAGGTATCAATATATTTTCACTTAAAACTGAGAGGAATTATTTTACAGTTTAAATTTTATTTTGTTATATTTAACAGTGTAAAATCTTTCCATAAGGTATCAATATATTCATCATATAATATATATACACTATTAGATCTGTAAAATTTAATATAAATTATGAAATGGGAATTAACTCTTCAAATTAGTCCAAATGTAACTCCTAACCAAATGACAAATATATACAAATTAAAATCTTTCTTTAGGAGGATGGAATTGAAATAGAAGAATCTTTCCT
>NC_081546.1:20942777-20947074 GCF_901000735.1 Corylus avellana
TAAAATGTTATTTTGTTATATTTAACAGTGCATATTGTGTCACTTTATTTGAAAATTTTAAATAATGCAGTGATATATACACAATTTTAATAGACGCTATTGGGCAGCAATAATATATATATATATATATATATATATATTTGAGCCTTTCTGTTATTGCGATCGATCGCACCTTGGGTACGATCGATCGCAGTAATCGAATATTGGCTTTGAACATTCTGTTACTGCGATTGAACGCACCTTGGGTGCGTTCGATCGCAATAACAGAATCACCATGCACATCCTTGGCCGAATGCGATCGATCGCACCATGTGTGCGATCAAGCGCACTCGGACAGCACACCACCTGACCTAGGTCACTTATTTTTATTTTTCTACATACTCTTTAGGGTCCACTAAAGTCGACCCTAAAGAGTATGTATTAGCGTCCACTTTCAAAGTGGACGTTAATAATGGGTCTTCAGCGTCCACTTTTAGTCGACCCTATTGCTGAGTAGTTTTATTTTTTTATTTTTCTACATACTCTTTAGGGTCCACTAAAGTTGACCCTAAAGAGTATGTGTTAGCGTCCACTTTGAAAGGGGACGCTAATAATGGGTCTTCAGCGTCCGCTTTGAAAGTGGACGCTAATAATGGGTCTTCAGCGTCCACTTTTAGTCAACCCTATTGCTGAGCAGTTTTATTTTTTTTATTTTTCTACATACTCTTTAGGGTCCACTAAAGTCGACCCTAAAGAGTATGTATTAGCGTCCACTTTTAAAGTGGACGCTAATAATGGGTCTTCAGTGTCCACTTTTAGTCGACCCTATTACTCAGCAATTTTTTTATTTTTATTTTTCTACATACTCTTTAGGGTCCACTAGAGTCGACCCTAAAGAATAGGTATTAGCGTCCACTTTGAAAGTGGACGCTATTGAGATTTTATTTGTTTTTTTTTTTTTTAATTTTTTATCAGCTTTTAGCGTCCACTTAGGTGGACGCTATTGGTGCACTATCAGTGTCGACTATTGTCGACGCTAAAAGTGTTTTTTTCGGCCGCTTATATTTTTCTCGCCTCGTGAATAATTCATGCGCATGTATTAGGGTCGGCTTATTAGCGTCCACTGTATAGTGGACGCTAATATTCAATCTTTCGACCCATTATTAGCGTCCACGTCAATGTCGAGGCTAATACTTAACTATTAGGGGCGACTTTCAAAAGTCGCCCCTAATAGTGGAGTATTAGGGGCGATTTTATGGTCGCCCCTAATAAGTCGCCCCTGATGAGTAAATTTCTTGTAGTGAGTGTTGTTACCCTTACCGGATCCATTAATTGTACATTTTATTCAAGTAGATCCATCTGAGACTTCTAGGCAATGATAAAAATTTGGTATAAACCAGGGAGCACTTTTTGCTTTGGACCCTATATTGACGATCAACTCAAAAGAACTTTTAAGACAAAATTCTAAGTACTTTGAAGAAGCCAGGCATCATTCGACTATAATTTATTGGGAGAATTTCAACATGCTCTATTCATCGTTCAACCACTTATTTATACATAACATCACCAATTATCATAATACAATTCAATGACTAATGAACTTATCACTAAACCCAACTATAAAGATTACAATGAGATTACCCAAACCCTATCCGTAACAACTTCTTTCTCATCAATGAATTGATAAGATTTTTATTCCCAAATATCTAGCCCAGATTCTCATCATGACAATTTTTCTCTTAGAGATTAGTCGAGTTTTCTGCTTGACCCGTTTTTGAGTACTCGCGTATGAACTCGAGCAATTTCTTCTCAATCCAAGAGAGCAGACGAATTATGTGAACCAAACCAACAAACGCAAACACTACCTGCCAAATGTATATAAATGTATTCAAGACCGTGGCAGATGTACCTGAGATATCCATCGGGGTCACTAAAGTGATTGCCCTAATATAGCTTAGTGTCATGAAACAGACGGAGATAGTCAAGGCTACTGTCAAAAGCCATATAAAGAACTTGTTCCTAAGAGGAAATCCACCAATGACCAAAAGTATGACGGACACAGATGCCAAGAAAGAGGCGGTATTGCAAGTTAAGAACAATTGGTAGCCATCATGATCCTGATCATTATAAGAAAGAACAGCTATGCCGGCTTTACATATATTATCTTCCGTACAATTGAAACCTCTCATTGGTGTTGTTCTATTTTCTTGCCAAATACCCCCTGGTGGGCTGATCCCAGCTTGGAAAGCCATGGTTGCAATCACAGTAGCTACTACCACCAATATACCACGTGTTTCCTGGATCCAATTTTCCTCGTGCGTCAAGTGTTTAACTAATGGTGAACGAGTGCGCTCCCACCATCCCCTAAACCTTGATTGAGATGGTTGTGCTTCATCAACACCATTACTACTCAGTGTTGGTGATAGGGAAGGATTTCGATTCGTTGATCTTCTGACACCAGCTTCCTTGAGAATGTTTTGGATTTCAAACCATTTCAAATCTCTTGGATAGACGTAGGCCTCTAAGACATCTAAAGCTGTGAGACCAATCTTCTTCATGGCATTAGCCTCTCCTATTTTTGAAAATGAAAGTACGTATTTTATTGCCTGCATAAAGTCAATAGTCTATTGTTTCATCAAACAACTAGCAGAAATTCTAAAAGCACTTGTACAACAACTCCAACTAAATTTAATTGAACCACATTGAATGATCTCTCTTGAGTTATTTACTAATGTTTGCATGATCTTTAGAAGAACCGCATCAAACAAAGGGATCGTGATTTTTTTTTTTTCTTTTGAACTTGTTGTGTATATATATATATATATATAATTAGTCCTACTTTATGAATACAAACAGACTAGTGAAAAAGGGATGGAATACAAAAAGTAGATCTAAAATAATTTCTATGTCATATATAACTTAGAAAAAAATAAAAAAATAAAAAATCTCTTTTAAGAGAGTAGCCATTGATATTGTTAGCGCACCTGCTTTTGCTTGAGCATCACTGCTAAATGCAATATGGAGTTGCCATCGTGGTCTTTGGAGCTGTGGAATGATTCATTACCATTAGCCAATTTCACTAACAACTTCAGAGCATCGAGATGATTATATCGAATACACAAGTGCAATACACTGTCTCCTTCGAGATTCATCAAGATGGACTCTTGTCGAGCTTTAATCAACTTTTCTATGATCTCTATTCTTCCTCTCATTGCAGCTAAGTGGAGAGGAATTCTCCCATCTTGATCACGAGCTAAGCAAGCATTTATATTTGATTGCAACAATGCCTGTACTATCTCAGTGTTGCCCTCAGCAGACGCCAAGTGAAGAGGGGTTTGTCCCAGCGAGTCTACCTCTTCTGCAAGTTTAGGCTTCTTGCTGACAAGAATTTTACTAAATTCAAGGTGGCCATGCAAAGTAGATAAGTGTAAGGGGGTCTCACTAAAAGATGTGAGTGAAACTCTATCAAGGATGCGTGCATCGCTTTGGATCAATGTGGTTAAGGTGCTTACACACCCATTCCTTGAGGCTTCATAAAGTGCAGCCATATTGGCTTCCTGATACATTTTTCACTTCTGAATGTGAAGACTGAAGAAACTACAACAAGAACTTACATAGACTTGCTAGAGGTCACTGGTCTTCATGTGAGCTACTAAAAAAAATATACAGCGGACCCACCAGGCAAGGTATTTAAATAAAGCAATCATTCCCCGATTTTCAGTAACCAATGTTGTGTTTGCCGTGCATCCTTAATTAGCTGGTAATGCAATGAGCCTTTAAGGCTTCGTTTGGCAACAGTCAGCACCCAGACACTGTTTAGTGTCTGACCCGTTGACCGATTTTTCCCTTCAAAGTTTGTCTTGTTTTTTACCATATTGCCCTTCTCTCTGAAATTTTTCCACAGAAAAGCAAATCCATCTCTTTGTTGAGGAATGCTAGGGATCCCGAAAGTTTTCCCGAATATTGCTTCCCGACTGACGTGGATGCAGTTTACTAAACTGCAGTTAAGTTTTTTTTAATAAAAATAAACCCACTCACCCACCCACCCTCGCATGACCTATCCCCTTAACCTTCTTCTCTCTCTCCCACAGAACACTTCTCTCTCTCCCCCACACCCCAACCTCAGCTTCCCGAATATTTCATCACATTTTTGCACCACAAATTGATGTAAAAGAAACAAAATAACCCAAAAAAAGAATTGGACAAATCTGAGAATACAAAAAAGGGATTGGGCAAATCTGAGACTACAAATCAATCCACTGCAACTATACAAATTTCATCATATTTGTTGCACCACAAATTGATGTAAAAACAAAAA
>NC_081546.1:20947174-20949706 GCF_901000735.1 Corylus avellana
ATCATTGATCTAGCAAAAACTTTTTATTTTTTTTTTATTTTTATTTATATAATCCATGATCAATTAGTTAAATTAAGGGTGTCTGGTGGAGCTTTGTATGCGATGCTGGATTATTTTTGTAATAATGCCTTGCTGAAGGGTCAGAGCTCATTAGAAGCAGAGCCAAATCGGCTCAAATCAAGAGCTACATTTTCTTTGGTCTCTGAATTCGACGAAGGTTGGTACCATTGATTTCATTAAGACCCATGCCACTTCCATTTGGCTGAATGTGAAGTCAATAATGTGATAGAAATGTTAGTTTAAGAACAGATAAATTGGCTGGATTCGTGTGATCAAAATATTTGTGTTTAATGAGCTTGTTTAAGTGTGCAGTGTGAAAGATAGCAAAAATAAACAAAATATGTGAATCACACAGGGACTCGTTTGGATGCTCATCTGCATTACGTCCGGACGAGAAGAAGGAAATTTTCCAGAATACTTCGTCTGAAGCGTCGTCTGCACCACCGTCCGAACGAGAGGGTTATGCAAGAAACCCGAGAGCTTCGTCTAAAGCCTCGTCTGCACCACCGTCCGAACGAGAGGGTTATGCAAGAAACCCGAGAGCTTCGTCTGAAGCCTCGTCTGAACCACCGTCCGAACGAGAGGGCTATGCAAGAAACCCGAGAGCTTCGTCTGAAGTCTCGTCTGCATCAACGTCCGGACGCGCCGCTACAGTGAACTTGAGTTAGCGATTTTAACCTTGGTTCGTCCGAACAGACATTCATGTCGTTCGGACGCCTAGTGCATTGCGTGAAAGTTTTACGTAGAAAACAGTTCTCGTCCGGACGAGCTGACTAACCGTCCGGACGCATAGTAGCAGATAAGTTTGTTAGTATTTGAATTTGTATTTTAGCTGGACTAGGAGTCCATGGTCTATATATTTGAAACTATGCATAGACGTGTGGCAAGGATTTCTAGTTAGGTTTTAAGAGATTTTTGAGCTAAGAAAGGAGCTGAAGAAATGAAAGTCAACCGGAGTTCCGGTGAAAGGAGATCACGTAGAAGAACAATCCAGATGTTCTGGAAGAACTACTACGGTAGCAGATAAGTGGGTCGCTTGTCTGGTATACTTAAATGTCAAAGTGCATAGGTTATGTAAGTCTTCGACATTAAGATATTTCTTGTTATTCTACTGATTTAGTTGATTTCCTGGGTTTGGCTGCCCCGGAGAGGTTTTACATTTAGAGAGTTCTCTAAATGGTTTCCTCTTCGTAAACAAATCTTTGTGTTTCTTGATTTTGATTTATTTCCGCACTTGATTGTTTAATTTGGGAGTCGATTAGTTTTTCAATAAACAATCACATTTGTTATATATATACCAAGCTTTTTTCTGCTTCTTACACAAACTAAAGAGAAAACCATTCTATCAAGTACATACAATAATGCTCGAAGCATATGGAAATATACATTTTATTTTGTTTGCAAACATTACATATATACAAATAACTTAAATTCTATTACATCCTCCGATTCACCCTTATTGGAGTTTGTTGCCTCTTTTCAAAAGTCTTCATGAACCAATTATTCTTCCTTGTACTCACAAATTTTCCAATAATAGCTCCCACTATTAAGCCACATCCATATCCCAATTACAACTACTTTCCAATCAAATTCAAATGAAGCTTCTGAGCCTTGATTCGATCTCTTCAGAGGTTGAACGTGGAAATGGGTCACATTGCTTTGATAATGGTTTTCCATACAACCCCATAATAGCATCTTGAATCATCTCAATCGGAGCTCGGATGAGAGAGTTATTCCCAGATTACGAAGCGATGTCGAAACTGTCCAAAATCGCCCAATTAGCTTTGTTTTGCATTTAACGCATCCATTTGCATCCTAAATCAAAATAAAAGAACAATGAGTACATTTAAGCACCAAATAAGTATAAAAGACTAAACTTTAACGGAGAAAAATATAACATTTTGCATTCTCATCATTGCCCTTTTAATTTTGTTTTAAAAAAACAAATTAATTAATTTTTTAATTCAGATTTGGTATGATGAGGTGTGGTTGTGTTTTTTTCCTAAGCTTAAGTTTGGTATGATAAATTTATGTGGCAACTTTTGATTGGTGGCACAAACACACCCTTTTGTGCCACTTCTCCACAGAAGTTGCACTCATCTAATTTATATGCATAATTATGAGCATTACGTTAAAGCTGCTTTAAGGAACTCAGATGAGAAACTTCAGTCAATTTTTAAACGACTATATGATGGAAGACTATATAGTTGTCCCTTGTGGCCGTGACCCTATTGCATTGCATTATGAGAATACCTTTGGTTTTGGTTGCCGTTTAAAACTCATAAGGATCATTAGAGAATGAAGATCCAAAATGCTTTGTTCGAAATCATGGCCTCGATGAGGCTCTCGAAAAAGAGATAGATGAGATGTTACATGAATACTTTTACATATATGTAATAGGATAGATTATTAGGTCTTGAGGGAATCTAGACCTTTTAGATTCGTTGAAATGAACCTAAAACCTTTTCAAAC
>NC_081546.1:20949806-20954443 GCF_901000735.1 Corylus avellana
TTTTAAAATTGTGTTTTTAAAATCGTTACTTTTTAAAATCGCATAAGCGTTTGGTAAAACATACTAAAAAGTACTTTTTTTATCAATTGAGTGTTTGGATAACATTAGCATATAATTGCGGTTTCATGACCAAATTACCAATAAGGATGAACAAGACAGAGAGGATGAAGAAAAAAAAAAAGAAAAGAAGGGTTTTAATATATTTTAGGTGGGTATTCTTGGTATTTTTTTCATTCCCGTTCTAAAAAAGGTAACTATTGCGCCAAATATCTTTTTAATAGAAATTGTGATTTTGTTTTAAATTCGCACTTTTTCAAATAAGCACCCTCTAATCAGCTTATGAAAATTGCAGATTTTTTTGCGATTTTAAAATTTGCGTTTTTAAAATCGCAATCCCAAACACCCTAAAGTTGCGATTTGGTTTAAAATCACAGATTATTTTTTAAAAAACGCACTCCCAAAAGCACCCTAAATGTCAAGGAATAAGGACCTGTTTCGGTGTATGTTTGAGGGACTTAAAAGTACATTTAACACTCAAAAAATCTATTTGAACAAAAAAATACCCGTTTGGCTAAAAAAGAAAAAAAAAAAAATTTGAAATCGCTTTTAAGAGTCAAAAAAGCTAAAAAATGACCAAAATGTACTTTTGGTACAAGCTTATAAATGAAGTTTTTGCCAAAAAACACTTTTTGACTTAAAAACTATAATTCTCAAATGCAATTTCAAACATGCTCTAAGAGTATAATGTAGCCATTTGGGCTTTATTCTATCTTCAAATCGCCGATTACCTGATTGAATACGTTGATGTGTTGGCTTAGATCTGAGCCCTCCGCCATCATCAAGCCATACAACTGCTGCTTTAGTTAGAGCTTGTTCGACAACGAATTTGACATATACCGACTTTCCAGTTTCATCCAAACTACCACCGGAGATTCTTCGTCCATGACGTGATACATCACGTCATCTTCCATACAAAACCGAATAGTAGCCACCGCTTTAGCCTCAAGTTCCTTCCAATCTATATTTGCCATCCCTTATGATTTCGTCCCATATAATGCCTTCACCATCCCTTATTGCACCAACAAACCCTTGGTACGTTTCTGCCATAACTCGAAATTACTAAATCCATCGAACTTCATCACGTCGAACTTCGCAGAAGATGTACCAATCCCAGCCATCGTAGAATTAGGCTTTGATACCAATTGTTGTTACTGTGTACAATAATTGATGAACAATATAGAATCGAAAAGAGAGAGCCGAAACACAAATTTAAGAGAGAGTCGAAACACAGATTTAACATGGTTCGGCAATGTGCATACATTCACAGAGAGGTGGCTGTATTTTACTCTTAATGAGTATGGGTTACATTATAATATATATATATATATATATATATATATATATATAGGAAAAACCTTAAACCCTTCTTGTACGTACGTATTAAGGAAATCCCCAAAATATCCGTACTGTGCCGCGGGGACGTTGCCCCCGCGCCCGCTCAACCTAATCGTTTCCCCCCCAGCAAACTTAATTATGCCGATGGGCCAATAGACTCCCGTGAACGTCACTATCGTGATGTTCACTCTGCTCTCGCCTACTTGGCCTTCCACTAGTGTTAATATGAGCCACCAATTTCAACACCTACTTTGTAGATCAACGACTCCTCGGATTCCTTGTAGCGTCACTCCTCGGAAAATAGTAATCAACGCAAACCATTCTGAAAGAAATATCCTCTAACCCATTTAAAATATTATCAAGTGTTCATAAACATTCAAAAGATACATTAAATTTCTGTCCTTAATTTATTAGTCATGAAATCCGTAACTTGTATATGCTATATGTGTTTTTCTATTTTTCTTTATATATGTAGTTTTAAATTTAAGTTTGCATGAAAAAGTTGAATCTTCTCAATCTGAATTATTTTTACAATACAAATGAAAATAGAATAGTTTTTCTTAGTTTATGGTTGCTGCAATTTTAATTTGAATTTGGTGAATCAGATGGTATTTTAACAAATTTATCGTTTCATATTTAATGCTATTTGTATAAGGTGTTTGCTAAAATGTCTCTCGTTAGTAGTGTTGTAGTATTTTTGTATAGGGTGTTTTATGGTGGTGGCAAATTTAAAATTATGAAATTTTTGAAGTAAAAAGTGATGATGGTGGTGGCAAATTTGACAAATCGCGAAACACCCCCATTTCATACTAAAAAATATGAAGGAAATTCAAAGACAAAAAACGCGAATTTAAACCGAATCGCAAAAATAAATTGTTTAAAATTGTCTTTTGTCAAAAAATTACGATTTGAAAACATACAAATGATTTTCTAAAAATGTACAATTTTAAAGAAGAAATTTCTATTTTAAAGGTCAAACTGTGTTTTCCCTAACGATGATGGCATATATATACATCGGATCCGGCTTACCTTAGCCGCTTCGGGGAAAAGGGGAGAAGGAGGAAGAAACCCATCCAGTTGCGATTGGTGACACTACAAAAATGGGGTTATTTTTTGAACAGGGGTTTTTGACGCGTCGTTTTTGACGTTCATCAACAGTCAAAAGGGTAGGTGTCAAAAAACTGGGTTTTTTGACGTGTCTACAGTGACACGTCAAAAACTTTTGACGTGTCACTAGCAACACGTCAAAAAAATTTTTTTGACCTGTGAAAATGGCACGTCAAAATTTTTTTTGACGTGGCAGTTTTTGACACGTCAAAAAAATTTTTGACGTGACATTTTTCACACGTCAAAAACATTTTTGACGTGTTAAAAATTCACACGTCAAAAATGTTTTTGACGTGGCGAAAATTGCCACGTCAAATATGTTTTGACGTGCCATTTTTGACACGTCAAAAATGTGTGCGTGTGGTTTTTGACGTGTCCCACAGTTTGACACGTCAAAAATATATATATTTTTTTTAGTAATTCCAATAATCAATTCCAATATTCCTGATATTCCAATATTCCTAATATTTCAATTCCAATTACAATAATTTCAATATTCAAATATTTCTAATCCACATACATAATCCATAATCTACATCCATAATCCACCTTAATCTACATCCATAATCCACCTATATAATCCATATTCCACATATATAATCCACGTTCATCAGCAATTACAAAAGTATATATATATATATCCAACACAACTTCATTAAACTAAATCCAATATCCAATATATATATCCAACACAACTTCATTAAACAAAATTCAATATCCAATCTACCTACATAATCCACAATTCACAATCCAATCCACATACATAATTCACCATCAAATCCATAATACAATCCACCTACATAATCCACAATCCACATACATAATCGACATATATAATCCACTATCCATAATCCAATCTAATCCAATCCATAATCCACGTTCATCAGCAATTACAAGAATATATATATCCAACACAACTTCATTAAACAAAATTCAATATCCAATATATATATCCAACACAACACAACTTCATTAATAAATTAATATTCAATAATATATATCCAACACAACAGAACTTTATTAATAATATGTATCCAATATCCAACAAACAAAATTCCAACACACATACTACATTTCAACACAACACATAACAAAACATATATATAGATCAAAAAAACGTTCTAACACAAGGCAAAACAAATATACAATAAAACATTTCTGGAGTATCTACTAGAAATAAGTTTCAATTAGTCTCAACAAGCATATAGTTTGATCTAACTATATACAAAACAATAAACAGTAATATGTATGTAGAACTTAACAAACAGTGATGACCAGCCCTATGGCGCTCTACTCAACACAATCATTCTCCAACTCCTAATTTGCATTACCTGCAAATGAATTGTGAACCAATAATAATCAATACAAAAATTAAAAATTACTCTATAATATGATGCAAATATACGTAAGTTCTAAAATGGACCGCTGTAACTAGGGGTTTGTAACAGTTACTTCTAACAGTTAACAATTGTTAGAAAAACAAAATAAAATATAGGATTACCTCTGGGGGGCGCAGATCCAGACGTCGACCCGAACATTGCCTCGAGCTGGCTGAAACGAGCCTCAAACGTAGCATCTTTCTCTATTATCTGGGCTTTTTGTGCTTCAATCTGCCTCGCCATCTTATCCATTGCACTTTTTTGTGCTGCCCGCTCCTCTTCAAGTTCTCTAATTCTATTTGTCATCTATGAGAACGAGGAGCTCCAAGAATTTTGAGACCGTGTCTGAGACGGTGTATAGTATGAATGTATGCTGTCCTGGACCGACAGCACATTCGGACCCAGCTGGCGGACCCTACCAGCATACTCCGGCTTATTTCCATGCGCCTGAGCATACGCGTCATTAGGTGTCCACCGTACCGTCCCTTCCGTCACGGTATCAGTATTTGCAGGGTCAGTGGGCATCAATTCCTTCATCTTCTCCTGTACATTAAAAAACAAGTTAGTATCTCGTATAAGGAACGTTAATCATAAATAATTTATCAAAATATATATGCTTGAGTACTTACACATCTTTCCCTGACCACGTCATTCGGATAGCCACCTTCTTTGTATGTGTGAGTCTTGATGTAACTTTCCGCTCGAGTTGGAGGAGTGCCCCCCGCGGATACGGTCTGCATAGAAAATTAATCAATA
>NC_081546.1:20954543-20965373 GCF_901000735.1 Corylus avellana
TTAACTTCTTTTTTTTTTTTTTTTTTTGGCCCCCTGGGGTTTACTTTTTATCACAAGAGATACCTTTGGTTTGCCTAAAGACGGAGATGGTACCTCCATCTAAATTCCGTCCAAAATTTGACGGAACGCCACGTAAACACAAAAAATAAAATTGACAAATGTCCATATAATTAATTAAAAATAATAATTTTTTAAAAAAAAATAAAAAATAAAAACATTAAAAAAATATATTTAATGAATTTTTAAAAAATAAAAAATAAAAAATTGTGGGTGGCCGTAGTTGCCCACTTGGTCACCTTTGGCCATGGGGACCCCATGTGGCCAGATCCCATGGCCAAAGGGGGCTAGCTGGCCACCCCCCAAATGGCCAAGGGGGCAGCTACAGCCACCCCGAAATTTTTAATTTAATTAAACACAATTTTTTAATTTATTTAAAAAAATTCTTTTTTTTTAATTAATTATATGGAGACGTGTCAATTTGTTATTGGTATTGACATGACGTTCTGTCAAATTATGGACGAAATTTAGACAAAGCCGTCTTTAGGCAAACCAGTGGTACCTCCTATGATAAAAAGTAAACTCTAGAAGTTAAACCACAGGGGAATAATGTATTTAACAACAATACAAAATGCTAATTTTATAGAGCTTACACATAAATATAATCTTAATCAAATCCCCTAATTTAGGGTGATCCAATCATAATCAATTCCATAAATTTAGGATAATCTAATATTCATCAAATCCGTAACTTTAGGGTCATTCAAATATATTATAACATTCTCCCTAAAACTTAAGGTGAAAGATTCTGAAATCTTGAGTTTAAAATAAGTTGACAATGATCGGCATAGGGAGTTGGGCATTTAATAACAATAGGCCGAGAATCTTCGAAAACAAGGTCAACTATGGGCCAAGATAAAAACCAACAAATGGTTGAAATTAGACCAACTAGGAGCCAAGATAAAAGCCAACGAATGGCTTAAATGGGCTTAGGTTTTGAAACAATACCACAAAGGCCAAAGATATTGGGCCAACAATGGCCGAAAATTGGTCTAGTTCAACAAAGGGCCTAAAGATGGGGAGTATCTCACGTTTTTTTTTCTCCGGTTTCATCACCCCCGCTGCACCAACCATTTTGTTTCCAATAATATCATATTCTCAAATTACATAAACTGGGATAAGGATTATCTTATTCCCGTAACCAAACAGAACCAGGTATAATAAATAAACTAGGATATCATATTCCTAAACTAGAATAGAAATATATGCATACTCGAATAAAGTTCAATCAAAACCCGTAACCAAACACATTTCTTCTCCACAAAACAAACCTCCTCAAAATCTTGTGTGAGATGAAGCCCATAACGGCTGATTTACAAATTTCAGAAACACAAATCTAAAATTCATCAAATTGGAAATTAAGGTCTCAACATCAAAAATAAAATAAAAATTAAAAATTAAAAAATAAAATAAAATAATAAATAAATAAATAAAAAGCATGAGGAGGTCGAGACATCATTTCTCTAAAAACAATAATTGTACCACGACTCCCTATCCTTTGTGATGGCTCCCAGGCATTCTTTAAACAACAAGGTTCTATGGATGACAAAGATTCTAAAGGTCATTCATGTCAATCAAGCAATCATAACTCAGTAAGGAGAAAATTAAGCCCCTCATAAAACTTCATCATAGGCTTAACCATTAGCAGTCTAAGCCTTTTCATCTTCTTGAGAGCCTTGGAACTCATGCACGTCATGCTTCTTCCTTTAGGCAGATCTAACAATATGCCTTGAATTTTGGTTGTTCCCTAGTAAGGTAATGAATTAGTAGTGTGCCAACAAAATCAAAGCATAAATTTCTCCATATTTTATCACTTGCTAGAATTATATATATAGTACTTTGTAAAATGGAAACAAACTCGCATTCCATCTATCCTCTTTTAATGTTTTTTTTTTTCATTTTCAGATGTTCAAAATAGGTAATTTTATTTTACTAAAATATTCCAAAGTGAGTGATCACCATCACACCATGTTCCAAAGGTTATTCAAATTCTTCTTCTTCATCATCTTCATCTTCAGATTCTTCTTCTTCTTCTCCTTCTGCTTCTCCTCCTTCTTCTTCATCTTCATCTTCATCTTCAGATTCTTCTTCTTCTTCTTCTTCTTCATCATCATCTTCATCTTCATATTCTTCTTCTTCTTCTCCTTCTTCTTCTTCTTCTTCTTCTTCTTCTTCTTCTTCTTCTTTCTCTTTCTTCTTCTCCTTCTTCTTCTGCTTCTTCTTCTTCTCCTCCTTCTTCTTCTCCTCCTTCATCTTCTCCTTCTTCTTCTTCTCCTTCTTCTTCTCCTGATTGGCAATGTGTAAGTATGTGTGGTTCACGATTCTTATGTGTAAGTATGTGTGGTTCACGATTCTTGAGACATCCTGAACGATTTTGTCTTTTTTCGGATGATTGGCAATGTGTATCACGATTCTTGAGACATCCTGAATGATTTTGTCTTCTTTTGGATGATTGGCAACGCGTTTCACAATTCTTGAGACATCTTGAACGATTTTGTCTTTTTTTGGATGATTGGCAACGCGTTGCACAATGATTTTGTCTTTTTTGTCTTTTTTTGGATGATTGGCAACGCGTTTCATGATTCTTGTGACATCTTGAACGATTTTGTCGATGAATTCAGCTTCATTCCTATCAAATACAAAAGATTATATATATATATATATATATATATATATATATATATATAGAGAGAGAGAGAGAGAGAGAGAGAGACCCATAGTATGTACATAAGTAATTGGAATAAGAAAAAAAAATCTACAACAAATGCACAAGACTCATAAGAAATACCTATAATTCTTTGAATGCCTCCCTGAAAAATTGGCCAATTTGGTTAGGGCTGCCTTCCAGCTCTGCACCTTCGTGTCATCTTTGAACCTTTCTTTATGTCTTGATAAGGCTTCTTCATAACTGTTCTTTTGATTTCTTACATCTAAAGGGTCCACATTGTAAAACACTGGTATAACCTTTTGTCCCTTTGTTTCAATGATCTTCAGAAGCTCGTTTAAGCACCGTCCGGATGATGCATAATTTGAAGAGAATACAACTATTGAAATCCTTGACTGTTCAATGGCTTTGAGAAGTGTTGAAGAAATTTCCTCTCCACTTCTAAGCTGCTCATTATCTATGAAAGTGTTGATTCCTTTTAGACGCAAAGCATGATTTAGATGGGTAGTAAAATTTTGATGAGTATCTTCGCCTCTAAAACTCAAGAACACATCGTATGTCAATGGACGGGTGGAAGAAGAAGAGGATGAGGCTCCTTGGAAGGCCATGGAAGAACTCATCCTCTCTGTAGGGATATTTGCATCTAGAACTACTTTAAGTCTTGAGATCAGGAGAAAAGTCAATGCTGCATGCTCTGCATGATCAAAGGAAGAGAACGCTTTAAAAGAAGGATGACAATCAATAAACAAGAAAAGTAAAGTGGACGTGGAAAAGAAGGTTAAGGAAGCTTCTGGCAACGTCCCATGCAGTGAGATCAATCATTATCCTCCTCTAAACTTTATTTATTCTTACTATCACTAGCAAGATGAGTAATTTGTCGTTTGAGGAAAAGGGTTGGTACGTTGTTCACACACCAGACTACTACGGTACTACTTACTAGAGATAATCACCAATTCAAACTTCAAATTTTTATATTGAGCAGCGTCAGGTAGGATCATTGACAAATAATTGAGAAATACTTGTTATATGACATAGTTGCAAAAGCTTTGAATTACTAAATTATGTATTGTATTTTTGTAAAAATATTTACATAATATTACTTTTGGAATATTGAATTTTAATTGAATTAAATTTGAGCATTACTTTTGAGTTGTGATGATTAATTAACTAATTATGTGAAATAACATAATTTTTATTTGCAAAAAGTATTGAGTACAACTAGTATGATTAAATAGTAGTCGAAGCCGTGACAACTTAGAAGACAATAAAATTTTGCAAGGACGTGGCGCTTCAACAAGTTCTAGAGGAAGATGTGTCGAAAATTATGCATGATTTGTGATAGGAAGGCTCTTGTTAGAGTCTCTACAGTCAAATATTGATTGATGATACTCAAACCTCATTAAATGGTCTTCAATCATGGTTTGTAGGTTATATTAGAAGGGAAGCATATGAAACAGCCCATCATTTGACAAAAGCAACTCTTCACTAATGTATAGACCAAGTGTAGAACTTGATTCACTTTGATTTATGAAAACTTGATATTTCCTCTAAAAGAACTTGATATTTTTTTTGTTATCCTTTTTTACATCTGAATTATAATCTCTTTGAGTTATATTATAATTTATGAACACGAATAGTGCTATACGGCTATAAAAAGCATATTCTTGTATATCTATTTGAAGATTTAATTATAAAGAATATATTCTTTTAGATTTTATTTTAATGTTATATCTGCACCTCACCAAAAGGCAAAAACCTTAATTTTGCCCCTGATTATTTGAATAAATAAATAAACAAATCTACTACTACTGAAAACTTCATCAACAAACAAACAAACATACTGAGAGAGAGCGGTATCGAAGCAAGTGATTTGTGAATCCGTTGGCTGGAGGTCCGAGGTTGGCAGCGAATTGAAGGGAGCGTCGTCGGAGCTGGAAGCGATCTGTGAGGAGCTTAACGGAGGCAATAATTGGCTGAAGAGGGTGGCTCACGTTTGATTAAATGCACATTTTAAAGAGGTATTGGTCATGCTCCAGGAGAAAAGTCGATGCTGCCTTGCATCATCAAAAGATGGATGACATTCAATAAACTAGCGTACGTGGAAAAGAATGTTAATTAGGAAGCTTCATGGCTACATTCCCAATGCAATGAGATGATTTTTCTCATCAAGGCATCAATCATCAAAAAATAGTAATGCTAATTTTTTAAAAAAAAATTTAAAATTGATAATATTTTTAAAATTATTATAAAATTTATGATGGGTCATTATTAAACTTTAATACAATAATAGCTTTAAAAGTCACATTTACAATCAACCAAACAGTCCAAATAAAAAAATACTTGTAAATAGAAATTGTTGCCATTTCTAAAATCCTATCATGAAAATGACAAAAGGGACCGAAACTTTATATGCTTAGTGAAAGAATCCAAAGAGGGGACTAATCAAGGCATTAAATGCATCTCAAGCACAAAACAATTATAATCAATGAAAATGGCAAGAAATATAATTTCTAAATGAAAATGTACTTCACTCTTGATTCAACTATAGATATTATAAATGTCAATAAATTAATAAGACACTTTATGTATTGTAGATTATCTAAGAGATCTAAAGACTAACACTTAATTTATTTGCTATAAAGCCCAAACTCTTTCATCACTACAGGACATGAAGCCAAAGTGTGTGCTAAGATTAATTTATCCTTAATATCAATAAAACATTGTGGAAGATGAGTTAAATTTGTCGTTTGAGGAAAAGGTCTGGTTGTTCACACACCAGACATAATCACCAATTCAAACTTCAAATTTAGTGATATAAGAGAAATCAACAATGGTCTTCCCTGAAGTTTCTGTAGAGTCCTTTCACTCTCACCATTGACGTTTTGTTTTTGAGAAGTCGACTCTCAAGTCTCGAGTCTTATTTGAAATTTTTGTCCAGCCATTGTTTGATTGTTTCACATGGAAATTTCTCAGAAAGCACTGAAAAATTAACGTCCAATTGACAAACCATTTTGCCCTTTTTTATGTTCACACTACATTTTTTCTAAAAAAAAAATGTATCAAAACCTTCTTATATTTTTCACTTTTATATTACATGATTTATTTTTTACTATTATTTAAATAAAAAAATCAGTAAAAAATAAAATTTCTCACGTTTTCATACAAAAAAAAAAAAATTTAATTTTATATCACATCAATCCACGTCAGCTACAATATCTAAGACAAGACATTGAAATGATATATGGGGTACGTATTTGATATCATTTTTAAGAATGTGTATTTGTGTGTTTTCATATATGACATAATTGTGAAAAATATTTTGAATTTTTTATGAGAGTTTTGTCTTCAAAGTTATTTGTTAATATTTTATTTTATTTTTTTAAAGGAAAAAAGAAAGATGGAGTAGGTTAGCTGTACCGCGTAGAATGGTATTGCAAAAACGAATGTCATATGGAAATGTTGGTTATGACTTGTCAAAGCTTTGACAAGTCACATCTTTGACAAAAAGCTTTGTCATGTCAAGCTTCTAGATAAGGGGCTTCTAGATGAAGGAAAAAAAAACCTCACTCTCTTGCACACCCCCTCCCTAGCTCTCTTCTTCCTTACTCACTTGAAGAAGAAGCTCTTATTCCGTGTCATTAGCAAATGGCCTTCCATCTCTTTATATAGGCAATTTCCAGCACCCATAAGTCAAGCATAACAGGGCTGGTACGTTGTTCACACACCAGACTACTATGGTACTACTTACTAGAGATAATCACCAATTCAAACTTCAAATTTAGTGATATAAGAAAAGAAAAATAATGAATTTTAAAGAAGAAAGTTTTTGTATTAATGTCTTAACTTTTTTAAAATACATTTAAGGGGAAAAAAGAAAAAAAAATCGGCAATCAAGGCCTTAATTACATGCAGGTCATGAGTCATAATAGTCATGACACGAGGGTGAAGTTGTCCCAACATTTGATTCAATTTTGTTCAGCCCTTGTTTGATATGGGAATTTGTTAGAAATCACTGAAAATTAAGTAACTTTTTTCACCCAATTTATAAAAATAATGTGTCATTTTTTTAACATGTGAGATGCACATAATTTTTAAATAAAATTTATTTTAACTTTATTTCTGTTATTAAAAAAACATATGTTTTTCACTTGTTCAAGTAACACATGTTATTTTTATCAATTGAGTTGGAGGCTTAGTCTAAAAGAAAACTTTGTCCTTTGTTTTATCTATTCACGACATTAAAAAAATAAAAATTATATATTTAAAACTGAGTTACGATCTTTGAATTGCGATTCCTCTCAAGTATGAAACAAGTTCAACTTTTATTCCACTGCCATCAAATTGTCGTTGTTCTTACCGTAGCTTTGTCAGCCAAGTTTTTCTTCTACAAGTGTTCAACAATTCTGATAAATTGTTTAGCTAATTTTTTGTGAGCCTGAGAGGTGTACGTGATGTACATATAGTGAAAAGGGATTTTTTTTTGTCAACCTATTTTTTATAATTTCGTTCTCAAAAAGTTTCAAATATGTAATCAAACTTTTAGATAACTGAATAAATTAATGCTAAGTGTGAGAAATAAATTGTTATTTAATTTTTTTTTTTTTGCAAATGTAAGAGATAATTGGCTTGGAGAGCCAATTAATTGATGCTCAGTCGTAACTTCTCCCTGGTGGATCGGCTGTGCATTAGTATTATTGGAACTATAATCTTCTATAAGTATTACTAGAATTCTAGGAGGATTGTGAAGAAGGCCGCCGGTGGTAGCCCCATGTACCCTCTTATCTCCTCCATCACCGTCGTATAGAGATCCAATATTCCTCTCTAGTCTCTGGAGATAATTGACTTGCAGAACCACCTTTACTTTAGTCTTTAGCTCTTTTCTTTGAGTTAAAAGAGAAAATTAAAGTGTACGCTGCCTTGCAATTGCATCATCAAAAGAAGAGACAAAAACAGGCAGGGCATTTGCCATTTTGTTTGATGGGTAAAATGATTGTTTTGCCCTTCTTGAAATTTTAGACAAGCTTGTCTTTTATATAGGCCAAGACCCTATCCATTTATCTTACATTGCTTCCTTCCATCAAGGAAGACAACACTTTGTGAAAATAAAACACATTTTCACCTTTAGTAATTAACTGTATTTTAATTACCCAAAGTTTTTTGTTTAATAAAAACTATATATAATATGCTATATACATATAATATATGTGACATGTGGGCCACCTTAAGTCTCCTAATAGAAGATTAATTCTAATATTCTCTCACTTCGCTCACATGACACATTTTAAAATCGTTTGGGTAACTAAAACTGTATATGGCCAAATTGAAAACTACTAAAGCTTTAGTTTCACTTTAAAGAGAGATACAATACAAGAATCATGGCGGTTATGTTATTATATCAACATTTCCTTCCATGTATTACAATGTATGAATCTTTCAAAAATAAAATATGTATATGGTATAATTCTTTATGAATAACTTCTAATAAGTTATTCTAGGTCTAACTGTATTGGAGCAAATACTTTATGTGCACATAAACAAACATTGTTTTGACAATGAATGAGTACTCTAAATAACAAGAATTTAATCAAGCATAAAATGAGCTCACTAATCCCATGCTCTCTACATGTTTCGAAAATGTCTTTATTGAGAGCCCTTTCGTCATGGGATCTGCAATTATAGAAGTTGCACTTGTATGCTCTATAGAGACTTCTTGTTCCTCAATTCTCTCTCTGACAGCAAGATAAATTATGTCAATATGTTTCGTTCTGCTCCCACTTTTGTTATTCTTAGAAAAGAAAACTGCTGCCAAATTATCACAGTAAATTCGTAACGGCTTGGATATTGAATCCATAACTTGAAGCCCTGTGATAAAATTTCCTAACCATTTTGCCTGTGAAGTCGCTTCAAAGCATGCTATGAACTCTGCCTCCATAGTAGACGATGCAATTATCGTATGTTTGGTGCTCTTCCATGATATAGCACCTCCTGCCAACATAAAGACATATCCTGAAGTAGACTTTCTAGAGTCTTTACAACCCGCAAAGTCCGAGTCTGAATATCCAACCACTTCTAGATAATCTACATTCTTATAAGTCAGCATATGATTCTTGGTTCCTTATAAATATCTCATAACCTTTTTAGCAGCCTTCCAGTGTTCCATTCCCGGATTACTTTAATATCTTCCTAACATTCCTACTGCATATGCAATGTCAGGTCTTAAACAAACCTGTGCATATATTAAACTGCCAACAGCAGATGCATAAGGAATGCTTTCCATTTCTTTCTTTTCCAAAACATTTTTTGGACATTGACTTAAATTGAATGTACCACCCTTCAATATGGGTGCCGCATTGGGTGTACATTCATGTATTCTGAATTTTTCCAAAACTCTTTCAATATAGGCTTCATGAGACAGACCTAACATCTTTTGAGACCTGTCTCTATGAATCTCAATGCCTAAGAAGCTTCACCTAAATCCTTCGTTTCAAAGTTTTGGGAAATAAATTGTTTAGTGTCATGCAATAGACCCAAATCATTAGTTGCAAGTAAGATATCATCAACATATAGGACTAAGAAAACAAATTTACTCCCACTAAATTTTTGGTATATGCAATTATCCACAATGTTCTCCGCAAATCCAAATGAAGTAATAACATTGTGAAATTTTAAATACCATTGACGGGATGCTTGTTTTAGTCCATATATAGATTTCTTTAGCCTGCAGAGTAATTGATCACCTTTATCGGAACAAAACCCTTCAAGTTGTTTCATGTACACCTCTTCTTCAAGACCCCATTAAGGAAAGCTGTTTTCACATCCATCTGATGTAGCTCTAAATCAAAATGAGCTACTAATGCCATGATTTTTCTAAAGGAATCCTTTTTAGAAACTAGAGAGAAAGTATCACGGTAATCAATACCTTCTCTTTGTGTGAATCCCTTAGCTACAAGTCTAGCCTTATATCGATCGATGTTACCATTTGAGTCTTTCTTGGTTTTATAAACCCATTTACAACCAATGGCTTTAACTCCTTTAGGTAACTTGACAATTTCCCAAACTTTATTTTTAGCCATAGATTCTATTTCTTCTATCATGGCATTATACCAAAATTTTGAGTTTTCATCACTCATGGCATGTGAAAATGAAATAGGGTCATCCTTAGGTCCGACATCAAAGTTAGATTCTAATAGGTATACATAATAATCACTAGAAATGCTTGGCCTCCTTACTCTTGAGGATCTTCTTAATTCTACAGTCTCTGTGTATCTACCATAATATTCTCCACCCCTATCAGATCTTACGATCTTAATTTTCTTTTCTAATTGTCTCACTACTTCCCTTTTATATGTTTTGAAAGCATCTAGTGCTTCAGACTTATTAAAAAAGAGGTAAAGATACATAAACCGTGAATATTCATCAATAAATGAGATAAAATATCTCTGACCATTCAAACATGGGGTACTAAATGGCCCACAGATGTCAGTGTGTATGATTCCAAGTATTTCTTTACTCCTCTTTGGCACCTTTACTGGCCTTGTTGGTTTGCTTTCCTTTTATGCAATCCACACAAGTACCAAAATCTGAAAAATCTAGAGCCTTAAGGACTCCATCATTTATTAGTCTTTTGATTCTCTCTACGGAGATATGTTCCAATCTCCTATGCCATAACATAGAGGATGACTCATCAATAATGTTGCGTTTACTGCCAATATCATGCATAGTTAAGAGACTTTGTTCATAAATGGGATCTAAATTTAATTTATATAAACCATTGCTAAGATTCCTGAGCCAACATCTATAGAGTTTTTAAACAAATAGACATTTGACCCAATAAAATTAAATTCAAACCCCAAAGGTACTAGTTTAGATATAGAAATTAGATTTTTGAAAATGAAGGAACATAAAAGTTGTTTACAAGGTCTAAAATATATCCATTTTCTAAAACAAGTCTAAAGGTTCCTACAGCCTCGACATGCGAACGCATCCCATTTCCTGAATAAATGCCTTGTTCACTTCCCATCAGTTTCCTTAGGTTGAGAAATCCCTGCATGATATTGACAACGTGAATTGTAGTACCCGAATCAATCCACCATGTATTATGATGAGTA
>NC_081546.1:20965473-20970518 GCF_901000735.1 Corylus avellana
ATCCAATTTTTCTAATATCTTTTTTTATTGTCTTATTCTAATTAAGTCATATAAAATGATCACTTCCCTGTAGGGCCAAGTAATCACTATGACAACTTAATTGCAATATGAAATGCCATTATAAAATTTCACATCATTGTGTTTTAAGATGCTGTGGCTATTCTTAATGCACAATAAAAGGCACTTTCCATTATTAAATCTGTAATTTCATAATGGCATAACATTATATATATAAATAACTAAATGTATATCAAACCAAAATGATACATTGCCTTGATGGTAAAGCTGGCCATGCAGAATCCCAGGTTGTGGGGTTTGAATCCCACTACTGGCAACTCCTCCATTAACTAAGGGAGTATTTTTATTTCTTTATTTAGTGGCGCGTCTGCGAGTGGGCCTGCATTCGGGTAGGGAACTTCATCCCCTACCTTCAGCTGGGTCTGAAAAATGGATCTGGGTCGGGTCTCGTCCTAAACAGGTTTTCTCATTTTTTATCAAATTTTCACACTGAAACCCAATTTTATAACATCGTTTTGGTTGGGAATCATCAAGACTACTAATTTATGGGTTTGGAAACATATGGGTATTCAAAAACAATGAAAAGAAATCATCATTTTAAAGAAAAATGGCATGGCAGAAAATCTTAATCTTGTTTTTTAACAATTCCAAAATTGTAAAAATAGAGTATTTTGCACAATAAAAAACAACAAGATTAATCTTCTAAAACCACAAAAGCATCATAAACATTAAATCTTAAAGATCCGGCCAAACCATGAAACCATACCCATTATGAAACTTGAAACTCAAAACAAAAATCTCACAACAACCGTAGTCCTAATACAAACATTCAATCATTCTACGTACTAAAATTCAACAGATTGATACTAAACAACATAGCACATAACCAAGCTCTAATACCAGCTAATGTAAGAATTTGAGAGAAAATTATATAAACATAAAATAAATACTAACATCTGGCCATTGTTGTTTAAGCACTTGAATTGAATACGCGTTGAATGTTTGTAGAATTCACAATCTCATAACCCTCAATTCGCAATCCTAGAACCCTCACTTTTTTTGAGAGTGATAGATAAGGATTTTTGGCCTATCTATTTTTCACGTTAAAGTTGTGATCGATGAATATCACAAGCTTGTCTTTTATATAGGCCAAGACCTCTATCCATTTATCTTACGTTGCTTCTTTCCATCAAGGGAGACAACACTTGGTGAAAATAAAACACATTTTCACCTTTAGTAGTTAACTGTACTTTAATTACCCAAAGTTTTTTGTTTAATAAAAACTATATATAATATACTATATACATATAATATATGTGATCGACATGTGGGCCACCTTAAGTCTCCTGATTGAAAATTAATTCTAATACATACTCCTTAGAAACTATCACTTAATTGATAATGTTCCCTCAAACTTTTAATTGTGACAATGCTTTTCTCAAGGCTCAAACTACAAAAACATTGTCGATGTCCACTCCAAAGCTAAAAAAAAGATAAAAATACCCCATAGACTTTTTAATAAGACAAAAATACCCCTATAAATTTGAAAAATAAAAATTTTATTTTTTTTAAAACGAAAATTTTAATTTAAAAAAATGTTTTTTTTAATTATTTTTTATTTTTAAAGCGAATTTTATATTTAAAAAAAAAACAGAAAATTTGATTAAAAAAACGATTGTTTTTTAAAATTTGATTTAAAAACGAACATTTTTATTTCTTCAAAAGAAAATTTTTAATTTTTTTAAAAGGAAATTTTTATTTTAAAAAAAAATTATAAAACAAAAAATATATATAATTTTCATTTTATATATATAAAAAAAAAATCGAAATGTTTTTAATTTTTTTCTTATAAAATGATATATATTTTTTTTAATTTTTAAATTTGGCCACCACTTGAATTATATATATATATAGTTTTAGGTTTCTCTCAAAGTTTTATTATTTTTTGTTATTATTTCACTAAGGTTAGTTTCGTCATTAGGGAGAATATTGACAATATTTTAGTAGTTTAGAAGAGACATTATCACAATTGAAAGTTTGAAAGGGTCATTATCAATTTGGTCACGGACTAAATTGGACAATCGCTACAAGCTTCATGGATTTCGTTTAGACATTGTGCAAGATGTGTTAAATTTGTAGTTTGAGGAATGATTCTTAAGAACTTGGTATAAACCAGGTCATTTTTTCATTCAATAAGACAGTGTAAAACATTGTAGGTGTGAGAGGCATCAAAAGACACTGTAAAACATTTACAAAAGATCCCGAGCTAACCAAGACTAACATTTCATAACACAGGTTCTGAACAAGAAGCCCAATATTGCAGGCCTCTCTTTATAAAGCAACCCAACTGTATTAACAACAGCCCAGCCCACTGGACTGTCAACTAATCTCATTCCGCTATTTTTCTTTTTCTTTTTTTTTTTTTTCTTTTTTCTTGAAAACTCAGAAATCAGGATTTTTTTGTAAATGTTTTACGGTGTCTTTTGATGCCTCTCAAACCTAGAATGTTGAAAAAACTCGAACAATGATATTTTATTAAAAAAAAAAAAAAAAAAAAAAAACATACAAGCCCACGACCTAAATGTTACTTGAAGGAAGAAGATAAGAGAGTAGAAGAGAAATGATTGATTCTGCGTCTGGCATTTTTCTATTTGTTTAATAAAAAATTCATTTGGACATATCCCATATGAGATTTACATGTTAACTCAAAGCCAAGTGAGAATAGGGAAAAAAAAAAGAAAAGAAAATAAAAGTCAAGTGATGATAATAATAATAATAATAATAATAATAATAATAAAGTCTGTGGAGCTTTGTGCAAGAGATATAATAGAATAGAATGAGCAAGTTAAACATACTTTCACTTTTCTACACCTATAAGTAACTTTTAAAATTGGATTGAGATCCCCTTAAATTTTTAAAAATATGAGATTCTCATATTTTAAATCTAAGCGGTCCAAAAAAAATGTAGAAAATTGAGTCATATCGATTTGGGATAAATCTTTATTAAATTTTAATTTAATGATAATTTTAAAAGTATTGAGTATGAGAAATTGGTGTTTGTAGTTCATTGTAGATGGAGGTAATTGGCCATTACTTTAATCCGTTCATTAATATATATATATACCACAATTTTATAAATTTTATTAATATTTTCTATGGTTTTCTATTAAAAACAATATAGGTTTTGTTTAGTTCGCAGATTGTTTAGTCCATTAAAAAATTATTAGCTACCACTGAGAATAGAAGAGTGGAATAGATTAGCTATTTCTATTCCTTTGTTTGGTTGTAACGCTGTAATAGACTAACTAATCATATTCATTTCTTTGGTACAATGCAATATATTGGTGAATAGAATCAGATTGTAATCAAATTTCCTAAAATACTCTTACAATACAAATACAATTATATTATTAAGGACTTTTTTTTTGAAACATAAACACCTATACTATAATTTTTTTTTTTTTTTTTTTTTTGAACCATTCCAGATGTTAAAGCTAACCACAAGCTTTTCATAAGCTAGATCCAGTCTGCAAATTCTGATGGCTACATCTTGTGAAACTTGAATCTGATCAAACAATGGTTACACGAATCTAACATGCCATCTTAAACACCACCTCATATGATCATCTACAAAGAACCCAGTTTTAACATAACACATTTTACAAAAAAGATATTACCTGGCACCCCATATAGACAACAAAACCATCAAATCTGGGTCCAAACTTTACTAAAGATAAAAATCTAACAATACCCATTTAGTTTTTCTCGAACAAAAAAAATATAGTTGGAGAAAACGGAATCAAACTCAATTTTGAATTCTAATGTCAATCAAACTCAATCAAGAAAAATAAATGGTACAAAAAATAAAAAATAAAAAATAAAAGGAGAGAGAGAGAGAGAGAGAGAGATGGAGAAACAAAATCAAAGAGAAACAGTACATAGAATCAAAAAAAATCAAAAAATAGAATAAAAAATAAAAAAATAAAAAACTAAGAAACGGTACAGAGAAAGAGAGACGGAGAAACAAAATCAAGAAAAATAAACGGTAAAAAAACAAAAAGAGAGAGAGACAGAAACAGAATCAAAGAGAAACGGTATAGATAATGAAAAGAAATTAAAAAAAAATAGAATAAAAAAAAAACTGAGAAACGGTTCTGAGAAGAAAAGAAAAAAAAAAAAAATCCAAGAAATAGGGAGAGAACGAAATAACCAAGAAAAGAGAAGAGTAGAGAGATACATTGCGCAAAGAAGAGAGGTCGTTGCAGTTTGAGAAGGGTGGGGGTTTTTTTTGTTTTTTTTACAATTTTACACGTTAATTTTAATCCTACAGTAAAAGACCAAGAAACAGGGAGAGAACGAAATAACCAAGAAAAGAGAAGAGTAGAGAGATACCTTGTGCAAAGAAGAGAGATCATTGCAATTTGAGAAGGGTGGGGTTTTTTTTTTTTTTTTTTTTACAATTTTACACGTTAATTTTAATCCCACAATAAAGGATTAGCTAAGCCACTCATTTTTGAATGGCTTAGTTAACCCTATGTGTATGAGATTAGTAGTCTCATGAGAATAGACTATTGACTAGCTCGAAAAGTCCGATATTTATCTTATTCATATTTTTTTGGACGAAAATCGGACATTTGGACTCATCTTTTTTCTTGCTTTCCTACATCCTAGAAGAACGCTTGCTATAGTAAAGATGTCCAGTTAACCATCTAGCGGTTAGCGGAGGTAGTTAGTCAATTTACTAACCGCCTAGGCGGTTGTGGTTAGCAATTTTAGCCACTAACCGCTAACTACAACTGCCTTTTCACCCATAACTCTAAGAGTAACGTAGTGTAGTAGGAAAATAGCTTTATTACTTGGAGCCTGTTTGGGCAGGCTCCAAGCATTTGTTTGGGCAAAGGCAATTAATGACCCGATAATATTCTTTCAAAAAAAAATTCAACATTTTTATTTTCTTATTAAATAAATCACTTTTATTATTATTCAAATTAAAAAATCACTACAAAACATTTTTTTTAATACCACAT
>NC_081546.1:20970618-20975240 GCF_901000735.1 Corylus avellana
CAATTTTTTCAACATGCCATGATTTGGTTTCTGCCGTGGTTTGATTTTTGAAGAAATGGGTTTGCTCTGAGGGTATTTTGGGACGGGTTCGTCGGCGAAAATGAAGATCTTGTATTTCTTCAATGAGTTATTTGTTCTTGTATTTCTGTGTTTTTTTCTATGTATTTCCTCTGCTCTCTCTGTTTTCCTTTGAAATTCTTGCTCATATAAGTTGATGGGTTGTTTTGGTTTGGCTTTTTGTAATGGTCGAACATATAGTTGATATTCTGAGTTACCCATTGAAATTCTGGGTTTGGCTTTAGTTTCCTGGCTTTTTGCTAAAAATTCTGAGATACCCATTGAACTACAAGTGTCATTTTTGCTAACATCATAAACCCAGAAATATAGAGAAACTCATAAGGTGAAAATGAAAGTCGTTTTGATTTTCAAAGAAACAGGAGAAACCTAAAAAATTCTGAGATTAGGCGCAATGTTTGCTTTTCAAAGAATAAAGATGAACAGAAGCACTCCTCTGGACATGCACAAAAAAATGGTAGAAATGGAGAGAGATGAGGCTTCAGAAAATTAAGGCTATTTTGGGAAGGTTCCAGTGATTTCCATCCGAAATGACGGAGAAGACAAACGGAGGTATTATTTTGCTAACATCCGATAGTTCAGGAGTGTCTTGTGTCACTTTTGAAAGTTTGGGGTTAAAATTGTCAACCTATGGATAGTTTAGGGGCAAAAGGTATTTTTCCCTACTATATATTTACTTAATTCCTTCCTTCGCTATGTCTCTACGTACAGCCCTTTGTTTTCCTCTCATTGAACGGCTAAACCACGGCTACCATTACCAAGCAACAGAAAACACCCCACGTAGCCATTGTGCCCACTTCAGGGATTGGCCATCTTGTCCCACTCGTTGAGCTCGCAAAGCGACTTGTCCTCCACCACAATTTCCGGGTCACCTTACTCATCCCCACAGATGGTTCACCCATGATACAACACAAAGCCATCCCTAACGCCCTACACAACTCCATATCCTCTATATTTCTTCCACTCGTCAGCCTTGACAACCTCCCCAAGGACATCAAGATCGAGACCCGGATTGCACTCACCTTGACTCAGTCACTCCCTGCCCTACGAGACTCTTTCAAGGTCTTAGCCGAGTCAACTCGGCTAGTAGCCTCGGTGGTTGATTTACTTGCTTGGGAGGTGTTCGATATGGCTAAAGAATTCGGTATTTCTTCCTACATGTTCTTCCCTACAACCGCCATGGCTTTGTCGTTCGTCTTTCCCTTACCAGGGCTTGATGAAACATACACTTGTTGTTAAGTATGACTTGAATTCAAAGTCATGGTGGGACCCAATGGTTTGTCTCATTCTTCAAGTAGGAGAGGTTCTTGGTTCAACCGGTTTGCTCCTTTACATGTGGGTTTTGGAGTCCTTCTCTTATGTGTAATTGGACTCCTTGTTTGGCTTATAGTAGAAGTCCTAGACCAACATGTAAAAGGAGAGTTAAGCTTCTACATAAGGAACAAAGCACAAGGTGAATTTGTGTGTGTGCCAAAAACAATTGAGAGAAAGAAAAGGTGAGAGCACCAAGAAAAAGAGAGTTTTTTTTTCCCCTTTTGTTATTATTCTCCTTTGGGCAAAGTGAGAATTGGGTGTATTTAGAGCTTTGGGTTTGAGTGGTTTTCTCGCCCTGTTACTCTCTTGTACTCATCTTTTGATACTGAATTTTCTCCGGGTCGTCTCCACCAGTGGATGTAGGCTTGTTAAGCTGAACCACTTAAATCTTTGTGTCATGTGTGATTTAATTGCCTAATCTTTGTTATTCCGTATTCTTCTTATTTTTTACATCTCACGGGTCTTGGGAAATAGGATTAATTTCCTAACAACTGGTATCAGAGCTGTTGGTTCGAGTGGGAGCGATGGCAGGTGAAGAAAGAAAGATGGGAATCGAGAAATTCGACGGCAAAGATTTTGGGTATTGGAAGGTACAAATTGAAGATATTCTTTATGGGAAGGATCTTCATCAACCTCTTTTGAAAGAACAACCCGACGACATGTATGATAGCGAGTGGGCTCTGCTTGATCGTAAAGCCTTAGCAATTATCAGGTTATCACTGTCAAAATTAGTTGCACACAACTTTGGAAAGAAGAAGACCACAGCAGGTCTAATGAAGGCTTTGTCAAGCATGTATGAGAAGCCGTCGGCTAACAACAAGGTGCATTTAATGAAGAAATTGTTCAACCTAAAGATGGCAGAAGGGGCTTCAGTGGCACATCATCTCAATAAGTTCAACACCATCACAACTCAATTGTCCTCGGTGGAAATTAATTTTGATGATGAGGTTCGCGCGTTGATCGTCTTGGCATCTTTGCCAAATAGCTGGGAAGCAGTGAGGATGGCTGTGAGTAACTCTGGAGGAAAGAGTAAACTAAGCTATGAAGACGTCAGGGATTTGATTCTCAGCGAAGAGGTTCGCAGAAAAGATGCGGGTGAAGCCTCATGTTCTGGTGCTGCTTTAAACCTCGAAACTCGGGGCAGAAGACAAGATAGAAACTCTGGTCAAGGTGGATCAAATTCCAGAAAAGGGAGAAGTAAATTCAGATTCGGCCAACAACCTGAGTGTTGGAACTGTGGCAAGACTGGCCACTACAAGAAGAATTGTAGGGAACTGCGGAAGGAGACTAAGAATGATTATGCTAATGTAGTGACAGAAGAAGTATATGATGCCCTACTTCTATCTGTTGACAGTCCCCTTGATTCTTGGGTCTTAAACTCAGGAGTATATTTTCATACGACAGCGATCCGTGAAATTCTCGAGAACTATGTTGGTAGAGATTTCGGGAAGGTGTATTTGGCTGACGGAATGGCGCTGGATATTGTGGGCCTAGGCAATGTTCGCATTAGAGTTCACAGTGACTCGGTATGGAAGCTGCAGAAGGTCAGGCATGTTTTGGAGCTGAAAAAGAATCTGATTTCATTGGGACAGCTTGATGAGGAAGGGCATTCAATTCATTTCCACGGTGGAAAGTGGAAGGTCAACAAGGGAGCTAGGATTTTGGCTTATGGTCATAAGCCGGGTACTCTCTATATGACCACGAACAACAAGGATACAGATGCTGTTGTAGATACGACTGCTGACTCAAAACTATGGCACCTAAGGCTTGGGCACATGAGCGAGAAAGAGATGAAGGTACTTATGTCAAAAGAGAAACTACCGGGGTTAAAGTCAGTTGAGTTTGATTTGTGTGAAGGCTGCATCCTAGGGAAGCAGAAGAAGGTGAGTTTCGAGGAAGTTGGCAAAGCACCTAAGCTTGGAAAGCTGGAGCTGGTACACACGAATTTGTGGGGTCCCGCACCAGTGGCATCTCTTGGAGGCTCGCGGTATTACATCACATTTATTGATGACTCAAGCAGGAAGGTATGGGTTTATTTCTTGAAAAGTAAATCTGATGTATTTGAGACTTTTAAGAAATGGAAGGCCATGGTTGAGACTGAAACGGGCTTGAAGCTCAAGCGTTTGAGATCAGACAATGGAGGAGACTACGAAGACAGGGGGTTTAAACAGTTTTGCGCAGTGAATGGGATTAGAATGGAGAAAACTATCCCGGGAATGCCGCAGCAGAATGGCGTGGTTGAGTGCATGAACAAGACTCTCAATGAGCGTGCCAGGAGTATGAGATTGCATGCTGGGTTACCAAAGACTTTATTGGCTGATACAGTGAGTACTGCTGCATACCTAATAAATAAGGGGCCTTCCGTTTCCCTGAACCATACACTACCAGAAGAAGTTTGGAGTGAAAAAGAGGTAAATCTTTCACATCTGAAAGTTTTTGGTTGTGCTTCGTATGTCCATGTTGAGTCTAATGCTATGAGTAAACTAGATGGTAAATCTAGTAAGTGTTTCTTCATTGGATATGGAGATGAGGCCTTCAGTTATCGATTTTGGGATGATCAAAATCGGAAGACCATTAGAAGTCGGAATGTGACTTTTAATGAGTGTGCTATGTACAAGGATGGGTCAAGAGTAGAACCTGAAGTTACAGAGCATGAACCGAAGAAGTCTGATTTTGTTAACTTAGATAAGCTTTCTGAAAGTACAGTGCAGAAAGAGAAACAATTCGTGGAGGTGGAGTTTGATAAACAGTGTTCACTCACGGATGAATGTGATGACAGAGAATCTTCAACAGACTTACAGCACCAGGAAGAGTCTTATTCTTTAGCAAGAGGCAAAGAAAAACGTGATCGAAAAGGAACAAAGAGGTATGGCTTTGAGGATATGGTTTCTTTTGCTCTAACAACTAGTAGTAGAGATTCATCATCTGTTCAGGATGGTATGTCGAAAGAGGTGGAGTCACTACGGATTGGTAAAACTTGAGAATTTGCAAAATTACCCAAGGGAAAGAAGGCTAAAGGGTGCAGATGGGTCTATAGGAAGAAAGAGTCATCAGAGAAAGCTGTATGGTCTACGGGACTGGTAGGAAAGCATGGTGTTATGTCTAAACCAGGTCCTATGCTCAAGTTCAAGAGGCGCTTGGACTTGAGTGACACTTATGGAGTGTGATTGCCCTTAAGGAGCTGAGGCGGAGACAACCGGAGGAGACACATTTTGCGACTTGATGGGATTCAA
>NC_081546.1:20975405-20995513 GCF_901000735.1 Corylus avellana
TATGTGTAATTGGACTCCTTGTTTGACTTATAGTAGAAGTCCTAGACTAACATGTAAAAGGGGAGTTAAGCTTCTATATAAGGAACAAAGCACAAGGTGAATTTGTGTGTGTGCCAAAAACAATTGAGAGAAAGAAAAGGTAAGAGCACCAAGAAAAAGTGAGTGTTTTTTTTCCCCTTTTGTTATTATTCTCCTTTGGGCAAAGTGAGAATTGGGTGTATTTGGGGCTTTGGGTTTGAGTGATTTTCTCGCCCTGTTACTCTCTCGCACTCATCTTTTGATAGTGAATTTTCTCCGGGTCGTCTCCGCCAGTGGATGTAAGCTTGTTAAGCGGAACCACTTAAATCTTTGTGTCATGTGTGATTTGATTGCCTAATCTTTGTTATTCCGTATTCTTCTTATTTTTCGCATCTCACGGGTCTTGGAAAGTAGGATTAATTTCCAAACACTTGTGAGTTCAGAGACTTGCCTGAACCGATAAAATTACCCGGTTGTGTGCCGATCCATGGGTCCGATCTGGCGGACGGATTTCAAGATAGAAAGAATGAGGTATATAAAGCGATTCTACAAATGGCCAAACAATACCCTCTTGCTGCTGGCATTATGGTTAATAGCTTTCTGGATTTGGAACCAGGTTGTTTTAAAGCTTTGATGGAAGGAAAAGAGGGCAGTTGGCCACCTGTTTACCCAGTTGGACCGCTTGTTTAGTCCGGTTCAGACATGCATGCGGTTGAAGGTTCCGAGTGTTTGAGGTGGTTGGATAAGCAGCCAAATGGTTCAGTGTTATTCGTTTCATTTGGTAGCGGTGGGACGCTTTCACATGAGCAGCCAAATGAATTGGCCTTAGGACTTGAAATGAGTGGACAAAGATTTCTTTGGGTTGTGAGGAGCCCACATGAGAAAGCTGCCAATGCAAATTACTTCAGTGTACAAAGCATTAAGGATCCTTTTCCTTTTCCTCCTGACAGGTTCTTGGAGAGGACAAAAGAAGTGGGTCTAGTGGTGCCCTCTTGGGCTCCTCAGGTGCAAATCCTAAAGCATGCCTCCACTGGCGGCTTCGTGACCCACTGTGGGTGGAATTCAACCCTGGAGAGCATTGTGCACAGCGTGCCGTTGATTGCTTTGCCACTATACGCAGATCAAAGGATGAACTCTGTACTGCTAGCTGATGATTTGAAGGTTGCTTTGAGGGTCAAAGTCAATGACAATGGCCTGGTGGGACACAAAGATATTGCAAACTACGTGTCGATAATGGCTCAAATTGTTGACAAGTGTTTACTTATTGGCCAAGGATTGTTTACTTATTGGTCAAGGCTTGTTTACTTCTTGGCCAAGGATTGTTTACTTATTGGTCAAGGCTAGTTTACTTCTTGGCCAAGGCTTGTTTACTTTGTGAAGAAGCAACCAACTTTATGCTCTATAAAAGGACTTGCAGTCCTTGTTGAGATCATCCGGAAAAATCTAAAAAATCCAAATTGGTAAGAGCACTTTGTGGCATTTACAAAGTGTAGAGAGTTTTTTTTTTACTGGGTATTTAAGAGGGACAGTTGAGTGGGGTGTACAAGTGGTTAATGGCTTGGGTTTGAGATATTAAACTGGAGCGGTTTAGGCTTGTACCATTGTACTCAATATTTTTCAATAGTAAAGAAAGAGACCGGATCACGCCCTGTGGACGTAGGTATATTGCCGAACCACGTAAACTCTTTGTGTTCGTGTGTGATTGATGTGTGTTCTTGTGTGTTTTCTTTCCAAACTAGTCTTTTGAATAAAGGGCTAGTGGAAAATTGGCTGCTAATTTATATCAATTTCCCTACACTACGCAAGAGGGATAATCGAGGGAGAAGAAGGAAAATTGCTAAAGAGCAAAATGAAAGAACTAAAGAATGCGGCTGAAAGGGCTTTGAGCCAAGATGGGTCGTCAACAAAATCACTGGCGGAGGTGGCTCAGATATGGAAGAGTCACAAAGAATGATAAAAAATCATTCCTGAAAGTACGTGGTTTATTTCGGCCTGCTTTTCAGAGTTCTTCCTTTTATTGTTGAGTTCTTCCTCTTTAGTTTAGTTTTAGTGTGTGTTATGTATTCTGGTTTATGCAGATCTGTTTCAGCTGGTTGTTTTGACTAAATGGTGTGTCTCGTATTCTTGAGTTTTGGTAGTAAAATTTACTTATTTATTAAATAAAAATAAATAAAGGAAGCTTTCGTAATATACAAAAATAATAAATAGGTTCTGCATCCAACATGTCAGAATATTGAGTAGTGGGTGAAGTAAAACAGAATAAGAGCGTGCTAAGCATGCTAGGTAAAAAAAAAAATTAATATTTTAATTAAAAAAAAAAATTGCTTGGCGTGCTAAGCACGCCGGCGTTGTGTGTATCAGGACCCATGAGTAGTGGAAGTATGTGTCTAGCTACCACCCAACCATCTCCCTTAAAAAAAAAAACAAAAAAACACTCAACACCCATAAATTACTTGTGTTATTTTCTCTATATTGCTTCTATTATTTGTGTAATCTAGTTTTTTCAGCACATCATCTTAGCCTCATCATTATTTTAATATAGTATTAGAGTATTTGTTTTGGACAAGAAACCTCTCATGTCCAAAATCAATTTGAGAGCATCCAATTTATGGCTAGAATTTCTTTAAAGAAATCTAAAGGCTACAATGAGACACATGTCCTCCCAATAAAATATATATATATATATATATATATATATATATATATATATATAAGATTAAAAAAAAGAATAAATAACAAAATAATAAAAAAAGAATGGAAAGTTCCTAGAAATTCCTGAGTCAACGCGTGAAAACAAAAAAGACCTTGAAATTTTTTTTTTTTTTATATATTTTTAGTCCATAAGTCAATCGAAAAGATGTCGTAAGCCCTTCCGTTAAATTTTCTTCAAAATGTCTAATGTCTGTCATTCAATCTCAAAACTCACCGTTTTGTCTCGTCAGCCTCTTTTTTTTTTTTTTTTTTCCACCCCACTTTAAAATATTATTTTAATTTAAAAATCATATATAAATTAACAAAAAAAAAATAAAAAAATTCTCTAACCGAATAAGTGATGAGTGTCATTCAACATTTTTGGGTTTCTCAAAAATTAATTTTTATGTTCCTAAGTAAGGGCTCGTTTAGGAGTGCGATTTTAATAAGTGCGATTTTAATAAGTGCGATTTTAAAAATTGTGTTTTTGAAATCCCTACTTTTTAAAATCGCATAGGCGTTTGGTAAAACATGTTAAGAAGTAATTTTTTTTATCAATTGAGTATTTTGATAATATTAGCATATAATTGCGGTTTCATGACCAAATAAATAAATATTGTGTCAAATATTGTTTTAAGCGAAATTGTGATTTTGGTTTAAATTCGTACTTTTTCAAATAGGCACTCCCTAACCAGTTTATAGAAATCGCAGATTTTTTCACGATTTTAAAATTTGCATTTTTAAAATCGCAATCCCAAACACTCCAAAATTACGACTTGGTTTAAAAACGTAGATTATTTTTAAAAAAATGCACTCCCAAACGGACCCTAAGTAGAATGACAATAAATGACTCTTAAAAATATTAAAAAAATATGTAAGAAATGACACTTGTCACCTATTGAAATAGGTTGAATGAAATTTTCTCCAAACTGGTTTGAATGAAATTTCTGTCTTTCAACTTTTTATCTAATTTTTGACACCATGAAAACAATAAGCAAGTTTTATGAATAACATATCTCATAATTTTATTGGTGTTAATGTGGCATTTAACGTATTTGTTAAAGCATTAAAGAGAAATGGAGTAGAGGGACTTATTAATATTTTTGTATACTACATAAAGCTCTTAAAATATTTTTATACCATGTTAAATTGATTGCAAATCATTGTAACCATACTAATTAATTTTACATTTAAAAAAATGACTTGAAAGGATAAGAGATGATTTTGGGTATGTTTGCAAAGGACTTGAAAAATTGAGTGAACTAGAATAGTACCAGATTTAATTGATGTGAGAAAAAAAAAAAAAAAAGTAAGAATGTTTTATATGAAAAAGTTTTAAAAAAAAATTAAAAAAAAAGGTTGTTTTGTAATAATAAAAAAGTGATTGATATAAAATAAAAAGTAAAAATGTTGTGGTTAATTTTGAGAGAAATAACAAATTTTTTTTTTTTTTTTTTTTTTAAGTTCTTTGGCAAACGCACCCAAAATGACCTAAGCATTCAGAGTCAGGTCTTGTTGTTCTTAAAAACTGAAAAAAAAAAATAAATAAATTAAAATAAATAAATAACATGGAAGCTCCTTCTATGCGGTCATGCTACAAAAGGAGTCTTTTAAAGCATCCAACCACAAGGTGACACATCACCAAGTTTATTTTGATAAAAATGAAATCAAAATACCAGATAATAACAAAAAAAGAACCAAACCCCTTGCACCTGCGACAGCGAAACCACCGGTGACAACGAACCAATCGGCCACGGCAGACCCAGCTACTGGGTCAAGCATGACCCACAACTGGGTCTGCCGTGACCCATGGCTTGGTCTGGCCATGACGCAGCCATGGGTCACCTCTCCGGGGACTTTGGGTCACCCCCTCCGATGATTGTTCTGCCAAACCCAGCTTAAAAAATCAATTATAATGCCTCAAAAATCGATTTTAATGCCTCAAAACTCGTTTTTAATGCCTCAAAATTCAATTTTGGATTCAAAACTAAAACTTAGAGGGGAAGGTTAACCTTTTTTGAGATTTTATCACCCTAAAACTGGAGTCATGCTATCACTAACGACGCTGGAGCCTTGTGAAAAACCAAAGACAAAACCAAAAAACCAAACCCAAACCAAAGCAAGACCATCATCAAAAAAAAAAAAAAACCAAAAAATCAGACCCATCGGAGCAGCCAGCATTTCAGCAGATCCATGCCCGACAAGACCCAGCCGTGGGTCTCAGTAGCTGGCTAGATCCAGGCTGGCGGTATTCTTCTTTCTCTTCTTTCTCTTCTCTTTCTTCTTTAGTTGAAAATCAGGTGCATTCGGGTGTAGGTTTCTTTTTTTTCATTTTTTTCCTTTATGTGAGGTGTCCTTCTTTTATTGGGTGCTGCAAAACCCTCCTTTTGCAGCATGACCGCATAGGAGGGTTTCTCAAAAAAACATCATATCATGCCAGACTGCCAACAGTGTTGATTACTAGTATTATTGGCATGGAGGGACATGCTAAAAATGGAAGAGTGTTGCTTAAGATTTTACTCTTTTTACTGGAAGAGTATTATTGGCACGAAGGGAGATACCAAAATGTATCAAAATGTCACTTATTTTTTTTTATATATTTTTATTCTTTTAATAAATAAAATAATAAAATAATTGTAAAAAAACTCAACAATTTTTTTAAAATACAAAAAAAAAAAAAAAATCAATGGTGAATAAATACTGAAAAAAAAAATTTAGAATAAATAAATAATTAGTCACTGTATTTGACCTAAATTACAAATTGGTTCATGTCGTATTAAAGTAAAATCAATGGGCAAATAAAAACAATTTTTTAACAAAATTTGACTCTAGGAACTAAATTGTTTTTTTTAAATATTTCAAGAACCGTACCTTTAGTTTTTTGTATTTTTAAAAAATTGTTTGGTTTTTTTTACAATTATTTTATTATTTTATTTGTTAAAAGAATAGGGGTATTATAGGAATATAAAAAAATAAGTGGCGTTTTTTATACATTTTGGTAGTTTGGGGGCTACTTTAATACCTTCTGAACATTGAGAAATTATATTTCAAACGACTAGTTGTTTGAGAGGTTTTTTTATATTTTTCCCTTAATTTTTTCAACACATCATCATAGCCTCATCATTATTTTAACATAGTATTAGAGTCATTTTTTTGGATCAGAATCCTCTCCAGTCCAAAATGAACTCGAGAGTATCCAGTTCATAATTAGGATTTCTTTAAAGAAATTCAACGGCCACAATGAGACACGTGTCCTTCCAATAAAAAATAATAAAATATTATTTAAGATTTAAAATAATAAAATAATAAAAAAAGAATATAAAGTTTCTAATAAATTCTTGAGTCAACGCATGAAAATAAAAAAAACCTTGAACTTTTTTTTTTTTTGAATTTTTAGTCCATGTGTCAATCGAGAAGATGTCATAAGCCATTCCGTTATATTTTTTTAAAATGTCTAACATCGGTCATTCAATCTCAAAACTCACCATTTTTTCACGTCAGCTTTTTTTCCACCTCACTTTAAAATATTAATTTAATTAAAAAATAAAATCCAAATAAAAAAATAAAATAAAATAAAATAATTGAAGGGGTGGCCAGCGGTGGGGCTGTGACCACCCCCAAACCTACCATGGAGTGGCTGCAAGCTACCCACAACATGCAAAATGGGAGTGATTGAACCACCCAAGAGCCTTACTTAATTTCTAAGTGAGTTTTTTTACTTAATTATTTAACTAATTAAGAAATGTCATGTCTATAATCTAGACAGTAGAATCTCAAGCAACACTCTCTCATTTATGAGTGCTTGTGCTAATACCTTTAATTAACGTTAACTATATTACAAACCCCATCTTTGAGTGCATAGTGAATTTTCGTGCCAATTTTCTGAATTTAGTTCTCTCACATCCTTCTTTGCTTCCTAAAGAATAAAAAAAGAATCTTTCAATAAACTTATTAACCAAAAATTTTAAATTATATGATCTTAAATGAACAAAAGAAAAGGAAAAAAGACCCAAAAAAAAAATGCATTTAAAATATAATATACCTTTAGTTTTAAACTTCTTTAGTTGTTAATTTCCTCTTGTTTAGAGTTTGGATTAGGGAGATAATAAAAATCATATGCAATCTCATACTGATCACTAGCAGAGGTGGCTCAGAAATGAAAGATTCACAAAGAAAGATAAGAAACAATTCCTTAAAGTGGTTTATTTCGGTCTTCTTGAATTCCATTTAGGGTTCTTCCTTTTATTGTGAAATGGCAGTACTTATTGTCTTTTGCCACAACTAGTATATGAAGATCCCACAAATATAAAGCAACAATGAAGATCCCTATCAGCCTGCAGTACTTCTCCTTTACCCAATTAGTCTTTGGAGAATGGTAGAAATTGTGCATTAATTAGGTTTGATGAAGTAGAATGGTAGAAATTCCTAATAGTATACCTAAATAGTAGATGAAGTAGGCAGCTGATAGGGTTTGATACATATCCTCTTTGGTTTTGTTTACTCTTAATATTTATTAAATAAAAATAAATAAAGAAAAAAATTTCAAAATTAATTCTTTTGGTTGCACTATTTGCAATAAGCTTTTTGTAGTATAAAAATGTTCTAAGATTTCTTTGTAGTATGAAAAAGTAACAAATAGATTTCTACATTCAACTTTGGATACATTTTTCCTCCAAACTGGTTTTAAAAAAAAAATTCTCCAACCTATTTCAATAAGTGACAAATGTCATTCAACATCTTTGAATTTCTCAGAAATTAATGTTTAGGTTCTCAGATTAGTACAATGACAAATATGACTCTTAAAAATATTAAAAAAATATAAAAAATTACAATTTACCCCCCCAAAGTTAACAGCGTTTTTCAATTCGAACATCAAAGCTTCAATTTTTGTAATCCCCCCCCCCAAAGTTGACAGCGTTTTTCAATTCAAACACCAAAGTTTCAATTTTTGCAATCCACCCCCCCCAAAGTTCCAAATTTTGCAATTTGACCAGTTGTATCCAAAACTTCCCATATTGTCCCTAATTTTTATTTTTTTATAAAAAAAAATTTAAAAAAAAAAAATTCAGGGTGGCCGTAGCCACCCCTTTGCCCATCTGGCCATTTTTGCACCCCAATTTGTTTTTTTTATAAAAAAAATAAAAAAAATTAGGGGCAATATGGGAATTTTGGGATAATATTGGTCGAATTGAAAAAAAAATTAAAACTTTGTGGAGGTGGATTGCAAAAATTGAAACTTTGATGTTCGAATTGAAAAACGCTGTCAACTTTGGGGGGGTAAACAGTAATTTTCCCAAAAAAAATATGAGATAACACTTGTCACCTATAGAATTAGATAGAAGGAAATTTTCTCTAAATTAGTTTCAAGAAAATTTCTGTCCTTCAACTTTTATCTAATTTTTTTGTCAGAAACCATGAAAATAATAATCAAGCTTTATGAATAATACATGTCTTAATTTATTGGTATTGACATGATATTTAACGTTTTCATTAAAAGCATTAAAGGGAAATGATGTATAGGAATTTATTATTATTATTTTTTTAATACGGCTTAAAGCTCTTAAAATATTTGAATACCACGTGAAATTGATTGGAAAACATTGTAACATTTTAAAAAATATATAAAAAATGTCTTGAAAGGATAAGAGATGAAAATGACCTGAGCATTTCAGAGTCAGGTCTCCTCAGTCTTAAAAACTGAAAGAAAATAATAATAATAATAATAATAATAATAATAAATCATGCCATGCCAGACAGCCAACAGTGTTGGTTACTTGTATCATTGGCATGGAGGGACTCAGGGACATGCCAATAATGGAAGAGTGTTGCTTGAGATTCTACTCTTTTTACGCCAGATATTACATTTTATAATTAATTATATGATTAAACAAAAAATTGAGTTCTTTATTTTCACAAAATTGTTTACTTTCTAAAATGTCATAACTTTTTGTAAACTAAGCCAAGAGTTTTAGAGCCTTTTTTTTTTTTTTCCTGAGCAAGAGTTTTAGTTAATACATACCTATAAAAAGCCCAAATGTTTTTCTTTTGCTATATATATCACCCCAAATTCTATAATATGAAGGTCGAAAAACAGTTATACATGAAAATGTAAACATCAAATTGTACTTATCATATCATATCTCATGCATACTAACATTGTCTCATAAACATTTAGAGCATTCTCAACAAGACTTCACATCCAACAGACTATCTTATCTTTCACATCCAACAGACTTCACATCTCTTACACCTGCTACTCTGTCTCTATTTTCTTTTGGGAAATGCTAAAGGCTTAACTTATTTGCTCAACATAAATTCAACTTTTGTCTTTTATTTTTTTATTTTTTTTATTTAAAAATAAAATAAAATAAAAAATCAGTAGATTCATAGGGTTACATTGCAAATTATTAAAGTTTGAAGGACATTGTAAATTTGGTAGAAGTTTGAGGGATAACTTTTATGACAATATTGTTACTTTTTTTTTTTTTAACATGTCTATACAAGAGGGTGGAAGGAGAATTCGAACTAGTGATCTTCACTTCATAAAGCGTGGTTAACTAATGCTAGTTAATAACATCTACAATCAAGGTCCAAAGGAGAGGGTGAGGAGAAAGGAAATTCGAACCAATGAGTTCCATTTCATAAAACATAGTTTCTAGCTGACTAAATTGTCTCTTTAAGTCAAAGCCCAAGTTACTTATTTAACTTAGGCTCAAGTGTATTATTTCAAGTGAATTGGTGGGCCTTAATTAGAATGGATCGATTTAGTAAGATAGAAAGTTCCAAGTAGACCAATCTTGGCCCAATTTTACATGTAATTAATTTATGTCAAACCTCACAGGAATTAAAAATGGGGCCCAGTTAATCAGGCCAACAAGCGTTGGACTTCAAACCCTAAGAACAAGGGTTAGCCCAACGGAAGATGGGTTAGGTCCAAAGAGAGGTCCACTTATCCCATTCAAAAAAATATTTATTAAAGAAAATATAAAACAAGAGGAATATATATATATATATATATATATATGCAATCCTGGATTTGGAGTTCGAATTTGAACCATGTATATAAATCAAGGGATTGCTAGGAATTGGATTGAAGAGCATATGCATTAGTACAGAAATCATAGGTAGCTAGTGTATGTGTATATGTATACATCCATATATAGACATGTATACATACATTCAGGGTTAATAAAAGCACTATCAACTTTGCCATTTCTAAAATCTTGTCATAAAATGGCAAATATTACAAATTTTATAGTTCAATCGAGGGGAAAAGGAACACACGCACAAAGAAACAGAGAAAGACAATTAAATAAAAATTTTAGAAGAAATGATATATATCTAAGCTTGCCTATCTCTGCATCAAGGATGAGTTTATGGAAAATATTTTCGAAGTTGTCCGTGTTTAATGCGAAGAAAAATAATAGTAAACAAAAAACGTTTTCGGTTTGAACGAAAAAACTCATTTAATTTCCATAAAAAAACGGTAGATTATTTTTCGAGTTTTAGCTTCTCTTTTTTGTTGGAAAGACAATATTAGCTTTTTTGCGGTAGGAGAGATGACAATACTTCACTTAAGACGGGAAAAATACCACAATTAACCTTATAAAATTGATTTATACTTTGTGAATTAACAAAGAGAATTGACAAATTTAAATAATATTACTTCACAAGAACACACTTACGGTCTCTGAAGAAAAATGGCTTATCCCACTATCGTTTAACATGTTCTTGAACACAAATTAACAATGTTAGTATCTAAAGTTCTTGAAAAATGGCTTATCCCGCTATAGATTAATCAAATTTCTGCGAGTATCTTCGCCTCTAAAGCTCAAGAATACATCGTGAGTTCATTGATGGGTGGATAAAGTAGACGACGTGGATCGTCGGACGGCCAGGGAAGAAGTCATCCTCTCTGCTACTACCAACTAGAGATAATAATTGGGTTGCAGAACCAGTTTAGCTCTTTGCTCTTGAGTTGAGAAAAGTCGATGCATCATCAATAGAAGAGAACGAGTTGGCTTCACCTACAAGAAACAGTGGACATTGATGAAGTTTAGCCACTGTACATCTCTGTTAGCAAAATCAGAAAGGATTTCTCAACAATACTTATTATTCTTCAACAGTGGCTTATTTTGAGCTCGAATCTTAGCAGAATGTTACCGTGAACTTCGATCAAGCTCTTATGTTAGAACACCTCTCTCTGCCTCTGTAGTCGTTCCTTCATTTCAACAAAGAAAAATGTAAAGAACGACAAAAGAAGCAAATAAAGCAATATGAAATTCAAGACCGGCTTTGGATCTCTCCCTCCCTTTTGGTTGAATCCAAATTCACTTTGTAACAAATATAAATAAATAAATAAATAAAATCACTCTTTGATTACAGAATTGAAGTCCAAACTGGTATGCCCAATTGAAACACTTACATTATTATAACCAAAGCTAGCGGCTCTGTCCCATATATTTGACTGCCCTGCACAAACTTGGTCCCAATCAAATCTGCTGAATATGTCACGCACATTTGTCAATTGCATCAAAAATCCAAAAAATAGCATCATCTGTTTCCAAACCAGGAAGATTTAATCCATAATTAAGTAAACAAATCAAGAAGCAAATGCTAGAGCTGGTCTTATTACATAACCGGTAATTAACAAGATATTCTCTCTTCTCCTTAATTCATGACACAAAGCCATGTCAAAATTGTCATCTAACATCCGTGTGATATTCTACATCTCTTCTCTTCCTCTCCACCATCAACAGTGAGTAATCAGTAACCATTAATCAACAAAGAAAAAAGAAAAATCTTCAACTACCAACAGTCTGTACTACCACTGTATATCTCTGTTAGCAAACCCCATAAAGAATTTCTCTGTACATCTCTGTCATAAGTGAAGAATTTCACTGTACATCTCTGTTAGCCACCAATAAATAAGGAAAGAATGAAAGATCCAAGCGTTCAAAGCCAGGAAAGAACACATAGGTAGCACAGAAATGGAAAGAATATATATATATATATATTTTGAAGTAGGGGAAGATTATTTCAAATATATATGTTCTTCATATACTGCTGAACACTATGAAAATAAAATTAGGGGTTGGAGATGTTGTAACATGTGTTACAAACATTCATTTTTCGGTCCTTTGAAACCATTTTATTATTTGATATTATTATCTTCATGAGTTTTTATGAGAAATAAAAATAGCTTTAATCATTTTGGTTTATAACGGTTTGGACATTAATATTGTTTACAAACAATCTTTATTATTCAGTTATGATTTATTATTAATATTTATTACCGTTGGGTATTAAAATAGTTTTATGGAAAATAAAATCACTTTAATTTAGTTTTCTATTGTTTGACCGTTGCTTGGAAAAATGGTGTTGACCTAGCTTTTATGGCATTTATGTTTATTATGACCGTTGGTCATAACATTGGTTTTATGTTTTGTTTATATAAGGCACAACTGTACTTATGCATATATATATATATATATATATTGAGTTCTCTAAAGATTTTTTTTTTTTGATATATTATATATTACTTTCTCTGGTTAAACCCTTTGGTTTTCTAAGCTAGAAAGCTATATGTTATATTATTAGTTTTTTCTACAAAATAATATTCCGAAATCCCTCATCTACTTTGATAATTGGGTTGTTCTATTACTCTTCGTTATTTGGAAGTGCGTCCTTAACGAAGGTAGACGCTATAGTCTAATCCTGGGAGGTTGCGTGTCAAAGGATCCGATCGCACCGAGTTATACACTCCGGGAGGCACGAATCAACCTTTAAGGACAACGCTCTTGCGTGATTCTATAGCATTGTGAGATCTTTCCATACTCTATTTTCATCTCTTGTATTTTATTTATTTTATTGTCAATATTCATATTGTAATTATTTTATATCAATGAGAATTTGTGCACCATCCAAAATTATTTCCAACAGGAGAAATATCCACTCATCTCTAATAAATTCAAAATCATGTAAAAAGAACCATCAAATTTGTGCACAATTGGAGAAAGCGAAGCTGAGGAAAACAGAGAAAACAGCGATGGAGAAAACGAAGGGGTCTTTTGATGTACTTACGATTGATCACCAGGTGGCTTATCCTCTGCATTTGAAAATCTAATGCCCAAGGTGGCAGAATGCCTCTTTCATTCCAAGTTTCCATCACCATCATCACGGGGTCTCCTTTTCCGTTGAATTCCATCTATTAAATCAATCGCATTCTCGCTACACATACGTACCAGATGGAATCCGCAACTTTTCAAGCGCACTCGCTCTGCAACTTCAAATTTAACTCGCACATGATCAACACTTCCAAGCTTAAAAGAATATTTTGGAACACGGAAATGCAGCCATACAGCCGATCTAAACATCGGTGCAGAATGACGATAGCTTTCTACACCACGAGTGATGATGTAAACACTAATTTCATGTGAAACATCATCATCTTCTTCTACATCCTCTACTCCAACAACAGCAGAGTAAGCAATTATTGTGAACTCCCCAAACATATCTGCAGCCTCATCAATATCTATTTCACATGAATTACTATTTGAAGCCTTTTTATAATAGTTGAACCAATCTGGAATCTTATTTCCCGAAGCTAAACAGTTAAAGTAACGATACCGAAGAGGTCCCTGTTACACGAATATGACAAATTTTCAGTGATACAATCTACAAATCAAGCCACACAGACTTGTATACGAGAGAGAGAGAGAGAGCATATATCAATCCATCAAGGAAAGAAGTTACCCTCAATGGCTGAGCTATTGCCACAGTTTGCACATTCTGATAGGTTGCAGAAGAAGCACCACTGCCCACTGGGCCTCGTGCCGAACAAGTTGTTTCATACCATACAAACTCTGGTAACCACCATGTATTAAATAATTCAGATGTTTGTGCTTCTCCGAAAAATGTTTCCAACGACATGCACCCCTCTGCACACAAGTATTTTATATTTGGTGGAAGTCTTAGAATTTTTCGAAGTTGCTTGCAATTATCCACATTAAGTCTCCACAAGCAAACAAATCTTTCGATGCATGCAGGGATGGTAACAATAGCATTCCCTGATAGATTTAAGTATCTCAATGTGGAGGAGCAATTAAATAGCCTAAATAAATTTGATTCTAATAGGACACAATTGGGTAGAGACAACTCTTTTAGTGCCGGAAAGTAGTTAAGCCTTGAGCAACCTTCAACGAAAAGATATTTTAAAGATTTTAACTTGAGGCTTCTCGGAATATTGCTAAGGTTATAGCATTCACCAAGACTCAAAGAAACTAGCTTATCAAGAAATCCAACAGAATGATGAATTTCAACTAAATTTGTACAACCATCAAGCCTCAAATCCACTAAATTTGGAATCCTTGAAACATCCGGGAATATTTTTAGGAATTCACAATAAGAGAAATCCATAATTGTCATGCTTTGAAAATTCTGTAAAAAAAAAAAAAAAAAAAAGGAAATAAATTAATTTGAAGGAAATTTACAACAGAATTTAAATGAAGAAATTTTAAAATCAAAGGAAATTATGTCAAGACACCGTCATGCTTTCACACTTTTTAACATTGAAACCCCTATTTCAAGTTTGATAAATTTTTTACTTTCAAATATTTGTAAATCAATAACTTTGCAAGTGTTTTCATCAAATAGATAACAAAAATTATATGAAAATACACTTATTCCTTTCATACGAAAAAAAAAAAAATACAAAAAAAAAAAAAGAAAGAAAAAAGTGCGGTTGGCCGTGGTTGGGAGAAAGCACCTAGTCTTGGCCATGGCATGCGACCTGGCTGAGGCTTTGGCATCCAGCCCTAGTTGTGGCATGTGGCGATGGTTGGGTCCTGGCACAAAGCCCAGCCCTGGCTGGATATATAGGGTGCTGTCACCCGGCCACAACCAACCACTTTTTTTTTATTTTTTATTTTTAAAACTGTGTTAGAGGCGTAAATGTATTTTAATACCATTTATGTTATCTATTTTACGAAAAAAAAAAAAAAAACTATGGTTTTGATTAACAAATTTGGAAGCACAAATCTAAAATTCATCGAATTAAAAGGTAGGGTCTCAATGTTATTAATAAAAAATTAAAAAAAAAAAAAATTTAAAAAGTGAAAGCACTAGTGGTCATGAAATAATTTTACTAAAAGCAATAATTGTACCTCAATTCCCTCCAATCCCTTGAGGTGGCTCCGAGGCATTCTTAAAGCAGTAAGGTTCTCTACATGAAAAATTGATGACAAAGATTCTAAAGGACATTCATGCCAATCAAGCAATCTTAATTCATTAGGGAGAAAATCAAGTCTTCCTGAAAAGCGCGCATTAGGGTTAACCATAAGCAGCCTAAGCCTTTTCATCTTCTTGAAGGCCTTGAAACTCAAGCGCATCTTGTTTCCTTCAGGCAAATCTATCAATATGCCTTGAATTTTGTTTGTTCCCTAGTAAGGTAATGAATTATTAGTATGCGAGGAAAATCAAAGCACAAAGTTCTCCATATTTTAACACTTGCTGGAATTATAACTTTTGTAATATATATATATATATATATATATATATATAATACTTGTAAAAAGGAAACAAACTTAGATTCCATCTATCCTCTTTTCATGTTGCTTTTCATTTTCAGATTTTCAAAATAAGTAATTTTACTTTTACTACTAAAATGTTCCAAAGTGAGCGCGATCGATCTCCATGTTCGAAAGGTAAAATTTGTCTTCTTTTTATTTTATTTTTTTATTATTCCAATTACTCTTACCTATTAGAAAAACAAAATACTAAACAACTATTCCTACCTTCGAAATAGAATAAAGGAGAACTTTGTATGATGAGTTTATTTATTCTTAATTACAATCATTTTACTTATTTTATTCTCTTTTATACACGTGTATATAAATATATGTTTATATATTATATATACACATATATGTGTACCTGTCTATAATTCTTCATCATATTTTACAAAGAAAAAAAGAAATAAAATATTTTTCTTGGATGTGTACTTGTGAAAAAGAAACGAATATAAAATTAAAAGAGTATCTTAATGTAAACTTCTTACCACATTTTCCTCAAGGACATAACGAACGTCTTTATGAAACCATAATCTACTGCGTTTGCTAGGGTCTTCAGGTGATTCTTGTCTAACAATTTCTCTACCCATGTCTTGCAATAAGTCGTGCATTGCCAAAGTTTTGCCCATATTAATGGTTATGAGAGACTTCTCTATAAGCACTTTGATACCATCGACTGGGAAGAAATCACAACTATCTAGTATTTTGATAACATGATTTGCCTGCCATCCTTTGAAAAAACATGCAATGTCAAGAAAAATATTCTTCTCATTTTCATGCAATCCATCATAACTTATTCGAAGTCTTTCTTGAATATTTGTGTGAGGAATTTTTTTGTACTTATCCAGTGCACTTTTCCATTGATGTATATCTTTACCATGGAGATCTGAACCTAACACTTCTAAAGCTAGTGGAAGGCACCCAGCATAACGTATTGCATGTTTCATTAGTTTTAGAAAATCATCAGTGGGTTTTTCTCCTTTGAAAGCATTCCAGCAAATGAGCTCAAGAGCTTCGTTTGAGTCCAATTCCTTCACCTTATATATTAGATCTACTCCATGATTAGTCAATACTTTATTGTCTCTTGTCGTTATGATAATCCTACTTCCTAAACCAAACCAATCAACTTCTCCAGCCAATTTATCTAATTGGACCAATTTATCATCCGCATCATCAAGAATAAGGAGTATCCTTTTTGAATAAAGTCTTTTCTTTATCATGATAATTCCTTCGTCAACATTGTCAACCTTCACAGTATGTCCTAGGATTTTCGAAAGAAGAGTATTTTGTAGTTGGACCAGACCCAAATATTGCTTAGAAGTTTCTCTAATGTTGGCAAGAAAACAACTACCTTCAAACCGGGAGGCAATCAAGTTGTAGATAGCTTTTGCAATAGTTGTCTTACCAATTCCACCGACTCCTAAGATCCCTATTATGCGTCTATCATTCATCTCAATACTTAAAAGTGAATTGATCTGTTGTACACGAGACTCTATTCCAACTGGATACTTGGCAACATGTAAGTATGTGTGGTTTACAATTCTTGAGACATTCTGAACGATGTTGTCAATAAATTTGGCTTCATTCCTACCAAATACAAAAGATTGGAAACATTTAATTATGAGTTAGAACCTTTCATATGAGAAAGCATAGTAAAATGTATATATTATTGAGTATACATATGTGAGTGTACAAATGTTTGAGTCTCACATTAAGAAAATTTCATAAGTGTGACTGATTAATATGCATAGTTGAGCCCAAACCTTTTGGATTGAGTGGTGCATCTCTTAACAAGCTATATTATGAGATCACCAACAAGTTATGCAATGTATCAATCTCCCTAATATATATAGACACACACGTATGGATGTACGTCTAGTCTATAAAAATGCACAATACTAATAAAACTTACTCATAATTCTCTAAATGCCACCCGGACAAATTGACGACTTGTGTTAGGGTTGCCTTCCACCTCTGCACTTTGATGTCATCCTTGAACCTCTCTTGATGTTTAACCAATGCTTTTTCAAAACTCTTCTTTTGATTTCGTACATCCGACGGATCCACCTTGTAAAATACTGGTAGAACTATTTGTCCATTTGTTTCTTTACACTCAAAGATCTTCATTAGCTCGTCCAAGCACCAGGTGGATGATACATAGGTTTGAGAGAATACAACGATTGAAATTTTTGACTCCTCAATGGCTTTGAAAAGTGCTGGAGAAATCTCCTCTCCCCTTTTAACCTCATCATCATCTATGAAGGTGTTGATTCCCTTCATATGCAGAGCATGGTATAGATGGGCAGTAAAATTGTGGCGAGTATCTTCACCTCTAAAACTCAGGAACACATCGTACGTCCATCGACGAGTAGAAGAAGAAGAGGAAGAGACTCCTTGGGAAGCCATGGAAGAAGTCATCCCCTGTGTATGCAAGACTACCACCTAGTAGAGAAAGTTGCCTTGGAACCAGTTTAGCTATAGAGTTGAAAGGATAAAAGTTGAACACAAAGAACACACACACATATATATATATATATATATATATATATATATATATATATATGCCCAATTTTTATAAAGTAAAGATAAAAGATAATTAAATATCTATTTCACAGAAACAATAGCTTTTATCTTTACTTTATTAACACACACATGTTATTATTTTTTTTATTAGTTTTAAACCAATAATTAAATATAAAGTAAAGATAAAAGCTAATTAAATTAATATTTTTATAAATTTTGTTAAATTTTTAAGAAAAAATTAAATATAAAGAGTCAATTCTATGTACCATCAAAGGAGGAGAAAACGCGTTGGTCTGTCCCTACTCAGTACTCAAAGTCAAGTCGTTTTGTAAGTTTTTGTACTCAATGTCAAGTCGTATTAAATATAACAAGCCATTGGGTCAGTGCATAATTTAAAGTGTGGGATCCAATGGGTGGATGTATATTCAGAAAAGTAAATGGCGTGAAAAAGAAGTTGTTTGAATACATGGATGGATCACAAGCATTCTAAGAAGCCTCACACGCATTTTAATCATCACCCTCTGAATTTTTTGTTTCTTAATTTTGAAGTTTGAAATGGTGGTTCCTTCTCCCTCTCTCCTGTATTGCTCAGAAAAAAAAAAAAAAAAATGGCGATTCTGATTGGATCCCAGTAAATATCCCGCAATATGTCATTAAACAAACTTAAGGAATAAATGTTGTTTGTTTTGGTATTCGTCGTTAGGGTTATAATTAAACAGTCGTCTTGGTTTCAAATATGTATTATACATGTCGTTAATCAAAATACTCGCTTGGTACTTTCATTCAGGTTCTGCCAATTTTTTTTATGGAGATCCACATCACCGCACTTAAAATTAAGACAAGTATCACTTGTGCCACATATTTTAGCCAAATCATAATATCTTATGACGTGATCGTGTATTACTAGTGATACCTATGTTTTTTATGCCAAGTAAAGTGCGAAAAATAATAAAAATTATTAATTCCAAAAACAAAAATCCTTCAAACCAACCCATTAATCAAGTTTATCTCTAAATTGATTGAACTCTAGTTTTACTGCTCCACCTAAATCATATGAACTAGTTCTCAGAAGCTTTGTGTTTTCAATTGTTTTCCCAAATCTAAGAGATCTAAAGACTAAAACTTAATTTAGTTGCTATATGGCCAAAACTCTTCACTACACGATGTACATGAAGCCAAAGTGTGTGCTAGCTCTTGATTCTTTTCTCCATTAATCTTTTTTTTTCTGACCAATTCAATTCCATTGTTCATTAACAAGTCCGATTGAAAGTTATTATCACCTAAGTTTTTTATACTTCACCATCCTTCCATACACCATAAGCCCAAGCACCTAATTACAGATTTTCATAAAATCAAATGTAACTACATCCTTCCATTCTAACATTCCATTCTAACATCAGCATCAAGCCCAACCACCTACATTCTTCCATTCCGCGTACCAAATGTAACTTTTGTTTCAACTTAGGACAAATTGTTGTCTTCCTCTACCACCAATAATTGCTCTTGGCCCGCATGATGCATCCTCTGCAAGTACTTTAATCATTTTTCCTTCATTTATTTTATATTCTCATATTTATGACGCTCATAATAGAGAAACATACTCGAATGAAAGGGCTCAGTAGATTCATAGCCATAGGGTACATTGCAAATTATTAAAGTTCGAAGGACATTGTAAATTTGGTAGTAGTTTGAGGGACTAAGTATAATTTTCCTTAATTATAACTTTTATGACAATATTGTTACTTATATATATATAATGTTGGTTAACGACATCCACAATCATGGCCCAAAGGAGAGGGAGAGGAAGAAAGGGATTTGAACTAATGATTTTCGCTTCATAAGACATGGTGCTCAATTGATTGAGCTATCCTTTGCAGTCAAAGCCCAAATTACTTAGTTGTGGTATTATTTTATTTTAGGCTCTATGTGTATTAGTTTAAGTGAATTAGTGGGCCTGAATTAGATATATAGAAAGTTCCAAGTAGACCAATCTTGGCCCAATTTCGCATATAATTTATGTCAATCCTCAAAGGAATTAAAAGGGGGCCCAGCTATTCGAGCCGAAATGTATTGGACTGCAAACACTAAGAAAAGGGAATAGCCCAAAGGAAGATGGCCTAGGTCCAGTTATCCCATTAAAAAAATTATTAAAGAAAAAAAAAAAACAAAAAGGAAAAAAGGGAAACAAACATTTAGTGTCAGTGGCGTACGTTGGTAATATATATATATATATATATATATATATATATATATATAGTTGTTGAATTGGGTGGAATAACTCATTCTATATAAACTTGACGGAGTAGG
>NC_081546.1:20995613-21248793 GCF_901000735.1 Corylus avellana
TCTTCAACAGTGGCTTATTTTGAGCTCGAATCTTAGCAAAATGTTACCGTGAACTTCGATCAAGCTCTTATGTTAGAACACCTCTCTCTGCCTCCGTAGTCGTTCCTTCATTTCAACAAAGAAAAATGTAAAGAACGACAAAAGAAGCAAATAAAGCAATATGAAATTAAAGACCGGCTTTGGATCTCTCCCTCCCTTTTGGTTGAATCCAAATTCACTTTGTAACAAATATAAATAAATAAATAAATAAAATCACTCCTTGATTACAGAATTGAAGTCCAAACTGGTATTGCCCAATTGAAACACTTACATTATTATAACCAAAGCTAGCGGCTCTGTACCATATATTTGACTGCCCTGCACAAACTTGGTCCCAATCAAATCTGCTGAATATGTCACGCACATTTGTCAATTGCATCAAAAATCGAAAAAATAGCATCATCCGTTTCCAAACCAGGAAGATTTAATCCATAATTAAGTAAACAAATCAAGAAGCAAATGCTAGAGCTGGTCTTATTACATAACCGGTAATTAACAAGATATTCTCTCTTCTCCTTAATTCATGACACAAAGCCATGTCAAAATTGTCATCTAACATCCGTGTGATATTCTACATCTCTTCTCTTCCTCTCCACCATCAACAGTGAGTAATCAGTAACCATTAATCAACAAAGAAAAAAGAAAAATCTTCAACTACCAACAGTCTGTACTACCACTGTATATCTCTGTTAGCAAACCCCATAAAGAATTTCTCTGTACATCTCTGTCATAAGTGAAGAATTTCACTGTACATCTCTGTTAGCCACCAATAAATAAGGAAAGAATGAAAGATCCAAGCGTTCAAAGCCAGGAAAGAACACATAGGTACAGAAATGGAAAGAATATATATATATATATATATATATATATATATATTGAAGTAGTGGAAGATTATTTCAAATATGTATGTTCTTCATATACTGCTGAACACTATGAAAATAAAATTAGGGGTTGGAGAAATATCCACTCATCTCTAATAAATTCAAAATCATGTAAAAAGAACCATCAAATTTGTGCACAATTGGAGAAAGCGAAGCTGAGGAAAACAGAGAAAACAGCGATGGAGAAAACGAAGGGGTCTTTTGATGTACTTACGATTGATCACCAGGTGGCTTATCCTCTGCATTTGAAAATCTAATGCCCAAGGTGGAAGAATGCCTCTTTCATTCCAAGTTTCCATCACCATCATCACGGGGTCTCCTTTTCCGTTGAATTCCATCTATTAAATCAATCGCATTCTCGCTACACATACGTACCAGATGGAATCCGCAACTTTTCAAGCGCACTCGCTCTGTAACTTCAAATTTAACTCGCACATGATCAACACTTCCAAGCTTAAAAGAATATTTTGGAACACGGAAATGCAGCCATACAGCCGATCTAAACATCGGTGCAGAATGACGATAGATTTCTACACCACGAGTGATGATGTAAACACTAATTTCGTGTGAATCATCATCTTCTTCTACATCCTCTACTCCAACAACAGCAGAGTAAGCAATTATTGTGAACTCCCCAAACATATCTGCAGCCTCATCAATATCTATTTCACATGAATTACTATTTGAAGCCTTTTTATAATAGTTGAACCAATCTGGAATCTTATTTCCTGAAGCTAAACTGTTAAAGTAACGATGCCGAAGAGGTCCCTGTTACACAAATGGACAAATTTTCAGTGATACAACCTACAAATCAAGCCACACAGACTTGTATACGAGAGAGAGAGAGAGAGCATATATCAATCCATCAAGGAAAGAAGTTACCCTCAATGGCTGAGCTATTGCCACAGTTTGCACATTTTGATAGGTTGCAGAAGAAGCACCACTGCCCACTGGGCCTCGTGCCGAACAAGTTGTTTCATACCATACAAACTCTGGTAACCACCATGTATTAAATAATTCAGATGTTTGTGCTTCTCCGAAAAATGTTTCCAACGACATGCACCCCTCTGCACACAAGTATTTTATATTTGGTGGAAGTCTTAGAATTTTTCGAAGTTGCTTGCAATGATCCACGTTAAGTCTCCACAAGCAAACAAATCTTTCGATGCATGCTGGGATGGTAACAATAGCATTCCCTGATAGATTTAAGTATCTCAATGTGGAGGAGCAATTAAATACCCTAAATAAATTTGATTCTAATAGGACACAATTGGGTAGAGACAACTCTTTTAGAGACGGAAATACTATCGAGGAAAAATCATCATTAGAAACACTTGAATTTGTAGGAGGTGGCAATGGGAGTAAGTCTGGACCTAATGCAATTTCTGATTCCTTCATAGATACATTAGAGGGCATGGATTGTCTGATATCCACCATCTTCTTTGGAAACTTAACAAGTTTTGAACAACCACCAAGAAAAATATACTCTATTCGTTGCAACTGATAAATGCTACTTGGAAGACGCATCAGGTTTTTGTTACCTTGTAGTTGTAAATATGTAAGCCCAATCAGGTACGCAATAGATAAAGGCAATTCTTTTATACCAGTGTTTATAAAGGAGACGTGTTCTAAACACTCCATCTGACACTCAATTTCAGGAAAGTAGTTAAGCCTTGAGCAACCTTCAACGAAAAGATATTTTAAAGATCTTAACTTGAGGCTTCTCGGAAAACTGCTAAGGTTATAGCATTCACCAAGACTCAAAGAAACTAGCTTATCAAGAAATCCAACAGAATGATGAATTTCAACTAAATTTGTACAACCATGAAGCCTCAAATCCACTAAATTTTGAATCCTTGAAACATCCGGAAATATTTTTAGGAATTCACAATAAGAGAAATCCATAATTGTCATGCTTTGAAAATTCTGTAGAAAAAAAAAAAAAAAAGGAAATAAATTAGTTTGAAGGAAATTTACAACAGAATTTAAAGGAAGAAATTTTAAAATCAAAGGAAATTATGTCAAGACACCGTCATGCTTTCACACTTTTTGACATTGAAACCCCTATTTCAAGTTTGATAAATTTTTTACTTTCAAGTATTTGTAAATCAAGAACTTTGTAAGTGTTTTCACCAAATAGATAACAAAAAATATATGAAAATACACTTATTCCTTTCATACGAAAAAAAAAAAATACAAAGAAAAAAAAGAAGAAGTGCGGTTGGCCGTGGTTGGGAGAAAGCACCTAGTCTTGCCCATGGCATGCGACCATGGCTGAGGCTTTGGCATCCAGCCCTAGTTGTGGCATGTGGCGATGGTTGGGTCCTGGCACAAAGCCCAGCCCTGGCTGGATATATAGGGTGCTGTCACCCGGCCACAACCAACCACTTTTTTTTATTTTTTATTTTTAAAATTGTGTTAGAGGCGTAAATGTATTTTAATACCATTTATGTTATCTATTTTACGAAAAAAAAAACTATGGTTTTGATTAACAAATTTGGAAGCACAAATCTAAAATTCATCGAATTAAAAAGTAGGGTCTCAATGTTATTAATAAAAAATTAAAAAAAATATATTTTAAAAAAAGTGAAAGCACTAGTGGTCATGAAATAATTTTACTAAAAGCAATAATTGTACCTCAATTCCCTCCAATCCCTTGAGGTGACTCCGAGGCATTCTTAAAGCAGCAAGGTTCTCTACATGAAAAATTGATGACAAAGATTCTAAAGGACATTCATGCCAATCAAGCAATCTTAATTCATTAGGGAGAAAATCAAGTCTTCCTGAAAAGCGCGCATTAGGGTTAACCATAAGCAGCCTAAGCCTTTTCATCTTCTTGAAGGCCTTGAAACTCAAGCGCATTTTGTTTCTTTCAGGCAAATCTATCAATATGCCTTGAATTTTGTTTGTTCCCTAGTAAGGCAATGAATCATTAGTGTGCGAGGAAAATCAAAGCACAAAGTTCTCTATATTTTAACACTTGCTGGAATTATAACTTTTGTAATATATATATATATATATATATATATATAACGACCCAGAGAAAAGCGCTAACCACATCTGCGCTATTACTCCAAAAGGACTAGTCAATTTAGAGTTTCTCTAGAATTCATTATAAAGTCCAGTTTCACCTAGTAACTAGGCAATGTGGGACTTAGCACTCATGACTATCTCTATAAATCATCCACTCTATGTGGGCTTCTTCTCATCTTCCCAATATGGGATCGGGGTTTTACAAACTCCCCCTCTTAAACTCCTGACGTCCTCGTCAGGTCCACGTCATGCAGTGCTCTAGTACCACATGACCTGGCGTTACTAGGTGGCTCTGATACCACTTGTAACGACCCAGAGAAAAGCGTTAGCCACATCTGCGCTATTACTCCAATATGGGATCGGGGTGTTACATAATACTTGTAAAAATGAAACAAACTTAGATTCCATCTATCCTCTTTTACATGTTGCTTTTCATTTTGAGATTTTCAAAATAGGTAATTTTACTTTTACTACTAAAATGTTCCAAAGTGAGCGTGATCTCCATGTTCGAAAGGTAAAATTTGTCTTCATTTTATTTTATTTTTTTATTATTCCAATTACTCTTACCTATTAGAAAAACAAAATACTAAACAACTATGCCTACCTTCGAAATAGAATAAAGAACTTTGTATGATGAGTTTATTTATTCTTAGTTACAATCATTTTACTTATTTTATTCTCTTTTATACACGTGTATATAAATACATGTTTATATATTATAAATACACATATATGTGTACCTGTCTATAATTCTTCATCATATTTTACAAAGAAAAAAAGAAAGTAAAATATTTTTCTTGGATGTGTACTTGTGAAAAAGAAACGAATATAAAATTAAAAGAGTATCTTAATGTAAGCTTCTTACCGCATTTTCTTCAAGGACATAACGAACGTCTTTATGAAACCATAATCTACTGCGTTTGCTAGGGTCTTCAGGTGATTCTTGTCTAACAATTTCTCTACCCATGTCCTGCAATAAGTCATGCATTGCCAAAGTTTTGCCCATATTAATGGTTATGAGAGACTTCTCTATAAGCACTTTGATACCATCAATTGGGAAGAAATCACAACTATCTAGTATTTTGATAATATGATTTGCCTGCCATCCTTTGAAAAAACATGCAATGTCAAGAAAAATATTCTTCTCATTTTCATGCAATCCATCATAACTTATTCGAAGTCTTTCTTGAATATTTGTGTGAGGAATTCTTTTGTACTTATCCAGTGCACTTTGCCATTGATGTATATCTTTACCATGTAGATCTGAACCTAACACTTCTAAAGCTAGTGGAAGGCACCCAACATAACGTATTGCATGTTTCATTAGTTTTAGAAAATCATCAGTGGGTTTGTCTCCTTTGAAAGCATTCCAGCAAATGAGCTCAAGAGCTTCGTTTGAGTCCAATTCCTTCACGTTATATATTAGATCTACTCCATGATTAGTCAATACTTTCCTGTCTCTTGTCGTTATGATAATCCTACTTCCTAAACCAAACCAATCAACTTCTCCAGCCAATTTATCTAATTGGACCAATTTATCATCCACATCATCAAGAATAAGGAGTATCCTTTTTGAATAAAGTCTTTTCTTTATCATGATAATTCCTTCGTCAACATTGTCAACCTTCATAGTATGTCCTAGGATTTTCGAAAGAAGAGTATTTTGTAGTTGGACCAGACCCAAATATTGCTTAGAAGTTTCTCTAACGTTGGCAAGAAAACAACTACCTTCAAACCGGGAGGCAATCAAGTTGTAGATAGCTTTTGCAATCGTTGTCTTACCAATTCCACCAACTCCTAAGATCCCTACTATGCGTCTATCATTCATCTCAATACTTAAAAGTGAATTGATCTGTTGTACACGAGACTCTATTCCAATGGATACTTGGCAACATGTAAGTATGCGTGGTTTACAATTCTTGAGACATTCTGAACGATGTTGTCAATAAATTTGGCTTCATTCCTACCAAATACAAAAGATTGGAAACATTTAATTATGAGCTAGAACCTTTCATATGAGAAAGCATAGTAAAATGTATATATTATTGAGTATACATATGTGAGTGTAAAAATGTTTGAGTCTCACATTAAGAAAATTTCATAAGTGTGACTGATTAATATGCATGGTTGAGCCCAAACCTTTTGGATTGAGTGGTGCATCTCTTAACAAGCTATATTATGTGATCACTAACAAGTTATGCAATGTATCAATCTCCCTAATATATATATATATATATATATATATATATATATATAGACACACACGTATGGATGTACGTCTAGTCTATAAAAATGCACAATACTAATAAAACTTACTCATAATTCTCTAAATGCCATCCGGACAAATTGGCGACTTGCGTTAGGGCTGCCTTCCACCTCTGAACTTTGATGTCATCCTTGACCCTCTCTTGATGTTTAGCCAATGCTTTTTCAAAACTCTTCTTTTGATTTCGTACATCCGACGGATTCACCTTGTAAAATACTGGTAGAACCATTTGTGCATTTATTTCTTTACACTCAAGGATCTTCATTAGCTCGTCCAAGCACCAGGTGGATGATACATAGGTTTGAGAGAATACAACGATTGAAATTTTTGACTCCTCAATGGCTTTGAGAAGTGCCGGAGAAATCTCCTCTCCCCTTTTAACCTCATCATCATCTATGAAGGTGTTGATTCCCTTCATATGCAGAGCATGGTATAGATGGGCAGTAAAATTGTGGCGAGTATCTTCACCTCTAAAACTCAGGAACACATCGTACGTCCATCGACGAGTAGAAGAAGAAGAAGAGGAAGAGACTCCTTGGGAAGCCATGGAAGAAGTCATCCTCCGTGTATGCAAGACTACCACCTAGTAGAGAAAGTTGCCTTGCAGTTGCAGAACCAGTTTAGCTATGGAGTTGAAAGGATAAAAGTTGCATGGAAAGCAAGGTTAGAAGACTTCTAGCAACTTCTCTAAAGGGTATCCTATGCATTGAGATTATAGCATTAGGAGCGACTTAATTTTTTTAAAAAAATTTCCTCTAAAAATCTATTTAATTGATTTAGTTAGTCATTTTTAAAATTATTAAACAACAAACTCTTTAAATATTTTTCTATTTTACCTAAATGTTCTATTTTAGCAAAGAAACTAACTTTTAGATCATTTGCATTAAAATTTTTTAAAAAAAGAATAAGTATAAAAGAGAAAGAACATTACAAAATAAATGAGTTTCACTTTTGAGCTCTTTACATTTAAAAAGCATAAAATTAAACTTAACATTGAGTTTGTATGTATATATGACATTTTTTTATGAATTTTGTTAAACAAATTTTATAGAAAAGTCAAATGTGAATGCTCCTAAAATAAAAACTAAATTTGAAGAATAAAATTTATTTTATCAAATTTAGAGATCCACTTTTAAAAGGAATAGAAAATTAAACTCTTTATACATTTTTTTGTTTTAGTTAAATATTATTTTTTTATTAGTTTTAAACCAATAATTCAATATAAAGTAAAGATAAAAGCTAATTAAATTAATATTTTTATAAATTTTGTTAAATTTTTAAGAAAAAATTAAATATAAAGAGTCAATTCTAGGTACCATCAAAGGAGGAGAAAACGGGTTAGTCTGTCCCTACTCAGTACTCAAGGTCAAGTCGTATTAAATATAGCGAGCCATCGGGACAGTGCATAATTTAAAGTGTGGGATCCAACGGGTGGGTGTATATTCAGATGTGAATGCTCCTAAAATAAAAACTAAATTTGAAGAGTAAAATTTATTTTATCAAATTTAGAGATCCACTTTTAAAAGGAATAGAAAATTAAACTCTTTATACATTTTTTTGTTTTAGTTAAATATTATTTTTTTATTAGTTTTAAACCAATAATTCAATATAAAGTAAAGATAAAAGCTAATTAAATTAATATTTTTATAAATTTTGTTAAATTTTTTTTTAAGAAAAAAAATTAAAATATAAAGAGTCAAATCTAGGTACCATCAAAGGAGGAGAAAACGGGTTAGTCTGTCCCTACTCAGTACTCAAGGTCAAGTCGTATTAAATATAGCGAGCCATCGGGACAGTGCATAATTTAAAGTGTGGGATCCAACGGGTGGGTGTATATTCAGATGTGAATGCTCCTAAAATAAAAACTAAATTTGAAGAGTAAAATTTATTTTATCAAATTTAGAGATCCACTTTTAAAAGGAATAGAAAATTAAACTCTTTATACATTTTTTTGTTTTAGTTAAATATTATTTTTTTATTAGTTTTAAACCAATAATTCAATATAAAGTAAAGATAAAAGCTAATTAAATTAATATTTTTATAAATTTTGTTAAATTTTTAAGAAAAAATTAAATATAAAGAGTCAATTCTAGGTACCATCAAAGGAGGAGAAAACGCGTTAGTCTGTCCCTACTCAGTACTCAAGGTCAAGTCGTATTAAATATAGCGAGCCATCGGGACAGTGCATAATTGAAAGTGTGGGATCCAACGGGTGGGTATATATTCAGATGTGAATGCTCCTAAAATAAAAACTAAATTTGAAGAGTAAAATTTATTTTATCAAATTTTGAGATCCACTTTTAAAAGGAATAGAAAATTAAACTCTTTATACATTTTTTTGTTTTAGTTAAATATTATTTTTTTTATTAGTTTTAAACCAATAATTCAATATAAAGTAAAGATAAAAGCTAATTAAATTAATATTTTTATAAATTTTGTTAAATTTTTAAGAAAAAATTAAATATAAAGAGTCAATTCTAGGTACCATCAAAGGAGGAGAAAACGTGTTAGTCTGTCCCTACTCAGTACTCAAGGTCAAGTCGTATTAAATATAACGAGCTATCGGGACAGTGCATAATTTAAAATGTGGGATCCAACGGGTGGGTGTACATTCAGAAAAGTAAATGGCATGAAAAAGAAGTTGTTTGAATACGTGGATGGATCACAAGCATTCTAAGAAGCCTCACACGCATTTTAATCATCACCGTCTGAATTTTTTGTTTCTTAATTTTGAAGTTTGAAATGGTGGTTCCTTCTCCTTCTCTCCTGTATTGCTCAGAAAAAAAAAAAAACAAAAAATGGCGATTCTTATTGGATTCCAGTAAGTATCCCGCAATATTTAACCAAACAACTTAAGGAATAAATGTTGTTTGTTTTGGTATACGTCGTTAGGGTTATAATTAAACAGTCATCTTGGTTTCAAATATGTATTATACATGTCGTTAATCAAAATACTCGCTTGGTATTTTCATTCAGGTTCTGCCAATTTTTTTTATGGAGATCCACGTCACCCCACTTAAAATTAAGACAAGTATCGCTTATGCCACATATTTTAGCCAAATTATAATATCTTATGACGTGGTCGTGTATTACAAGTGATACTTATGTTTTTTATGCCATGTAGAGTGCGGAAAATAATAAAAATTATTAATTCCAAAAACAAAAATCCTTCAAACCAACCCATTAATCAAGTTTATCTCTAAATTGATTGAACTCTAATTTTACTGCTCCACCTAAATCATATGAACTAGTTCTCAAAAGCTTTGTGTTTTCAATTGTTTTCCCAAATCTAAGAGATCTAAAGGCTAAACCTTAATTTAGTTGCTATATGGCCAAAACTCTTCACTACAGGACGTACATGAAGCCAAAGTGTGTGCTAGCTCTTGATTCTTTTCTCCATTAATCTTTTTTTTTCTGAGCAATTCAATTCCATTGTTCATTAACAAGTCCGATTAAAAGTTATTATCACCTAAGTTTTTTATACTTCACCATCCTTCCATACACCATAAGCCTAAGCACCTAATTACAGATTTTCATAAAATCAAATAACATAACAGATATTTGCACTTCACTAACACTTTGTTATCTACTGCTTCAATCGACACAAGACTTTGTGAACAGCAGGACAAATCCATTCACCCCACAAAGAACTTTGACAGATCAAACATTTCAAGCAGAAGTTGTGTTCGAACTTCCTAAACTACATTTCAAGAATAAAATAGCCCTGATTTTGAGAGGAATAATTATTCCTCAATTTAAGGAATAGTCATTCTCTCATGGGCCATGGGAATGGCTATTCCTAGTGTTAGATCCTTATCATGTATTCTAATATCAAGACTATTATATTCTACATTCTTCCATTCCAAATTAAAGTTATTCTTTTTTTTTTTAATGGAATTCATTTCACGTACTAAATGTAACTTTTGTATTTAATAAACTCAAATTTTCAACTTAGGACAAATTGTTGTCTTCCTCTTCCACCAATAATTGCTTTCGGCCCGCATGATGTATCTTCTGTAATCATTTTTCCTTCATTTATTTTATATTCTCATATTTATGACGCTCATAACAAAGAAACATACTCGAATGAAAGGGCTTAGTAGATTCATAGCCATAGGGTACATTGCAAATTATTAAAGTTTGAAGGATATTGTAAATTTGGTAGTAGTTTGAGGGACTACGTATACTTTTCCTTAATTATAACTTTTATGACAATATTGTTGCTTATATATATATAATGCTGATTAACGACATCCACAATCATGGCTCAAAGGGGAAGGAGAGGAAGAAAGGGATTTGAACTAATGATTTCTGCTTCATAAGGCATGGTGCTCAATCGATTGAGCTATCATTTGAAGTCAAAGCCCAAATTATTTAGTTGTGGTATTATTTATTTTAGGCTCTAAGTGTATTAGTTTAAGTGAATTAGTGGGCCTGAATTAGATATATAGAAAGTTCCAAGTAGACCAATCTTGGCCCAATTTCGCATAAAATTTATGTCAAACCTCAAAGGAATTAAAAGGGGGCCCAGCTATTCGAGCCGAAATGCATTGGACTGCAAACACTAAGAAAAGGGAATAGCCCAAAGGAAGATGGCCTAGGTCCAGTTATCCCATTAAAAAAATTATTAAAGGAAAAAAAAACAAAAAAACAAAAAGGAAAAAAGGGAAACAAACATTTAGTGTCAGTGGCGTACGTTGGTAATATATATATACACATGGTTGTTGAATTGGGTGGAGTAGCTCATTCTAGATGAACTTGACGGAGTACGTATGACACCTTGCCTCTTTTTTTTTTTTTTTAACCAATTGGATTCCAAGTCGCCATCATCACCGTCGTCATCACGGGGTCTCTTAGTAACTTTAATACCATCTATCGCCTTCTCTTCATGCCTACGTACCAGATACAATCCACAAGCTTTCATGGGAATTAACTTTCAGTCAATATAATACGAACTTGTGTAAACAAATTTAATTCGGAGATGATCATTATAAGCCTTAAGCTTATAAGATCTGGAACATGGAAATTCATCCATACATAATCTGAGTACTGAATAATATTCAATATACAATGATGATAGATTTCTACACCACCACTGATGATGTAAACATCAATTGCACAAGGATCAAACCCGTCTATTATAAGAGCAGCATAAAAAACAATTCTTGAGATCTCCCAATCCAAATTTGCAGGCACATCAATATCTATTTCACAGAAATTACTATTTGAAACCTCTTTATGATGGCTGAAGCAGTGTGGAATCTTATTTCCATAAACTAAAATGTCAAAACAACCGGGCTTAGCAAGTCCCTGTTACACGACTATGAATCAAAGCATACAAATTAACTTGTATATAAGAGGGAGAGAGCATATCTTACTTCATCATCATCCTGGTAGGTTGCAGTAGAAGCCTCAATATTGCTGCCCACAGGACCTAGTGCCGGAAGCTCTGGTAACCAGCAATATTTATTATATACTTCCAATGACATGCAACCCGTTGCAGGCACACAATATGAATTTGCTGGCAATACTAGAATTTCTCGTAGTTGCTTGCAATTTTCCAAGTCAAGTTCCTTCAAGGCAACAAATCTTTTGAGGCATGCAGGAATGGTAACAATACCACTCCCTGATATCGATAGATATAATCCTTCCAATGTGGAGGAGTAATTAAATATCCTAAAGAAATCTGATCCTAAAAGGACACAGTTTCGAAGGTGCAACTCTTGTAGTGCCAGAAATACTATCGAGGAACAACTATCATTAGAAACACTTGAATTTGTATATAGTGGCATGTATTGTCTTATACCCCCCACATTCTCAGGAAACTTAATAAGTTTTGAACAACCCTCAAGCTTCAGATACTAAATGTTGCAAGTGACAAATACTACTTGGAAGATTTATAAGGTTTATGCAATCTCTTAGATTTAATTTTTTAAGCCCAATTAGGTACTGAATGGATGAAGGCAATTTTTTTATACGAGTGCCTCTAAAGTTGATGTTTTCTAAATACTCCATCAACAATCAATTTCAGGACAGTCATTAAGACTTGAGCAACCATAAACGCTGAGATATTCTAGAGATCTCAACTTGAGGCTTTTCAAAAAACTGCGAAGGTTATAGCAACGTTCAAGACTCAACCAAACTAATTTATCAAGAAATTCAACCGTATGATGAATCTCAACTAAATTTGTACAACCATCAAGAGTCAAATCCTTTAAATTTGGAATCCTTGAAACATCATGGATTATTTTTAAGAATTGACATTTAGAGAAATCCATAATTGCCATGCTTTGAAAATTCTGTAAAAAAAGAAGGATAAATTAGTTTGAAAGAAATTAACGACAAAATTTGAAGGAAGAAATTTTAAAATCAAGCGATAGTACATCACGACCCTTCTTTGATAAAGACCATGATTAAAATCAGAGGGACTTCTTGTGATAAAAAGTAAACTTATGAGTCAAAAAATAAGAAAATTAAATCACATGGACGAATAAGGTATTTACCCCTAAAATAAATAGGATTACACCCAAATGGATAAGAACTCCTAATTACTCTTAATATTAATTTTAAATAACTTAATCATAATTTAAAATAATCTATTCTAAATGAATCGAAATACTATTCCAATTCAACCTAACTCACTCTAATTTATTCCTATCATCATCTTGCAGTACTGTGATTTTTATAACTCTGAAGTAAATTTAGTTAGAATGTTGGTTCAAAGGAGGTCAAGATTAAAAAATAAAGTTGAACAAAAGTTATTATAAATATTAAAGAATATAACTAATGAAATAAATAATTCAAAAAAAGTTTAATTACTGTTTAAAACATATAAATATTACTTATAATTTACCTTTACAAAAATAATAATAATAAAATAGCAACTTATTTCTCACTCACAGCAATAATTTATTCAGTTGCATAAAAGTTTAATTACATACTTGAAAATTTTCAAAAACGAGAAATTATAAAAAAAATCGATTGATTTTTTGTTATGTTCTATACCATTTTCACTGTACACCTCTCAGGCTCTCAAAAAAGTTCGCCAAACAATTTATCTAAATTGTTGAACACTTGTAGAAGAAAAATTTGGCTGATTGAAAGAAGTACAGTAAATGAATGACAATTTGCGTCACAACCGGTGCATTTGAAAACTTTTCTACTGAATAAAAGAAATTCTTGTGGGGGTGAGGAAGGGCATTTGACCCCCCTGGGCCTCCCTACCCTCCCCCTCAGGGTAAATCCATGTAAATGCAGCAACTATAAAAACCAGAAAAGCCCATATGATGTAAAATAACCATGAAAGCTGATGCGGCAGATGGATTGATGACAGTGAGACGGGTACAAGTGGTCCTGAAAGGGCCTGGAAACTGTCAATGATTTGAGAGTATCTTGCCCAACGAGTCCCATTAATCCTCGTCATGGTTGCATATGACAAGCAAAAGATGACCAAGGCAGCTTCGGAGATCCACATGTTTGCAGGGTATGTCTCAAATAGATCATGCAATTGGAGTAGGCCAATCACTGATCCAATCAAAAATAGTATTACTCCCTGGCTTGATATGGAAGAATTACTCCCCTGCTCACTGCACAATCACCAAAAACATAACTAAAACACTTTTAACTCAAACAGATGCTCGGTGTAAACTTCACTTTTCAGTCTTCATATGTATTGTTAAACTTCTCAACTTTTTTGGTTCCGGTATTCTCAAATTTGGTTTTCCCTCATTAAAACTAATCATGAATATCTTCTTCTTTTTTTAATGAATAATCGAGAATCAAGAATATCTTTTGCATTTTACACAAAATGTGTGCCGTATTAATCGCTTTCAATGAACATATTTCTAATTTAAGTATGAAATCCAATGCAGAAATCATAATACTATATAATTTTAGGCGGTACAGTTTCCTCACTAATTTAGGCAGCTTAAAATATTTTTTAACTAAACTAGGTGTTTTTAATTGACGGGATTTACATAATTATCCAAAAAAGCACAAAACATACAGAGCAACAGAAATAGAATGAAAAACAACCAACAAGAAATTGCAGAAAGAAGGGTGGTTGAAGTTTAATGGTCGATGAAGGTGGAGGATAGAGAGAAAGCTTTCCCCCAAGATTCAGGATTTCTCTAGTTTATCTCCTAAACTTCTCTTTAGCCTCACATACCCATAAGTATATGTATATATGTATGTATGCAGTATGTCCAGTCTATAAGGATGTATTGTAATTGGAATCAGGAAAAACGAATCTACAAATGAATGCACAAGACTGGTAAGAAATACCTGTTCCTTGAGGGCAAACTGGACAGTTGTGGCTCTTGTACAAGAGACTCTATTCCAACTGGACTTGGGGAACTTGACAAATGGGGCTCTTGTACATGAGACTCTATTCCAACTGGACTTGGGAAACTGGACAAATCAGGCACTTGTACAGGAGACTCTATTCCATCTGGATGCTTCACTAGATTCGTATGCGATGCAATACTCCGAACGATTTCGTCAATAACTTGAGCTTCATTACTACAAAGTACAAAGTATCATGAACATGATCTAGTTACTTATTTTTCAGAAGAAATTACTGACAATGATAGCTACAAAGATACAGGATAACCTCCCCTTCCTTTCTTGGAGCTTGTCTAATCATATCTTGCTTTCTAGGTAACTGTAGCCTTTTGTTCTTAGTTTGTCGATGGAAGCAAACATATTATCAATCATACAGAAAGATTATGCTTTCCTTCCCAATTCGCCTATGGATTGACCACAAGTCCACCTCTCATTTGATTCATTTTTTCAGTCTTCATATGCATTGTTAAACTCTAGCATTTTTGGTTCTAAGTGACAGTGTCTTTGAACATCTTTGGATTTTTCAAAAATTAATGTTTAGGTTCCTATATTAGTAGAATGACAATAAATAATAATTAAGAATATTAAAAAAAAAAATGTAAGAAATGATACTTGACACTTATTAGAGGAGGTTAAAGAAATTTCCTCCAAATTCTGTCCAATCAAGAATATCTTTTGCATTTCACACAAAAATGTTTGTACCATATCAAACGCTTCAATCAGCAGATTTCTAATTTAAGTATGATTTTCATGAAATCCAGTGCGGAAATCATAAAATTAAATAATTTTAAGTGATACAAACTCCTCACCGCTAAAAAGGTGCTTTTATTTGACTGGATTTTACATAATTATCCAAAAAGCACAAAACATATAACAGAGATAGAAGAAAAAGCAACTAAAAAAGAAGAAGAAAGAAAGGTAGTTGAAGTTAAACTTCCCCCTAGATCCAGAATTTCTCTTCGTTTCTTTCCTAAATTTCTCTTTACCTTCCCACTCTCTAGACCAAAAAAAAAAAAAAAAAAAATTATATATATACATAAACTCCGACACCCATACTCAATACCCGTATGTAATCGGAATCAGGAAAAAAAAAATCTACTATGAATACACAAAACTAATAAGAAATACCTATTATTATCTAAATGCCACCCGGACAAATTGCCAACTTGTGTTAGTGCTGTTTTCCACCCCTCCACTCTTCTTTGCTCGAACATTTTATCATATTGGGCAAATGCATCTCCAAAACTACCTTTTAGATGCCGTACTTCCGATGGATCTATTTTGTAAAACATTGGCACAATGAGCTGTCCTTTCGTTTCCTTACACTCAAGGATCTTCACTAGCTCGTCCAAGCACCATTTGGATGATGCATAATTTTGAGAGAGTACAACGATCAAAATCCTTGACCCTTCAACAGTCTCGAGATGTGATGAAAGATTTTCATTTCCTCTTTCAAGCAGCTGAAAAGCTAGGAAGTTCTTGACTTCCCTTCGATCCAAAAAGTCGTATAGATAGGCAATAAAAATTTCTGCGAGTATCAGAGTTTCTAAAGTTCAAGAACACATCGTGAGTCCATTGATGGGAGCATAAAGTAGACAATGAGGCTCCTCGGAAGGTCAAGGAAGAAGTCATCCTCTCTATCAGAGACTACCACTGACTAGAGATGATAATTGGGTTGCAGAACCAGTTTAGCGTATTCCTTGACTTTGTAAATCTTGCTTGATCTGCACAGTTAAAAAAGTTCAGGAGCAGTTAAAATCTAATAGATTCATTCACATTGCAAGTGCATGCGTGATTTTCGGACTCACCTACTACTATTTGGCAGTTGGCACCAAAAAGTAGGTGAGTCCGAAAATCACACATGCACTAGCAATGTGAATGAATCTGTTAGATTTTAATTGCTTCTGAACTTTTTTATGGTCTTGGAAAGGCCAAATCTTGCCTACCTCTAAGTCAAGGATAAGTTTATGGTCTTCAATGATCGTAGGGACCCATGTGGCAAAGTGTTCAAAGTTAAAATGGGAAAGGAGGATGAGAAAGAAAAAAAAAAAAAAAAAAAGGCAAAGGAGAGGGGGAAATCAGAAATGTTGGTGCCAACTGCCAACTGTGTCACTCTTGTTAAAAGAAAAATTCATTTTATTAAATTTAGAGAGTTACTTTTAAAATGAGTCAAATATATAGAGAGTTATTTTTAATTAAATATTATTAGTTTATTAGTTTAAGCTAATCAAGACAGAGGATGGTAAGAAATAAGTTAAAAAAATTATATAACTCTAACTTTTTAACTCTTGAAATGTATGGAGCATCTACGATGACAAGCGTTAAATATAAAGTAAATAATGGAGTTTGCTAAATGCGTGTTTTCAAGAGTTTTGTTAAATTTTTAGAGAAAAGTTAAATATTTATGAATACTCTAATATTTGCTAAAAAAAAACTTGTTAAATGATATTTTTGTTCAATTTTTTTTTAAAAATAAATATGTCGAGCACAAAATAAATTATTTTACGCGTGATCGTTACCCTTTTACTCGTCTATCATTCCATCAGTGACTTCGCACCACCCCGGTAGACTCCACACTGTTTTGGTAGGAGATTAGAAATTGTGATCATGTGATTCACGCGTAAATGCTTTAAAATGGGTCCCGCAGGATTTGTGCGATTATCCGATGTTGGGTTTAGATGAAAGATTTCTAATAGCTTTATTTGTGATATTGTATTATATTTACTAGCCAACTAAGATTTTAAAATGCCATAACCTCAATGCATATTGCATAGGATACCCTTTTAAAACGAATTTTAAAAGGGTAGCATTAGGAGCTAATTAATTTTAAAAAATTAGAAGTAGCTCTCGAGAAAGGGTGACAACCAACAAACTTCCCCCACACCACACAAAAATCAAATATAAAACTATGTGGGCGTGGAAAGGAAGCTTAGGAAGCTTCATGGCAACTTCTCTAAAGGCTATCCTAAGCATTGAGATTATAGCATTAGGAGCTACTTAATTTCATATTTGCCTTGTATTCGGGTTCAAGTTCAAGTTGAAATAGATTGCGCTTAATTTGGTTCATATCTCCAGACTCTCATCAATCTTTTGTTCAGAATTACAAAAAAAAAAAAAAAAAAATCTATCTTTTGTTCAAATTAAATAACAATTTCAGAAGTTAAAATGCTTAGTTAGATAATCCAAAGAGAGGAAGACTGATTGATCAAGACATTATACAGATGTCAAGCACAAAACAATTATATTTACACAATGAAAATGGCCGCAAGAAATATATTTCTAGATTAAAATGTACTTCACTTTTGAACTATAGATATTATAAATGTAATGGCCGACTCCAAGTAATAGCCAAAAATCATTTTTATTTATTTTAGCTTTTTTTTTTAAAAAAAAAAAAAAAATTACTTCGATCTAGTAATCCCCACTTCATGTGGTGTGATCTGATCTCCAATCGATTGAGCTAGTACTCCTTAGGAACTTCATAAAGGAATCTTAGGAAAGAAAACATGTTATCAAATTTATCTATTCTCATTTTGGAAAGCATTGAAATCAAAATTTTGCCTTCCTATACAAATGATTTTATGGGCGAAGACTTTTAAAATCATCAAAACGTTATTCCTTCTTAATTTTTAAATTTTGCAAAGAGGGGCATCATCAAATTGCATTTCAAAACCTCCTAACTTTAAGCAAATTCCTAAACTAACGCGAGACTTGGAAAGGCCAAATCTTTTTTTGTTCCAAAACTTTAGCCACATTCCGGAATTATGAGTGTCAAGGATACCAAATCTTTTATCAAGAGATAGAAACTAAGATGATATAGAACTTTTTCATTGGAAATGATCAAAACAATTAATAAAAAAAATAAAAATGCTACAAACACAAATTACTCAGATCTACATCACCTTGGTACCTATTTCTTAATAAAAAATTTGATACTTATAACATTTTTCAATGTAAAAAGACGTTTCCCTAAGAATTGTGATATTTGCGAGCATCATAAATCACTATATGTTCTATACATTTTTATTGCTGTCTGACATTGTCAAATATCTTTGCTATGACAATTGTCTCACTATCGTCTGTTGCTCACGTCTTGAGTTATTGCGCAGGACTCAATCTTTGAAATTTAAGTCCTTTAAGTTTAAGCATCATATGGTAATGCTTCAGAAAACACTTTTTGCTTTCAAAAATTACTTTTTAGAAATAATTTCATGTATTCTTATAGGAATATTTTGATAAAATGGTTGTTTCATATTTTTTTTGTACGTTTATAGGGGCCGACATATTACTTAAAAAAAATTTAAAATTTTAAAACTTATAAAAAAAAAAAAAAGACTCTATAGAAGAACAAAATGATGATTCCAAAATCACTGCAACCAACAGAGAGGTGATACCTCTTAGGTACTAATTATAAACAGAAAGCACAGGCAGCGTGTATACATATGCGCGCGCGCGCACGCGCGCACACACACACACACACACACACACACACACACACACATATATATATATATATATATATATATATATATATTCACGGTTAATTAGATTTTTACGCTAAATAATTTGTTAAGTGAGTAAACATAATTTTTTAGCATATATTGCAGAGACTTCTAAATTTATTTTAATATCACAAAGAGATATTTACAAATTAAATAAATTATATATACTGATTTTACATTTTTCCCAGTCTAAAATCCCGTCATGAAACGGCAAATGTTACAAATTAGATCGTTCCACGTAGGAGGGCACATACACAAAGAAACATACAAAGACAACTAAATAAAAATTTGGAGAAAATACACTTTATCTTATGAACTATCCACCCATTTACACTTTTAACCCTAATGTTTAAAAAGTAACACATTATCCCCCTCAAAGTATTTGACATTGATACTTTTAACTCCAATGTTTAAAAAGTGACACTTTACCCCTCTGAAGTATTTTGCATTGACACTTTACCCCCTGAAGTAACTAAGTTTTCCAAGATCAAGGCACGCCTTCTCAAGGAACCCTAGGGTTTTAATGTTGCGCCGCCTGCCATATCTTTCCACTTGAGTACATTTTTCAAAAACTTTTATAAAAGGTTTCCTTCCCCTTCACTTCTTCATTTCTCGCTCTTCTCTTGCTAAAATTCCATTTTTGCTTCCTGAAAGCTCTTTGCACCCCATCTTCTTCCTCTGACTTGCTTTCATTCTTCCAACTTCCCTCAATATGACTTTTTGAGGGTAGTCTTTTTTCAGAGTTTCGGTCAGATCTGTGCCATCTGCCGAGCCTTTCGTTGGCCTAAATAGTCTAGTTCTTCAATATCTCTATTTCCTTCTTCCTCTCATCGAACCCGCGGTTGACCATCTTCGGTTAAGCGTAACCCACTTTCTAATTCAAGGAGGTTACCCTTGTGTCCCTCGGTTATTACTCCCGAGCCTTCTCTACATCATGGGTCGCAATGAAGGGTTGGACTTTGATGGTCTGGGTAACTCATATCCGGCCTTGTGGAAGTCAAGCCTGACGAGAGTTGATGAATCTCAAATAAGAAGGTCATGTTTCATCCATGTGTCAGTCAGTTTGCACTTTGATGAAGCGCAATGCGGAGAGGTGGTGAATATCGAGGTGAACGAGGTATGCCTATATGAGACCATGTTCAAAATAGGCTTCAGGCTACCTTTCCTGAGGATTGTTTGGGAATTGCCGAGTTACCTCAACCTGGCTCCTCACCAAATTGTGTCGAACGGCTGGAGGTACTTCTTTGCCTGCATGGTTTTGTGGCCACGCATTCTTGGGGAGGATTATCCTCTAACTGTTTAGGAGTTTTTGAAGGTGTACCAACTCACCAAGAACCCAAAATCCAACGCTCTTCACCTTTCAAGTTTGAAAGAAGATGAAGTGCATCCATCTACGGATCACATTTTCAAGCAACAAGAAGTGGAAGAACTCATTTTCTTTGCCTCAGGAAGCTGGGAGTTCTCACCTTTAGAGGCGGTAGAAGGTCCAAGGGTTCTTCGGGAAACAAGTATACCTTCGGCTGAAGGTAAATTTTTTTTTTTTACAAGTAAATCTTCAGCTGACAATAATTCTGCACAAGACAAGAGGATCCCGATTTGACCGAGGTGGAAGAGGATCGAGTTGACACGGTCTTGACCTTTGCTCGGGGAAAGAAGAACAATAAGCTAATGTACTATGATGTCCTGGCCACCATTACCAACTTAGGGAACTACTTGGCGTACCCCCCAGCTAATGGGTCGGGCAATGCTGCTCAATCGAGGAAGAGGTCAGCTCCTGAGGCTTCGAGGAGGACAGTTGCTGACAAAGGTAAAGATAAGGTCAGCGAGCCCTCCAAGAAATCTGCCACAGAGAAGGGCCAAAGGAAGGTGACTGAAGCTTCCCCAACAATTCCTGTGATGATCAAACACCAAGCTTTTGCCCCAACTCCGCTGAGGATAATTGCTGAACCTAAGGATCCGGATGTTCCTCCTTTTAAGAGAAAGAATTTTGAGGCTGCGAAGTCTGCCACCCTTATTAATACTTTCACCCAGGTCATTGATGAATCAAAGAAGAACTTTCCCTCCAAGGCGAAGGTTCGTACCGTGGAGAACTTCGAGACTAGTCTCGGAATCAGATCTACGAGGCCGTTAGAAGTTCGGCCGATTGCTGCTATACCTGTTTCTGAGGTTCCAAGGGAGCCCCTGACTCCTTCGGTTTCTGGCTTAGATGAGGAGTCTCTAGTCTATGTTGAGTGCCTCCTTAAGGATGTTGCTGCTCATATGCCTAGACGCTCAGAAGCCTTGGTGGAGGAGCTTGTTGTCATAGAGATTGTTGGGAGCAATGGTGTAGTCATGCTGATTCCAGAACAAACCAAGTCCAGGAGTCCCTCAGTGATTCTTGAGGTTAACATGCCCATGGACACCGAGCCTGCTAAAGAGCATACCGAGGGTACCAAAAAGATGCTTCGTCAACTTGAGACTGGGTCTTCTTTCGAGGAGTTGCTTCGTGAAATCGAGGCTAATCCTCAGGCTAGGACCCAAACTAAAGAGGCACCGCGCTCGACCGAGGATCGTATCAACATCCCAACTGCAAGCAACACTACCGAGACTTTGCAACTGGCAGGTTCGTCGGGGAATCCTAACACAATCTGTAGTGACCCAAATAATTGACTAAGCTTAGCTAGCTTAGTTAGAAGGTTAATTTGGACTTTGGGTCACTAGGAATAGTTGGAAAGGCATTTTGGAAATTTTGTACTTTCAGACTAGATGTACACTAGGGTTAATGGACATATGCATTGGGACCATCGGATGCACGCAGACAATAGTATGCCATACTCTGCAAATAGTACAAGGACATACGCTCCAATAGTACTGGACGTATACTACTTTTGGGTTAACTTCTAGATAATAGACGTACGCTACAGCCTTTGGACCACTGGGTAAACAATATCGGACGTACGCTCCAATAGTACCCAGATGTTCGCTACTTTTCAGAGAAGTTGGTAGCACCCTCTGCTATAAATACCCCCTACCCCCTTACTATCACACACTCATTTACGCCCCTAGCTCCTAGAACTCTGTGACAGTGTGTTTTGTGAGATTTTGTGTGATTTGCGTGGAGAAGAGAAGAGGTTCTTGAAGTTTTGCTTCAAGGAGGTAATATCCTTAAGCCTAGCTCGTTTCTTAGCTATTATACTATTTAATTGCTAGCTCAACTATTGGTTTTGAGTTTCTAGCTAGCTTATACTTTAATCTTGGCGGTTTACTAGTTTATCTTGATTTAGCATGTTTTGTATTGCATGGAGACATTATTTTGAGATAGGTAGTCTTTCAAATCCTTTTGGTACCTTTAGAACAAGTTTGTGAAGATAAGAGGACGGTTGAACCAAATGAGGTTCCACCTGAAACTCTCTAAGAGGACATACAACCATAAGACCGGACATACGAGTCTTCTGGGCTGACGTATGACCACGAGGCCGGACATACGGTCAGAAGTGTTCCAGGAAATGCCACTTTGGCCAATCATCTGATAACCTCTGTTTTCATGTTCTAGGTTCGTTTTAGTTGGATTTAGAACTAATGATAGGTCTTTTCTCAGTAATCAAAGTTATAGAGCCTCAAGGGAATTTTACGGAGGAGCCATACGACCCAGGTGAGTACAAACTCACATGAATGCTTATTGTTATTTTTTCCGCATTGCACGTCTATTTTATATATATCAAACATGCATATTTTGCAACTCTCATAAAATACATTTTAGAATTACTGTGAACTCTCTTTTGCGAACACATATGTTTTTTTTTTTGTTTGAAAAAACACATATGTTGATTAATAAGATAATGATGAGGCTTACAAAAGTTAAAATTATGCATATAAAAGACTAATAAGATTAATTGCATCGTATGACATGGTGCACCAATATGTGTGGGATAACGGCCGTGGGCTTACTATACAGGTTAACTTTATGGTCAAATGTGTGTGTGTGTGTAGGCTTTGGATCCAATGGTTTCGTGACCAAGGCGCAGACATTCCCTAATCGATGGTGACTATAGGATGGACATCATTACAGGTCCCTCGGGACAGCGCCAACCCTGCTGATAAAGGGTAATATCTTGAGTAGACCATATGGTTTAACTATTACTATTTCTTATGATTATAAGCATATATTATATCTATATCATATCCATGATAAACTGTCATAATGTTGCATGTGCTTTATAAACAATTGAGTTCACTATTTAATGACGGGTATATCATGTGCATTTATACTCACTAAATCGTTAGACTTACCCTTGTATTATTTCCCTTTTTTTCTCCATATGTACAACTATGTGGTTGTAGATAGTTTAGCAGAAGATGGATACCGTAAAACATCGGGTTACCTTGGAGGATTCGATTCGGGAGATGCTTGAGGACTTATTGCAAGCTTAGGCGGGTACTCATGGTAACTAGTACTTGTGGGTATTTGTAGACTTAAAGCTTTTATGCATGCTTACATATTAAGGTATAGCATGAATCCCTTGTAAAAATGATGATGTGTATAGCATGACTTTGATGTTCTTTGGTAGACTCTCTGGTTGTAACAATTATGTTATAGAATCCTTTTGTTTTCGCTGTTTAGTATCCTCTCTTTTGAGGAATAGAGGTCCCTGAGTCTTGTTCGGAGTGGAATAAGGTTGGGAGACGAACCGTGAAACTAATTACCAGTTAATTAATTTTCCGGGCGATACACAATCAGCTGAGCGGTTGGGGCACCCCTCTCTGACTTGAGCCAAGGATTGCTGGGGAATCCTTTTAGTACCTTGGTGGGTTTGATTCCCCTAGAACGCCTGAAGGGTGTTGGCAAAGAACCCCCTATAGAAGTGATGGAGTGGATGCTGTTTTACCAAATAATTGTAAGTGCTTATCTTTTACTCTCGTTTTTTTTTTTTTTTTGTTAAATAACTTGGCTCACTATGCCCCTCTTTTGCAGAGTATTAGGAAGTCAATCAGCCTTTATTGCGACTTCAAGAACTACCTTCAAAGCATGGCTTTAGAGACCTAGAATCTGTAGAAGAGGTTGGAGGAGTCCGAGGTTGAGAATGCTCGGCTAAAAGGGCTTTTGGCTCAGCAAGACAATGAGCTACTTCTTTGGGCTCAAAGGTTGTCCCTTGTGGAAAACCAAGTTGGAGAAGTCAATTCTAAAATTGTTGAGGCCAATTCTTGGATTCATGACCTAGAGGCCGAGCTTATGGCCTTCAAGACAAAATCTAAAGGGCTTGAAGAAGATTATTCAATTCTTGAGGAAGAGCATAGGCAACTTGAAAAAAGATGCTCCAAGGCTGAGGCGCAACGCACTACTTCCGAGGCTAGGATAGCCCATATATCTTTGGATCTTCAGGAAGCCCAGAAGGAAGCCTCGGTGCAATGTTTGAGAGTTGAGAAGGTTGAGGTGAAAGCGAAAGGGTTTAAGAAGAATTTCAAGCATGCGAAGGAGCAGCTCTGCCACTACAAGGAAAAAGCTCGGAGCCACTTCAAGCAGTTGTCCTTTGCATCTTGGACTAGAGACCAAGACTGGGCCCGAGGGCATGCTGTGGATTTTGAGACCTTCAGAGATCTAGCCTTCAACCCTTCGTCCCACATTAACATAGATATGGCCACTCCCGATGGCTTTCCTCCTGAAGCTGAGGCTATCGAAGAACTCATCCGCCTCAGTCAGGAGCAGATGCCCGATGCTCGAGGCATCATTGAGTTCGGATATAACCCCACCGATGAATCCTCGGAGCCCAATGTAACCTCGAGTAGTGTCGGGACTTCCGAGCCTGAGGATAAATGAGCTTAGTAATATTGTGAAAATTTTCAATGAATAGTTCTCTTTTGCCCCGTCGTTTGCTTTCCTTCCTTTCATTTTCAATTTTAAGTCTAACCTCGAATGCTTGTCCTCGGGAAAGCACCTTGGCAGCTATGTTTCCCAATGTATTTTAGCCTTAGAATGAGCCTTCTTTCGAGGGTTTTCATCCTTAAAATGGGCTAAGTTTAGAAAGCGTCATTACGGCTATTTTTCTTGAACATTTAGCTTGGTGAAAGCTCCTTAATGACTATATTTCGCCGAGGTATTTTAACCTTAGAACGATCCTTCTTCAGAGGCTTCTCGCTCTTTGAATGGGTTAAGTTCGGAAAGCACCTTTACGTCTATATTTCATGAACGTTGGCCTCTGAAAAGTGCCTCAATGGCTATATTTCTCCGAGGTATTTTACCCTTACAATAAGCCTTCATCCGAGGCTTTTTATTATTCAATTGGGCTAAGTTTGGAAAGCGGCTTTACGGCTATTTTTCTCAAGCACGGCCTCGGGAAAGCACCTTTATAGCTATATTTACCAAGGTATTTTAACCTTAGAATGGGTTGAGTTCATTCTTTTGGCCGTTAAGTTCGAAAAGCGCATTTACGGCTATATTTATGAACACTTGGCCTCGGGAAAGTACCTTTGCGGCTATATTTCCCGAGGTTTTGTTTGACACTGTAATTTCAAAAGATCTTTTTATTGATGATATACTTTTACAACTGAACATCATAACATGAATTTTCTTGATGAAATTACAACGACTTAAAATAAAATATTTCTTCAGATGTTCGGCATTCCAAGGCCCTTGTAGTGCTTTCTCCTCTTTAACTTCAAGGTGATACGCTCCCGCTCTATGGCACGCCACCACCTTGTATGGTCCTTCCTAGCTTGGGGCTAACTTTCCCTCGACCGGATCTTTGGTTACGATGGAAACTTTTCGCAAGACTAAATCTCCCAGCTTGAAGCTTCAGTGCCTAACCTTCTGGTTGAAATATCAAGCCACCTTTTCCTAGTATGCAGCCAAGGTTACTTGGGCCTGATCTCGTTTCTCCTGCAAAAAGTCAAGATGCAGCCTGATGCCTTCGTCGTTGCACTCTAGCCGAAAGGTCTACAAACGGAAGCTTCCTAATCCAACCTCAGTTGGGATGACTATTTCAATCCCAAAGGCTAGAGCATAAAGAGTCTCTTCGGTTGGAATCCTCTTGGTGGTTTTGTATGCCCATAGAACTTTCGAAAGATTTTCGGCCTATTCTCCTTTCCACTCACCAAATTTCTTCTTCAGAATTTTGAAGATTGTCTTTTTGGTAGCTTTAACTTGCCCATTCGCTTAGGGATGTCCCGGTGATGAGAAGTAGTTTCTAATATGGAGCTTTGAACACCATTCTCGGAATGAGTCGCAATCGAATTGCTTCCTATTGTTAGTGACCAATGCGTGTGGAATCCCATACCGATAAATGACATTCTTCCACAGGAACCGCTCCATACATTTGATTGTTATGTTCACCAAGGCTTCCACTTCTGCCATTTGGTGAAGTAATCCAAGGCCACCATTGCAAACCAAACACCCTATTTCCTCAAAGCAACGGTCCTACTATATCTACCTCCTATTGCGAGAAGGGCCAAGGTGAGAAAATTGAACTCAGCTCCTTGGCTGAAAATCCACAAATTCGGCTCCCATCTCCTGAGCTAAGCTTAGTCCCGCTAAGACTACTTCATACTCGACTTCGTTATTGGTAGCTTTGAACTCCATTCTCAAAGAACTACACAAATCTTCTTCTCCTGGTGTGATCAACACCACTCCTGATCCTCCATTCTTCTTTGTGGATGACCCATCCATGTAGATCACCCACACTTCATCCCTCGACCATTCTGGTGATTCTAGCAGATTGGTGAATTTTGCCAAAAAATCTGCTAGAGCTTGACCTTTGATGGCATTCCAAGGGATATACTCAATGTTGTACTCCCCGAGTTCGATTGCCCAATTTGCTATTCTGCTAGACGTATCTAGCTTTCAAAGCACCTTCTTCAGTGGGTACTCCGTTAGGACTTTGATTGAGTAAGCTTGAAAAAATGGCTGAAGCTTCCTTGATGCGATGACCAAGGCAAAGGAAAGCTTCTTCGTCTGCACATATCTTTCCTTGGCTCCTCTCAATGCTTGGCTAATGAAGTATACTGGCTTTTGAAAGCCTTCTTCTTCTCGGATTAGAGCTGCACTAACCGCAGTTGCAGATATGGCTAAGTATAAATACAGCGTTTCTCTAGGAATGGTTCAGCTCAGCAGCGGTGGGGTAGCCAAGTATTTTTTTCAGCTGCTCAAATGTCTGTTCACACTCTTCAGACCATTCAAATGCTTTTCTCAAGATTTTGAAGAAAGGTAGGCACTTGTCGGTTGATCGAAAGATGAACCTATTCAATGTTGCAATCCTTCTCGTTAGTTGCTGCAGCTGCTTGGTATTCTTCAGGGAATGCATGTCCAAGAATGCTTGGATCTTTTCAAGATTCACTTCTATTCCTCGGTTTGACACCATGTAACCGAGGAATTTTCTCGAGGAGACTCCGAAAGCGCACTTCGCTGGATTTAACTTCATCCCATATTTGCCTCAACGTCTTGAACATTTCTTGCAAATCATAGGAATGGTCGAGGGGTAACACACTCTTCACGAGCATGTCATCGACATAGACTTTCATGTTCCTTCCAATCTGCTCTCAGAACATCTTTTTCACCAGTCTCTGATAAGTGGCCCCAACGTTTTTTAAACTGAACAGCATGAATTTATAGCAGTACAAGCCTCAGTCTGTGATGAACATTGTCTTCTCTTGATCAGCTTCATGCATGTAAATCTTGTTGTAAAAAAAAAAAAAAAAAAGCATCCATGAAACTAAGTAGCCCATATCCAACTGTTTAATCCACCAACAAATCAATTCGTGGTAGTGGAAAGCTATCCTTCTGACATGCCTTATTCAATTCGTTGAAGTTCATGCACATCCTCCATTTCTTGTTTGACTTCTTGACCAATACCATGTTGGCCAACCAATCAAGATTGTACACCTCTTTGATAAACCCAGCTTTGAGCAGCTTCTCCACCTCTTCAGCGATGGCCATGTTTCGCTCGGGAGCGAACTTGCTTCTCTTTTGCTTCACTGGTTTCGTCAATGGGTCCACATTCAGCTGATGGACAATCTCCTCTGGGCTAATCCCGTGCATATCTTCATGTGTTCATGTGAACACCTCCATGTTTTCCCAAAGAAAGCTGATGAGGCCTTCTCAGATTTCTAAGGTTAGTTGTGAGCCAATCTTCAAAACTTTTCCTTCCCCCATAATTTATTCTACCAGCTCCTCAGTTGGTTCACCCTTTAGCTCTACCTCATTTCTCTATCCCACATTACTGATTGTTAGGGGTGCAGATCTTGAGGGTTTCTTCAGCGAAGTGTTATAACACTTCGTTGCTGTTACTTGATCTCCTTTAACTTCTCCAACTCCTTCGTCCATTGGGAACTTTATCTTCAGGTGGTAAGTTGAAGTTGCAGCCTTTAACTTGTTCAATGATGGTTGACAAATGATTGCATTATAAGCGGATAGTCGGTCAACCACCAGAAAGTCCACCATGACTATTGCTTGTTTGGGGGTTGTTCCTGCTTTAATCAGAAGGAAAATCAGCCCCATGGGTTGGACTTTCTCTCTAGAGAACCCAAATAGTGGTGATCTGAATGGCTTGATCCTCTCCCGATCAATGCCCATCTGTTTGAAAACTGGCCAATATAGGATATCGGTCAAGCTTCCATTGTCTACCAGAATCCGATGAATGGCATGATTAGCCACTGTCACGGTCACCACTAATGCATCATCATGGGGCATTGAAACCCCTCTGCATCTTCTTCAAAGAATGATATAATCATCGGATCCTTCTTTTGGGCCATTGAGGGCCTTTCAAGAAGGAGAACCTCTTTTATATTTACCTTCCTTGCGTGAGCCTTCCTCGCATAGTCAGACTTTCCTCCACCAGCTAATCCACCCGAAATTGTGTGAATTTCGCCTATCACATCCTAATTCCGAGGATTTTGGTGGTTGTCATGTTCTCTCCTTGGCTCATCACGCCTCTGCCGATGATTTAATCCCCTCTCGGGGCCTTCATTATTCCCCTCCAGCAGTAGAGGTTGGTTCTCCTGAGGGTTTCTATCCCTCTCTCTTTCTCCAGCAAAAAACCTCACCAATCTTCCATTTTTGATGAAGTTTTCAATCTCCATCCGCAAGGACATGCAATCCTCAGTTAGACGACTGTGATCGTTATGGTACTCGAAAAACTTTTGGTTGTTGCGCCTCTGCAGAAGAGTTCTCATCTTCAATTGCCATCTGAAGTTAGGATCCCTCTTGATCTTCATGAATACCTCAGTGACACTGGTATTCAGAGGAGTCAATCTCTGGTCCCATTGGTGGAAAGGCTCTATCTTTTTCCCCGAACTCTTCGAGCTCCCTTCCTCATTTCTTCTCTTTCTAGAGCTTCCGAATGCCATCTTGCTACTGCTAGCTTCACCTAGACCACTCTACCATTTTGACTTCATCAAGGCACTAATGGTTTCCACCTGGTTTATGAACTCTTCAACCATGTTCATAAATTGACGAAGACTTACTAATGTAGGTGTAACGACCTAGAGAAAAGCGTTAGCCACATCTAATCTATTACTCGGAAAGGACTAATCAATTTGGTGCTTCCCTAGAATTCATTATAAAGCCTAGTTTCACCTAGTAACTAGGCAATGTGGAATTTAGCACCCATGACTATCTTTATAAACCACCCACTCTATGTGGGGTTCTCATCTTCCCAATATGGAACCGAGGTGTTACAAACTCCCCCTTTTAAATTACTGACATCCTCGTCAGGGCCACGTCATGCAATGCTGTTATACGACATGACCTGGCGTTACTAAGTGACTTGATACCACTTGTAAGGACATAGGAAAAGGCGCTAGCCACATTTGCACTATTACTCTAAAATGACTAGTCAATTTGGAGCTTTCCTAGAATTCATTATAAAGCCCAGTTTCACCTAGTAACCAGGCAATATGGGACTTACCACCCATGACTATCTTTATAAACCATCCACTCTATGTGAGCTTCTTCTCATCTTCCCAATATGGGACCGAGGTGTTACAGTAGGTCTCTGAGCTAGCTTAGCCATCAGTTTTTCTCGATTCTAATTCTGTTCATCAAAGCTGATAGCACCATTTCTTCCTTCAGGCTTTCTACACTCAGCTTCTCCCGGTTAAACCTGATCATGTAGTCCTTCAAGGTCTCATTCTTCCCTTGTACAAGGGACATGAAGTAGGCAGGAGACTTCTTTCTCTTCCGGATTGCGAGAAACTGAGTCAAGAACTGGCGTCTGAGGAAATCGAAGCTGTCTACAAACTTGGGAAGCAGCTTCCCAAACCATTCTCAGGCATCTCCCTTCAAGGTTAAAGGGAAGGCTTGACATGCAATCTCGTTGGGAGTGTCATGGAGGACGAGGTGAGCTCAGAAGCTTTCTATATGATTGATCGGATCTCCGCTCCCATCATATTTATCGACGCGTGGGACTTGAACTTCTTGGGCAATGGAAACCTCATCACCCGATTAGGAAAAAGCAAGTTGGTGTTTTGCATTAGATCCTCTGCGATCAATCGGTCTTCTCATCCTTGGGTCATCTGCTGAGATATCTCAGCATACTTTAGCTTCAAATCCCTTACCTCATCATAAACATTGGGGGTCTCATGTCTCTCATGATGAGAACTGCCTTGAACAGTTGTGTTATGAGAGTCCTGAGCAGAACTTTCTGCTTCGCCGCGTGGCAGCTTTTCTCTACGCCTTTCTTCATGTTCTCATTCCCCTGTCCCCGTGAGTTGGGAAACGAGATCCTTGTTCTGTTTCTTCATGGCCGCCATGGTTTCACTCATACGCATCATGTGATCTTCCAATGAAGCAATTCAATGGTTCGAATCTTGCGATGTACCCGAAGCATTCGAATCAGGTTCCCTCGAACGTGTAGTTACCATATCGGATTTGATTGCTGAGAACTGATGAAAATCGAATTTCCCACAAACAGCGCCAAACTGTTGATGATAGTTTTCCGATGAGTGACGCTGCACAGAATCCAAGGAGTCGTTGATCTGCAAAAAACTGAAAATATGATAAGAGCTGTCGGGTTGTGTCGGCGGGGGATAGCTCCGATGCCTAAGTTAGTGTTTGATTTGAGAAAGGGAGAGCAAGTAATCAAGAGAGCTTGTGAGAGAATTGTGATTACCATAGAATGAACTGGAGCTTCCCTTTTATAGGCATCAGGCAATGGTTATCATTCCCCAATTTTCGGCCCACGTTCCCGAGGATCCACTGTGCACAATGTGTGACGAAGTGGATCATGGGTTGTGGGTTACTCCACGATCATGAGATCGTGGGTTTGGAGAGTGGCTTGGCCACGCTTATGTTGGACGTGGGCTCCCGAGTTATCCTTGGGTACACGTGGCTCGGTTTGGCACTGACAGTTGAGCCATGTTCTAGTGAACGTGGAGCTTTGCTTGGGCGTTGGGCGTATCCCACATTTATTAGTATAAAATGATATTTGTTATAATAGGGTCATGGGCTAAGACTTTTTTTTTAGACAAGGGCCAAGTTTCATTATTTTGGCCCAAAAATATGAATTTATATATAAATATACTATAATAAACAATAAAAAATTAAAAGAGGCCCTCCCTCCCTCCGTCACTTGACCAGAATATTATTATTATTATTATTATTATTATTATTATTATTATTATATGAAGGGCCTAGATTTTGACAACACTACAAGAGAAACTCATGTTTCTATGATTAATTTTTACAATACATTAATCAATCAAGGGAATCGAGAGGGAATATTGGAAGACCATATTACATTCCTACAGGCTCGGCCACTAAAAGAGCCCAAAGAGGCCTAAAAGGATCGATGCACATATAAGTTATAACTAAACTCACACCAGGCCCAAGACCAACAGAAAGATGAACCAGTACTCGCAAGGGATACACCACAGATGATCCCTTCTTTGGCCTAGGAGTTTCAGGCACTCTCCTATATATTTTTGACGCACAACCACCCTAGAAAGACTCGCTTACCCCTTTTTACAAGCTTTGACTAAGCTTTTCTCTTCTCAACTATGGTTTTACTGACTTGGTCATCGGACTGCCTCCGATTTTTGAACTGACAGTCTTCTGACCACCCTCTTTCTTTTTTGTAGGTCGGAAATCCCCTCTAAAAGACAGTATGAAGTTGTTGAGAATGTTTCTTTCATCCAGGATATACCCTATTGTACCCATTATAACAAATCAAATTTTACAACTAACAAATATTGAAATATTCTAAGAAAACAAACCAACTTCCTTTTCATACTGGAGTATAATATAATGCAATAGGGTCACGGCGTCGGCAGCTAGGGTCAACTATCTAGTCTTCCATCATATATTTGTTTAGAAATTTGATTCAAGTATGTGGTCTTGCGTTGAATTCCTCAACGCGGCTTTCACGTCATGCCCATATCTATTCATATATATTAGTCTCGATGGAGTTGAATTGTTGGATATGAATTCATTTTTGTAACAATTATTCATCAATTCCTCGAATTAAAAGACAAAAAGTTGACGTAACAATCTATTTATTTATTATTTATTATTTATTAATGGTGACTCAACATGACTTTCACTCACACTCTATTTGTTTAAAATGAAGCCATTCAAATCAAGGTGTCAATAAATTGCATGGTTTCATCCAAAAGATCGAAGAAGAAAAAGATCCATGGGTTTCTCTATCTTATTTCGTCCTCTCCTTCTCATCATATTCATCGCCTCCATCTTTACCTTGCAGCTTTCTCTGGTTAATGCAGGTTTGCTTCCTCTAATTTTCATAGCAGTTATTCCAAGTCACACCATTTTTTCCTCTTTTATTTTTTATTTTTTTTTATTTTTCAAAAACGCAATTTAGATCGTATCTTGGTGGTTTCTGATATGCATGGGATGTAACCAGTCGATTTAAACTGGGTTTTTCCCTAAAAATGCTTTATATATATATGCTTTTCCTTTTCTTTAGCCTCAAATTTTGGTATTGCTGGTGAGTATACGCCTGCCAATAGCTTGGGTCATAATTCCAATCCAATAGCCAATCATTACACTAAAAACATTTTTAAGTTAAAACCTGTAGAAATTAATGAAATTTGAGTTCAACTGAATCTGAATTTAGATTCAAAGTTTGGGTTCTATTCAGTAATCAAATTTGAACTTGGATCTTTCCTACTCCAACCCCTTGTGAAGCTTATTAGGTTGCTAGTCCTTTATATATATATATATATATATATATATATTGCATTTGAAGACTCTCAAGGTGATCAAACATGCGAGCTGCAATGATAATTTTATATGTTGTAATCATCAATTATCATGATCCCAATAACCCATTTAAATATTATTTTCATTTTAGTTATTGTTATGCAAAATTGATCACAATAATCAATGTTTGATCATGGGCTTTAATTTCTAGGTGTGGAGCTGAGAAAAGTTGGGCCAAGCCCACCGCCTCCCCCCATTCCAAACAAGAACGAGCATCACATACCACCTGAGACACCACCGCTCACATAAAAAAGTCTCATGCACTCTATTCTCTACTTGTATCTTTAGAGGATTATTTATCTGCATTTTCAAATTTTTATGATTTTCTAATTTCGTATGATGTGTTCTGGGTTGAAGGAGTTCAAATCTCCAATTATATTGCTATGATTTCCTAATTTCGGTGTTATCATGTTGATGGTTTAACTTCAAATAAACCTTTTGAAAAGTACTATGCATTGAGAAAATCATGAGAAACCACTGACATTTTATAGACACATCCAAATTATAATCTAACCATTCAATTTTAGATTGAGAAAATGATTGTACGCATTAATGAAATTAGGGATTTCGGTTTTTGTTTGAGAATTTTTAGAATTCAAATTTGGTTTAATTAGATAGAATTGTAGGCAGAAAATCAAAAAATCCTCAGTAAAAATTCGGCCACCCTACAATTGAGCTCAATCTGGTTTGTTTTGCTTGATGGCTCAGCCTTTAGCTAAAAGCCCGATATCTAAATGATTTTGGAGGTGTACTTTAGGGTCTGTTTGAGTGTGCATTTGAAGAGTCTAAAAATATATTTAATATTCAAAAAGTTCATTCGAAAAAAAAGTGTTCATTTGATATAAAAAAAATAAAAAAATTAAAGCACTTTTAAGAGTTCAGAAAGCTCAAAAATGGCCAAAGCACTTTCATTTTATATTTTTTTGCCAAAAAATGCTTTTTAACTTAAAAATTTTATTTCTCAAACGTAATTCTAAACAAACGCTTAGGTTTTCAGTCTAAATTTGTGCTTTTGGGCTGAGTGGAAGGCCAATTAGGCCAGGAATAAAACAACCTATCCAACCTGAAAATTCACAGTAGGCTGAAAACTGAAACGTTCTCATTGGAAGTCTAAAAATTCCAAATTTGAGTGCATCTCCGTTGGGCTGAAGTTTCAGCTGCTTAAGCAAGTTTTTGTGCGCAAAGTAGACCCCTAGTAAAGGCTTTAGATAGGCCTAAAACCCCTAGAAAAGGCTTGGTTGTTGGAGCTGCACAAGCAGCCCAATAAGTGCCTAAAACCAAGAAACACTTGTTGGATTTTTCGGAAAAAAAAAAACAAGTGTGACTTGAGTTGGGCCTTCACTGGAGGGCCCAATACACACACCTTGACCCAAAGCCATGCCTAAAAGGCTAAAAGGATATAGTTTGGTCCTTATAGTTAAGGGCCTGAAACATTGGGCCAACGACCTAAACGAACTTTTTTGTTGACATTTCAAAAGCCCAAAATTAAGGCCCATAAGTTGTCAGCCTGTTGAAAAAAAAAAAAAAAAAACAAAGAAGCTAAAGTTAGTAGGGTGAAAATGCAGTTATAGTTAGTGGTTATTGGCACTAACCACTAACCCTAATCGTTTCCACTAACGGCTAGGTGGTTAATGGGCGGTTAGCAGTAAACCACCTTTTTAAAAAAATTAAAAAAAAAAAAAAACCAAAACGATATTGTTTCTATGGTAATATGATAATATCATACTACATACGACATCGTTTGTAGATTTTATACATTTTTATATATATTTAAAATTTTAAACACAAAAACGATATTGTTTCATATATATAACGGTTAGTGGTTTTGAAAAAACTTAAAACTGCTACCCGTAACCACCTAGGTGGTTAGCGGTTTTTTCTAACCGCCTTCAAAAGCGACTAGCGGTTAATGTGATTATCGATTAGCAGTTAGCGGGCAGTTATTAATGGCGGGCCTTTTCACCCATAAATTTTAGTAATGCATTCGAGGTAAGTGAATACACCAAAACTAAGTTCATTGTTTTAATAATGTGATATATATAACTTATGAGTTGCTATATTAGATTAATGTTTATTAATCGATATTGAATGAATTTATATGCAATGTTTCTTCCAACAACATGTCTAGTTTAACCATAAATGTTAGAATTACCTTTATAATTAAAAATTGTTATCAAGATCCAAGGAAAGTTTAAGCACATTCATAGTTTATTAAGAAAGATATGGTTGATCAAAAAAAAGAAAAAAAAAATGAAAGATATGGAAAATAAATTTTACATGTACCCAAGAGAAGAAAGAGAGAAATGTTGTTGAGAACATTTACAAGACTTTATGGCACCCATAGTTGATTTGATAGACTCATCCTATAGCCACAAGTTAGTGAAGATCCTAAGGGATTGCACAACCCTTTGCATAATGGTGTATATGGAAGGCCACCAGAGCAAATGGAAAGACTAAAAGTTAAATGGAGTTCGTTTTTGTCAAGAGTTTTCACGATGTTTTTTCAAAAGAGAGCTTTTAAGAGAGTCATATTTTTCAATTTCTAAGATAAATTAAAACAGATTTTTCGCAAACGTTTCCACAATCATCTCATTTTAGAAAGTTCTAATTATATATTTCTTCTAATTTAGATATATTCATTTACTGAGTTTTCCCAAACTCCTCACTTTTTCCTCCTAATTATAAATAGTGTCGAGCATGATATAGAAGACCAGGGTAGTAGGTGAGAGGAGAAATGATAAAAATCATTTTTCATTTCATCTTTTACTCCTCTCTTAATGAAATCCACGTGAGAAAACAAATTCAATAGTAAATTCATTAGATTTACAAAAAAAAATGATTGAAAGATGATTGAGATAATTATGTGTAACATACCTAGCTCCAATGAAAGTGTCGTGAAGACACGGACTATATTAGAATAAGTTCCATGTTGGGAGATCAGAGTTATTTTTTATTACCTTATAAAATAAGAGCTCAATCGAGATTTTAATTTCTTTTTTTTTTTCAGTTTCTTTTATTTAAGTTATAAATTTTATTTTAGATGCTGTTATTCACTTTAGTAATTAAATCTTATCCTCCCAGCTGGGAGCATAAGATAATTGTCTTTGTCCTTTTCAAGAACATTCCCCTAATCAGAACAAAGAATTTATGGGAGCTGGTCAAAGCACCCGATGAGTGCCCTTGTGTATGGAGAATGATTCTAATTGGTGACCATTCAGTCAAAAGCTTAGATAAAAGGGTAGGTAATGATACCTTCATCTCTTTGTGATATGATCATTCACAGTACTCTTTTCGTCTTCTAGTCAATAGATTTGGTGAATAATCATTCATGTCTCGGACATTGGAAAGGTTAGCCCATGGTTTGGGCTATATATCATTGGTGGTGTTGATTGACTTTGGATCGAGGTGAAAAAGCGGTTACGGTTAGTTATTATTGGCTAAAACTACTAACCGTAACCCCCTAGACGGTTAACCAGTTATTATTGGTTAATAACTTTAATAACCGCTAACCACTTTTTAAATAATTTTTTAAAAAAAAAAATTAAAAAAACAAAAACAAAACGACGTCATTTTTATGGTAATATGATAATACCCTATTACATACGACATTATTTCTAGATTTTGTACATTTTTACATATATTTAAACACAAAAACGACTTTGTTTTATGTATATATATATATATATATATATATATATAAATATAATACATATTAGAGCATTCCCAATTGAGGAACTATATTTTTATGTAAAATGGCTTCTCAAAACTCACTTTTATCTAGTTTAGCTAAGCCATTTTTAAATGTCTCTATATCTAATTAGTTATATTGCTATCTATTCTATTAAAATATTATTAAAAGTAAGAAAAGTTTTGAGAAAAAGAGAACATGTGAGGAAAAATGAGAAAAATTTTGGAAAAAAGAGAACATGCAGAGAAAAAGTAAGAAAAGATTTGGGAAAAAAAAAGAAAACAGGTGAGAGAAACAATGAAAAATAAAATGGCTCCCTTAAAAAGTATTGCTACATTTAGTTTTTTTTTTAGCTCTTCCAATCAAATATCTATTTTACATTTTTTTTTTTTATAATCCAATGTAGGAGCTTTTTTAAACATTTGAAGAGCTATTTTAGATAAAAGTAACATTTGGCTCTTCCATTGAAAATGCTCTTATATAATATAGATAAAGACGGTTAGCGGTTAGCGGGTTTTTCAAACTTTAAAATCGCTAACCGTAACCGCCTTGACAGTTAACGGGCGGTTATTAACCGCTAACTGCCCGCCTTTTCACCTCTAGCTTTGAGTCTCTTATAGGTTAACAGCTAAATCCATGGAGCTGATGGAGATTAGGAATACCATTCCTAAGAATTCTAAGCCTAGTCTCACGAGTCAAATGCAATGAGCTAGGGGATCAAAAGAGAGTAGATTTTGTTAAAGTGTTTTCAAAATCAATTGATTATATATGGATATGGTTTGGGAATATTTTAAATAGAAGATTCTAAAAGAGCTTTAAAAAAAAGTCTCACATTTTATTGCTTTAAAGAAAGTAATGTTTGGATGTATGCATGCACTTGCGAGTACGGCATTATAATATGATGCTAAGCACCGGCTGCACATCCTTTCGTCCAATCCGTCAGAGTTAGTTGGGGCAAATAATTTATTGAGGAAAGCGACTCAATGATCCTATAGCTAGCTAGAGAGACTTCAATCTCGTCGGTCAGAATCGGAGTTGCGCAAATTAGTTTTGCATAGAAAATCGATCCCTTCTCATGCTATGATCCTATATATGGCTAGAGGTTTGTGACAGATTGATTGAATACTACTCAAGACCAAAATCTACTTGTAACCTTTGTGGGCATGCAAGGGGTAAAAGACTTAACATCTCTTCTTCTTCTGACCCTTTTGGAAAGCATTTGGAATATATATATATATATATATATATATATCCAAAACTCCAAACACAAGAACCAAATGAGCACGACATCATGCAATCATATGCTAGCCTTTTTATTTTACAGTTTATCCAATTTGGATAGAAAGGAATACAAGAACATTTCTAGAAGGTTAAATGTAATATATATCACCATCTCAGAAAAACCCATGATTGGAAAGATCATGAAGTGCATGTTTATCTACAAAGAAACAACCTTTTTTGGTTTGAACGCTACCCATAAAAACAGGCAAGAGAAGGTGAAAACAATAATATTCCAAAGGACCAAGTCAGAAAAGAGATGGGGGGAGAAGCACATATTCCCTCTTCCACATTTCCAAACTGTTCTAGAGAGAACCGAATTTGGGCAAGCAAAGCCAGAGTCACCTAATATCTCCACTCCAAAAAGGGAAAGCAGAAGCGACAAAGACATCCCATTCCCCTAAAACGGCATGGATGAAAAGATTGGAGGCCATGCACCTGTGTAGACATGATAGGGTTACCTGTTGTGTCACTCACTGTCGTTGGGGCCACTGTGAGACCAAATAAGGAAGGAAGATGTGGGGTGGCAACACGTAGTACAATGGCAACACGTAGTACAATGTCAAAGGGCAATGTTTTACTGATGGAAGGAATATGGCAACCCACCGCCCCATGCCTTTGTTGTCCTAGTAGTAGTGCGACAGGCAATTAGGGGCTAGCCAAAGGATAAGGAATGTGTGTTGAAGATGCTCTGTATCTTCCCATACTTCTTGTCAACTTGCAATGTGGGATCATCATCCCTGACGTAAAAAGCCAATTCCATTCCCTCTCTCTCTCTCTTTTTCTCTCTCTAGGTCTCTCACACACATCTATAGTGGAACTGGTTAGTGTTATATAGAAGTGGGTTTCAGAATCTTAGGCCAGACACTATACACAGTTAAGGCAATATACATGGTCTACTATGCCACTAAGATTGTAAAAATAATTTTCAAAAAAATGCAATGACCTAGGGAAAAATACTAGTTACATTTGCGTGAATCATCTTTTATTCAAAAAGTACAGGCGGGAGCAACCAACTGTAGCTACTCTAGTTGGGCTTGACCATGGTAGCACTTAGCCGCTGTGAACTGCTCAGGAAGGGCTTAGATGGTGAGAACCGCATGCACTCTCTCAAAACTAATTGAGTCATAACATGACCCAGTCCCACCAAGACATTAGTGAGAACCAATGCGGTTAATACTAATCAGGCATATGCTGGTGATTCTCTAGTGTAGAAACTCATGCCCTAGTATGTGCCCAACTACTTTGGGGATTTCCAAGGACCACTAAACTACCACCACTGGTTGTCCCATATTGCTTACTTACTTAATAAAACTGGGCTTTATAAAAAAATTTCATAAAAATTTCAAATTGACTAGTCTTTTTAAGAGAAACTTTTTTGGTTTCACACTTTAACTATAAGCACCCCATTAAGTAATCAAACCAACCCAAAGAGTAATTATAGGGTTCATAATTTGAAACACCAAATTTATGACACTAACATTTAGGGTTTAGCTCATATCTTTCACAGATGGTGAGATCGAAGTTTCAAAACGAAAATCCTACCATAGCTTTATCCAAGCACGAAATTCTCTAATAAACAAAAACCCTAAAGAAATTGTCAAGATTAAGCTTTACATTCAATAATGTAACTCAACTTGAATAAAATTATGGTAATTTACTAGAAATAAATGTGTAAAAATATAGTTTTAACACCGAGAATTACGTTTTCGGTGTTAGTTTTGGCATTAGAAAGCCCTTGATTCGATTCCTCAACCAAACCCAAACCCTAGGAGAGCTAAAGAGAGAGAGACAAAGACAAGAGAGAAATTTGGGAAAAAAGTGAGTTGACCTGGGCTCTAATACCACTTGAACGGATCGGATTCCAACCCCGTTTAACTATGCACAATTATGTAGCAAAATAATTTAAAATACTACAAGGATTAATAAACAAAGCAACCACACAGAAAACTCATCACATGCACACAATCAACACAATGAGTGTTGGTGACGAAGTGGAAACCCTTTAAACACATTGAAGATAAAACAACTTTAGAAAAGCCAAATTCATGAATCAATTACTATTAAAAATTTAGAGTATAGGCATAGTAAGACTTACAAACCTTTGTAACCTACTAAGACAATTTGTACTCTCGTAAACTCTTTACTTGTCTCCCTATGCTCGACAATTCTAGCTTCTCGTTTGCTAGTCATCTATATATAATTTCTTTACCGACCCAACGGTAGACTACAAACGATTGAAGGTTTAGCGAAGATTTGTGGTTTAAAACAAAACTCCTAGAGAGATAAAGCAATGAAAGCTTTTAACACTGGCTCTTACAAACAATGAAAGCTTTTAGCCCACAATAGACTATGATCATCCTTATAAAGAGAATGGATGGAAAACCCTAGTTCCCGCACGTAAAAAGAACCTCAGCACTATCACACGGCATTTGGACATGTAAATGCACTGTCAGGATGATCTAAGATTTCCTCATAAAAAGATGTGAAAATTGAGTGGCATTACAATATCTTGCTAATGGTCTTCCTAACTGTACTCTTAGGTAGGCTCTAGAATTCATCTTTCACAAGGAATGTTCTTGTGACGGCCTTCTTTGATAGGTTTTTAAAGTCTTTCATCACACGTATAGCCCATTAGAACAATATCTAACGGTGGTTAAAAACGTTACATTTCTAAGCCTAACTTTTTAGGCCAAAATACTTACGTGTTAAAAAGTTTACAACCCTTGTTTTGATCACCGAAATGAGCTAATATCAAAAACCCTCTCTCTAGAAATTTCTCTCTACCGCGCTCCTCTGCTCCAACAATTGCATCTCAATCAAAGCCAATTGCATAGTCCCCTCCTAAAGAAAACATCCAAACTCTGCCTCTGCTCTCTAGCCAATAGGCCAAATGCTGAACTAGAAAACTTGTTTTGATTTTAGGTTAATGTTCTAGCTAGATCATTCATATCTTTACCTTTGGTTTTCTGCATCTAAAATAAATAAACAATTAAGAGCACAAAAAACAACCTAAATGAGTGAATTGGACGATAGTTGTCTTGGCTGGGTCTGATGAAGTTATTGTACCGTCAATTGCGGAGAACTGTCTTTCACTAAATGTAATGATACGGATACATCATACTTGGACACCACTTTAATAAATGTACCAAACACAAATTAATGCCGGATGTATGAACAGATTATTGTTGCAACTTTTGAAAATGACAGCTTTTATGTAGTGGAACTCTGGTCATCATGTTTCCATGCAGCACAGAAAGTCTGTTTGACTTTTGTGTGTGTGTGAGAGAGAGAGAGAGGGCTCTGTTAGGGGACTGTTTGGCATCACCTTACCCTTTACTGAGCTTAAATGATGAATTTAACCTATTCTTCCAAACATTTTAGAAATAATCTGTCAAAAAGAAATTGAAAAAGTGTAGAAACGCCCAGAAAAAGGAAAAGAAAGAGAAAAAGTGTAAAAAAATTAATGAAGGTCCACTCATGGTATCACTTGTCGCTTCTCACTCATCATGGATCACTTTGTCTTGGTGATGGTGACAGCCCAACCATATGCCTTTGGATCAACATTGTTCTCGTATATCATGCGGTTGGGTTTCAATTCAAGTGGATCATGTGGCCATTTAGCTGCCTGTCGCAAAGGATAACTTCAAACATGTCTCCCCTTCCTTGAGTCATATGTCTGAACCACTTGAAAGCTTATCTTGGCATGGCAGCTTAAAATGATGAACAATATCACAATAATAACAACATACTTGTACAATCATGAAAATATTATTATGACTTAACAATATGATCTCAAAAGATTACAGGATATCCTAATGCACATGGGGCATATCGAGTAAAGCTGCTACAAACATCAGTACACATTGATATTATTGCTGAATCATTCAACCCTAGTACTACTTACAAAAAAAAAACCAAGCTCAAACCACATAGGAACTAAATTGAGACCACAATAAGCATAATATAATGTAAAGGATCTCCATGAAAGGTGGTAACTTTCATAGAAGTTATGAAAAGAGAAACAATATAACGATTAATAAAGAGTTGCATTGCATTCCCTCAAAATTGTTCTTGATGCTGGAGGAAGTTACTCAAATTGAGGGATATTGTCAAAAGGTTCTTGAGGTTTGAGGTTGGGGATGGGAAAATATTCATCTTTGGATGGATTTTTGGCATCCTTCTAGAATCTTGTTGGAGAAATATGGGTATAGGGCTGTTTATGATGCTTAAAATAGTATAAAAGCTAAACTTTCTTCCGTTATTCATAATGGGGATTGGTTATGGAGGCCAGCTAGATCTGAAGCTTTGGTGGAAATACAAGCAAGGCTCCCTAAAATTAGTTTTGGCCCTAGTAAGGAAAGGTACCTATGTAAGTTCAGATACTTGGAGTTTCTAAGGGAGAAAAATGAGCAGATTGGTTGGTGGAAGCTGGTTTGGTTCCCTCTTGCCATCCCTAAGCAATTAAGCTTTTATTTTATGGCTTGTTATGAAGGATAAGCTGGTTACAGGGGATAGGTTGCTAAATTGGGGATACAAAGGTGATGTCCAATGCTTGTTCTGTAGAAATCAGATAGAGAGTCATGACCATTTATTCTTTGAGTGCAGTTTTTGTTATAGAATTTGGAAGTTCTGTATGCTTCGTTGTAAAGTTGCTAATCCCCCTATGATATAGGAAGATCTTCTGCTGCTAGGATGCAGTAATTGGAGATGCAAATCACTTAAAATCCCTGCTTTGCAGAGCACAATTTGTGGTGCACTCAAAATAAGCTTAAGCATGCAGGTCAGCCACGCACAGAGGAGCAGATTTTGAAGAAGATTCTTTGGGAAGTTCGAATTAAAATCGTCGGAAGAGGAAAGTTTCCAAAGACTAGGGAGAATCTTGTTTTGTGTTCTTTGTGGAATTTGCCTAGAGACTTGGTTTTGATGTAGGTTCTAGAGTTTGGTTTCTGGTCTTCATGATTTTTCTAGTCCTCTGTGAGGACTTGTAATTAACTGGATGTTTTGTTGGTTGGTTTTGAGCTTAATGAAATTTCTTATTCATCCAAAAAAAAAAGAGTTGCATTGCATTCTATAATAGAAATGGACCTTTTTAATTTTGACCTTTTTCATTTTGATCAAACCACATATGACCTAAAGTAAGACCATAAAAAGCATACTAAAAATAAAAACACCTTCAAAGTGTTTCACAAATAATAGGATCGATGATATAACTTTCATAGAAGTTACGAAAACAAAAATAATACAACAGTTGATAATGAGTTGCATTGATTTATATAAATAGAGACTGATTAAACATATTATTTACGCCATTCATTTTTTACCTTTTTCCCTTTTTTTTTATTTATTTTTTTTTTTTGACATGTCCGCACAAAAGGGAGGATGGGGATTCAAACTAGTGACCTCCACTTCATTAAGCATGTGGTCCAAGCCAATTGAGCTATCTCTTGGGGACTTAACATTTTTCATTTTGATCAAACCACATATGACCTAATTAAATTAAGACCATAAAAAGCATACTAAAAAGCAAAACACCCACAAAGTGTTTAACAAATAATAAGATGGTAACTTTCATGGAAGTTACGAAAAGAGAAACAATTAATACAACGGTTGATAAAGAGTTGCATTGAATTCTATAAATAAAGATGATCAGACATATTATTTACGCCATTCATTTTGACCTTTTTCGTTTTGATCAAACCACATATGACCTAAATTAATACCATAAAAAGCATACTTTAAAAAAAAAAAAAAACACCCACAAAATGTTTCAGAAATAATAAGATGATAACTTTCATAGAAGTTACGAAAAGAGAAACAATTAATACAACGGTCGATAAAAAATTGCAGTGCATTCTATAAATAGAGATGGATTAGACATATTATTTACGCCATTCATTTTGACATTTTTATTTTTATTCCTTCTAGATTTCCACCCTAACAAAAAGATCATTCAAAACTTTTCTCCATTAATTCTCTACCATAGTTGCACCAATATTGTGGGATTGGACCCATAACCATGGCCTCCAAATACGATTGTCCCCTAGCAACTATTTGACATCAATGGAATGGTGGCAGGATACTATACGCAGGATGGTTGGATATTATAAAGGCATATTCTATTCCTGACATGTCATTGTGGTGAGATATGCATGATTTTACATGGATGGTGTACGTGTAGGGTTGTTAGGCAGTTAGGAAGGGGATCCTTTGAAAATTTTTATCTCGTGAAAAAACGGTTACAATTAGTAGATAGTACATGAAAAAGTCATTGTATCATCACACCTAAAAGACTAGTATCCACCCTTTTACCCTTCTTTTCAGGGGGTGCCTTCCTTTCTCTCCTATAAATAGAGGCCGTTGGCAGTCTCTCTTATAGGCCATCCTCCAACACCCCGCCCCCTCCGCCCCCCTCTCTATCTCTCTCTCTCCCCTTTCGTTTTAGGTTTAAAGGTTTTATACTTTAAAAGAGCATAGGATAGAGGGACAATAGGGGGAAAGAGGAGGCACTGGTGATGTTGTTGACAGAAGATAGAGAGCACAGATGATGATATGCAACAAACTCCTGCATCTCACTCCTTTGTGCTCTCTATGCTTCTGTCATCATCTTCAGCCCCCTCATCCCCTCCCCCACCTCTACTCCTTTTTTTTTTCTATAATTATTGCATTCCTTTACTTATTATTGCTCCTCGACTTCTCCCCAAACTACTATATACTTTCCCATGTGATCATTTTTTTCTTCATTTTTCTTTGTATTATGCACTATTTCTTTTTGACAATCATACCTTCACTATCACATGATAATAGTTTTCTAAGCTGTGCTAATATATTGCAGTGTTCATCAAGGAAGGGAAGAAAATTAAGCAGGATGGGTGTTTTGGGTCAGTTTGTTAATGATCAAAGCTGCTAATAGCATGTTGGAATCCTCCATATATGGGGTTTGTTCATGTCTAATTGATTTCTTCTGTGCTAAAATTGGGTTCCCTATGTTTAAATGCAACATCTTTTACATTATCTTAATTGAAAAACTTCACTAATTCGTCTATAGGTTCATTTATATAACCCATTTATGTGCAAGGAAAATACTTTTTCTTTTTCTTTTTTCTCTTCTTCTCTGACTCCCAAGAAGAAGAAGTCTGACAGCATTCTGATTCTATGCTAAGATATTACAAATAAAGCGATTCCCAAGGCAGGAGGCACCACTTGCTTTGTAAAAGAAGGGCTATTTTGAGCACATATTTTTGTGGATATGGCGAATGCACAAAGGAATTGGTCAAGAAAGGAGATTGAAGTATAGGCCTCATTGAAGACCCATTTGGAATCATAATCTGCAAGTTGCTCATTTGCAGAGATGTTGTCATGATTAACTTGTAAGAATAAGTTACGTGGTCTTTTGTTCAAGAACATTGTGATGAGTTCGCCAAGGAGGCCAAAATTATTGAGCCCAAAATTTTGACCAAGATTCCTTGTGACCCATTTGTGGTGGACCATCTGATTTATTATGAACTGATGAAAATGGACTATATATAGATTTTGCTGATTACAAAAAAATCTGTTATATTGTTGTGTAATAAGAATGATATTATTATACTTGGGAGGCATTCATATAAAAAAACCCAGTTTCACCAATTATTTTCTCTTCATTGTTTGACTAATTGGTCATATTCAATCTAAAAGTATCTTGAAGGAAGATATAAACTATAGAGATATTTTCCTTAGATACTGTACATCTTTAGCATCTTTTGCTTTCTGAAAATATTAGACAGATTGTGACCCCTCAGACAAGCTAGGTCAGAGGGAAACCTTAATTAGGAGAACACAAGTACAATGGGTCCATCCAAATGAGAATTTCTTAACAATTTTTGACTAATTGAGGATGACGAAATTAAGCAATGCAGGAATGGATATGCTTGGATAGTTTACACAACATTCAAATATCGTACATTTTTTTTCTCAAAAACCTAAGTTATAGAAAAACACAAAAAGGCAAATTTAACAACTTAATTAATATTTTAACACTTCTACTTACCTATCATGAGTCTAGCGATCTCCCCCATTGAACCAAATACATAAAATTTTAATTTTTTGAATAGAAGATAGTTGAGTAAACTTTCAAACTCAAGATCATCTACTATGGAACTATGTTACATCAATCAATATCCTAAGAACTATGGAAATATGTGAGGCAACAAACAAATAAAGAGGACTTACGGAAATAGGGTTATGGTATTATGTTAAAGTATCCAATTTAAAACTTAAGTTATTAGAGGTGGGAGAGACCTGATTAGTAGATTATAAACTTGGACCAAGGTCCACACCTAACCAATGTAGAACTATTTAATGAACAAACTAATTAGAATATTAATTAAATAATTAAATTTAGTTTTTTATTAATTTAAATTTTTGGAACAACTAATGATTTAATGTACCCAGAAAACATATTTGAAAAAACATTGGAATACAATTATTTAAATAAATCTTGAAAGAAGAAACAAAACATGTCGCTTGAAATACGTATAATTGAATGAGAGCTCCTATTATCTAGTTCTGGTGTAAAATAGACGTGCAATGTGGGAAAAATAATAACAAGCATCCATGTGAGTTTGTACTCATCCAGGTCGTAAGATTCCTCCGTAAAATTCCCTTGAGGCTCCATGACCTCGAATACTGAGAAAATACCTATCATTAGTTCTAAATCCAACTAAAACGAACCTAGAACATAACAATAGACGCCATCAGATGATTGGCCAAAGTGGCGTCTGTTAGGGTACTGTTAAGTGCTAAAATATTCATATTTTAGCCCTTAAACTTATATGTGTTAATTCCTTACTATTGTTAGTTTGTACTACTTTACTTCATTTTTGTATTTTCTTTGTTCTATAGGTTTTTGGAAGAAAAGAAAGTGTTTTCGGAAAAGTTCCAAGCTTAAAGGGTAAATTGGGAAGACCTAGAAGATATGATTAAACTTAACCAATCATAATATGATGTGGTTAAGTTTAATCAAATAAAGGAAATGATTAAATCGAAATTTTTCAAATTAGAGTCAAAATCAGATTGGATTCAAATTTGGATTCTGCACATGTCTCAGTATTTTGACCATAACTTTCAGCTCAAATATCTGATTGAGGTGATTCAAGCGGAATTGGAAAGCTAACTCAAATTCTACAGCTCATTGTGAAATAGAATTTTCCTAATTCGGAATACCGCTATGCCAAAATCACCTTGCAAGATAGGAACGCAATTCTGGACGAATCCTATTCTGATTTGGACTTAGGTTTTCTTTATCCTAATTGGACTAGGACTTAAATCTCCAAATTTTCTAGGATTACTAGGGCTTCTAGGAATCTCCTAAGCCATATAAATAGACCTCTAAGCCTCACAGTTCAAAACACAATTTCAAGGAGACAACTTTGGGGAGAGGAATTGGAGGCTACTTCTAGGAGCGGTTTTTGGTTCTTTCTTTCCCTTTTCTTTTTAGTTTTATTTTCATTATGTATAACTAACTCTAAAGGAGGGCTAGATTGAAGCCCTAATTATGCTTATTTAATATTTCAATATTGGTGCATTTGTGATAATCATATTATGTTGCTTAACTTGATTAATTTCTGTTTTTTTTAATTCCTCATATGTATGTGATTGGCCATTATATGCATGTGGTATGGACTAGTTAATTAAATCAATTTGGATGACCGAGTCCTGGGTTTAATAAGAGTAACAAAAGAAATTCACACTGGATTTTTGGGTTAATAAACATAAAAAACCGGGAGTATACACCCATGCCCTAGGTTCCGTGTGTTTATCAATTCCATATATTTATGTTTTCTTAAAGAACAACTTAGTATACACCCATGCTAAATCATTTGAGAAAGAAAAGGGTTAGAATATACACTCATGCTTAACTCATTGATTAGGGAAATCAATAATTTAAGGAGTATACACTCATGCCCTTAGGTTGGCAAACATTAAATATTCATAATATGATTGGATCATTGACATATTGTTATATTATTTGAGCATGATTAGTGATGGATATCAAAGCCCTACCTTTACCTTTACTTTATCTTTATATCTTTCTATTTCTTTTTCATATTATCAATTTAGTGACAACTTGATATTTTTAATCAATTCTAAATAAAACCAACAATCCTCGTGGGATCGATCTCGTACTTGTAACTGTACTATCGTTTGATCTTGTGCATGCAAAACGTACTAAATATTATCTATTAATTTATGTAGCATTTAGCACAACAAGTGTAACATCCCCAGCCCGTTAAGGCTGAGTTTGCCACTTTTCTTCTTTTACAACAAAAGTTCTTGCAAAGATCTATAAGGTCTATCAGAGTACTTGATTTTAAAGGATACGAAAAATGTATAAAACATTATTCAAGAGATTTTTATTACAAGTGAAATTAGAAAACATTAAACTTTAGTTGCGGAATATCATATTATTACAATCACTGATATGAAAAGACTTTGAAAATTAATAATTATTCCCATCCCCATTCCGGCCTCCTATTCCAGCATCATTTCTACCTGAAAACAAGAAATAAAACTGAATGAGCCCAAAGGGGCCCAGCAAGTAAAATCCACAACCATAAATAGTTTTACTCCTTGTTCTCAGTTTTGAAAATCATTTTCTCAAATAAATATAATTCTAGCCATAATAATATCTGTATGTACGGTTGCATCTCCCGTAACATATACATACTATTACATCTAGTAATAGATCATCGTTGTAAATCATCTTTATAAATTATCATCATAATGCATCATTATAAATAATCTCTGTAAATCATCATAGCATAGATCATCGTTGTAAATCATCTTTATAAATTATCATCATAATGCATCATTATAAATAATCTCTGTAAATCATCATAGCATATTATCGTTGAAAATATAGTATCATTTTCTCATAATAAGGCCCATGTACACTATTACCCCTGTGCACGAGGGTTGCGGGTCCTGTGACCATGGCACTGAACTGTGGCCACAGCCATGCCCGACCGTCAATTAACTCTTTCTTGGTGCACTCAACAGTCTAGTTGATGGAATACCACCTTCTGGCATAGCCTCCTTCAGTGGTTTCGCCTCCATCCGAGTATCGGTACCGAACTCTCATCTTATCTTATCTTGGGGCCAAAAATACTCCCCTCCATACATGTGCCCTCATTTCATAAACATTTATCTCATCTCTTGTACTTTTCTTTGTACTTCTTTTGATGCATCTTAGGGCAACATGTAGGAGGGTTTATCATCATTTTTCTTTCTTATAATCATCATCATTTCTCAACTTTCTTTTCTTAAAATTGAAACTTTTCCAAATATAAACTTGTTGTACATAGAAAGCGTTTAAAGAAATAGAAACTTTCTACATAATTCATTTAGAAATCCTTCATGCATGCAACATAACTTCATAATACGTAAATAAAATAATCATTTACAATTTACTAAAGAATGAATAATTAGCATGACATGAAGTAATTTTAGAAGGGGTAGTGAATTTACTTACCTCTAGACTGAAGCTAAAAGTGGTATGAAGGAATCCAGTTGCTCCAATATGACTAACACCACTAGTATATTTTTTGAAACTAATTTCTAAAGTCCGCTATCTCTTGTGTTCTTTCTTTCTTGTAGCGCTTGGTCTCGCCCTTTCTCTCTCTGTTCTGAGTAAACACTCTTAGAAAGAAGAAAGACCGAGTAAAAAGCGGAAGAATGAAGAATATATGCAAGAGATGGGAGAGGAGATGAGTTGTGAAAATTGTGAAGGAGAAGAGCTCTATTTATAGGAGAAAATCAAACACTATTCTACCTTCAATTTACAATTATACCCTCATTTTACTATTTCACCTACCACCTATTATTCCACCTACCACTTACTATTCTACCTACCACTTACTATTTCACCTACCACCTACTATTCCACCTACCACTTACTATTCTACCTACCACTTACTATTTCACCTACCACCTACTATTCCACCTACCACTTACTATTCTACCTACCACTTACTATTTCACCTACCACCTACTATTCCACCTACCACTTACTATTCTACCTACCACTTATTATTTCACCTACCACCTACTATTACACCTACCACTTACTATTCTACCTACCACTTACTATTTCACCTACCACTTACTATTCCACCTACCACTTACTATTCTACCTACCAATTTCAAATTACCATTCATACAATATCATAAATTTCTCAAGAATTAACATCATTGCCTAATATGAATATAATCATAGCATCAAATTAATATCTCAAAAATAAGACTTTCAAAATCTGAGGTGCTACATATTTACTATCCTATTATTTCACCAATTACCATTCTCTAATTACCACTCTCATAAATTTCCCAAGAATTAAAACCCTTAGCTACAATGGATATTAAAATAACATCAGAATAATCTATTTAAATAGCTTTGAAAATTCTGGGGCACTACAATCTTCCCTCCTTATTAGAATTTCGTCCTCGAAATTAAAACCTATAATATTATCGTCCAATCTTCAAGTTGAGGAATTCAGATTTAAATAATCCTTTCAGTCCTTCATCAAAGCCTACTCTCTTTTATCATATTGAAATTTTATCTCCTTCTACTAGGAGTAAATCTTATTCACAGTCTAAAGTCACGATTTCTGCAATCATTCATTAGTTCACACTAAAATCATACCTCAAAATCTTTTCCATTGTTTCTTTCCAACCTCAATAACAACAATCGAGTTATTCATCAACAGTCTACAATCAAGGTTTAAACATCAAATTAATAAATCATGTGATCAATAGTTTATACCTCCAAACATCATAGTCCTCATTTCAAGCCTGCAATAATTTTCTCGATCTAATTTAATCAATTTTATCAAAAAGGTGTAAAAATCATTTCTGCCTATATTCTCTTTAGTATCTCAGTATTCCAAATCATGCATACGAAATTTAATATGATGCTCTAATAATTATCAACTTCTCACCATCATAAACCTGTAAAAGTAAATAGCACCAACATTCAAACATCATTACATGAATATACCTCAGAAGTGACATCATAATTCGATTCATTCTAAATACACAATTTATTTCTATTTTCTCATCCCAAATCTTGCGTCGATGTTACAATATCAGCAAAATCTCTCTATACTACATCTTTACTTGATAACTCGTAACTCAGCAAAAGAAACTTGAAATTATTAGTCCAACTCAATTTGAAATGCAAGATTCTCATCCATTCTTGACTAATACATGTGGTGCCTTGCTATGCTCTAGAAATTAAATTGATCAGCAAGCAAAGCAAGATATGGGTAAGTTTTCAAGCTGGAAGTTCCAAAGTACACATGCTAAAATCTCTCTCTCTTGGGTCTTGCAAGGTCAAGAAGAGAAAAAGAGAGACTGATAGTCCTGTTGTTTTCCAGAAAAGAAGATTTGATAAGCATTTCAGGACCTGATGTGCATGTGACTCCTTCTGAGACTATCAAAATACCCACATCGGAAGCTCTCTCTCTTCTGTCATGTATGAAGACTTGAAGAAAAGAGAGATGCTTTTCCTGAGAGGCATGATCAAGGATAATCTTGCTTCAATGGTTTACTACTGAGAGTATAAGGAGTTGGGTTTGTGAATCAAGTCGTGAGGCTGCATTTTTCTCTTGAGGATACGCGCAACTAGGAGGAAAAGTCGAGCTTTCATTGTATGGAAGGTCATTAGAAGATTTCAGGTGAAGGAGTATGATCAGAAGGCATGCGTTGCAATGGAGAAAGAGGTGTGAATTTATATGAAGGGTTTCTGGATAATGAACGAGCGCGTGGTGCGCGTTGGCATGACAATTCATTTAGTTGCCCACGCATGGTATTCGAAGTCGTTGATTGAACAGTGGGTTTGAAAAATGAGCTCAGTCGAATTTATGACAGGAGACAAGATCCTACTTCCACGGGATCTTTTGACAAAATTTCCATCGCGGCCCGAGGTCGCCTAACGCTTTGTTGTTTACTGTTTATTTCACTTAAGTGAAAAATTTCTTTAAAGCCACTCGTCTGCTGCTTCCAGAAACTTCAAAAAAAATCTCTTCAGTTTCTGAACGCTCAGTCTCTTCTCAATACTTCATCTCTCCCAAATTCTTCGTATTCTCAACTATTTTTCCTTACTCTCCTAAATATGGGAGCATCATCATCATCCGTTAACAACCTCGATTTGAATGTTGCTCCTGCAGCACAACCCATTGTTATGCCTGACGTGCAACCGGATGTGCCTGTTGTTCCCCCTGAAGTGCCTGCTATACATCCCGTCGTACCTGTTTCACACCCTAATGAACCTGCTGCATATCCTAACGTATGGCAGCCAACTTTTGTCTTTGACAATCGTCCTATCACTATTCACGATTCTGTCATGCTCCATGATTCTACTGCTGTAGCAGTGGCCAAAGGTTTCGTAATTCCACGGGATCAAACGTTCTTAGCTGATAGGTCGGATACTGATGCTATTAATAACTCATTGGCATTCAGTATCCAAGGTGCTACTTCAGTTTCTGACATGGCACAACGTTTGAGTGCCAGAAATGTTGAGCTGAAAGTCTCAAGAAACCAAATCGGGGTCTTACAGCGACTGCTCAAATACTACAAACGAAAACACATAGATTTGAAGCAGGAGAATGCTCAGCTGAAAAAGATGGTGTTATCTTATGCGGAATACATGGGACCAAAGATGCTAGAAATGGAGAAGAATACCAAACATCTCCAGCGACGGTACGATAAACTTCTGGTCGATGTTCAGGGGTGTTGCAAGTCTCTCCGCACACGCTCTAGTCAGGTACCTCATTAGAAATAAATATTCCATTTGATAATTCAATTATATAAATATATATGATTCTGCTCATACTAGGTTTTCTCTATGCAGAAATAATTTTCCTGGAGTAGCTCTGAGGAATCATCTGCTCATCATTACCACGTGTCTCTTTATGCAACAAATTCCTTTTTCTTTTTTTTTCTTTTTTTTTTTGATGGACTCTGGTATGTAATATTATAAGGAGCTTGTTCTCCAAACATTTCTTTTCGTAATCATTCAGTACTCATTCAATATATAATCATCCTGTCATTATAATAACTTCCTTTAAACAAACAATATGTTTAACAAGTTAATCACTCAATAAAACATCTAAGTATGCACCATGACATGTTATCAACCTCTAAAATACTTTAATATCATTGAACATATATCTTATAAGAGAAATTTAGATCATGTCACTATATTATATTGTCTTTCAACTCTTACCTTTATGCTTCAATTTACCTCAAGAATAATAATTCATTATCCTTACTTAGTAAAAGAAAATTATATCAAAAGCTTTGGCATGTAACTAAAATTTCTCATAATTCCATATCCACTAATGCCTCAAAATTTAAATATTATCCACAACCTAGGAGCATCAATTCATCCTCAAAACTTTAAGCATCACTTTAATATATTTTACCTCGATTACAGAAAACCTAGCACCTTAAATTCTAAGAATCACCTCAAGGATTTCATGAATCGTACCTTAGAGTCATCACAATCATCCAAAAATATCAAAATCCTTAAACCACAACTTTATATATCAAAATATCTTATAGATTCTAGGGTATACCTCATTTGCATTTATCCCTGCAATACTTAGGCATTCACTTCATGCCACTACGTAATCCTTATTCATCAATCCATATATTATAACATCAATCATAGTATCATTATTGTCATTGACCAAACCTTAGCCATTACCAAAAACTCATATAAACTCTTATATCATTAATTCAGTTCAAGAATCATTTCACAACCGACATCCATAAGACCATTCGTTACCAAATCACTTACACAATTTGTCTCACAACCTAAATCCATAAAACCATTTTGTCACCAAGTTAATTTCACAAATCATCTCGCAACCTAAATCTATAAAATCATCATACGATTTTTAAATCATGATCAATAATCTTTTCTAAATCCTCGAGACACCTTAAAATATCCCCTTATCAATCGATACTCTAGAAAACTGCCGCAAATCCAAATAGGCAGATACTATAGATCACAACCTATCTATAAAATAAAAATTCATCTCCGTCATTAACATGATCACAATAATAAAATCCTCCAGATTAATCACACTAAGATGATTTTTAACAAAAAAATTAACCATTAGAAAATGCTCATGCATCATATATTAGAGACCACTCAAAAACACATACTCTATTTGGCCGGAATGTGGCTTCCCATTAACCCCAATTTTTTTTTTTTTTTTTTTTTTTTTCAATAAAAAAAAAAATCTGCCAGAACCTTATAACCTTTGCTCTGATACCAAAATTGTAACATCCCCAGCCCGTTAAGACTGAGTTTGCCACTTTTCTTCTTTTACAACAAAAGTTCTTGCAAAGATCTATAAGGTCTATCAGAGTACTTGATTTTAAAGGATACGAAAAATGTATAAAACATTATTCAAGAGATTTTTATTACAAGTGAAATTAGAAAACATTAAACTTTAGTTGCGGAATATCATATTATTACAATCACTGATATGAAAAGACTTTGAAAATTAATAATTATTCCCATCCCCATTCCGGCCTCCTATTCCAGCATCATTTCTACCTGAAACCAAGAAATAAAACTGAATGAGCCCAAAGGGGGCCCAGCAAGTAAAATCCACAACCATAAATAGTTTTACTCCTTGTTCTCAGTTTTGAAAATTATTTTCGCAAATAAATATAATTCTAGCCATAATAATATCTGTATGTACGGTTGCATCTCCCGTAACATATACATACTATTACATCTAGTAATAGATCATCGTTGTAAATCATCTTTATAAATTATCATCATAATGCATCATTATAAATAATCTCTGTAAATCATCATAGCATAGATCATCGTTGTAAATCATCTTTATAAATTATCATCATAATGCATCATTATAAATAATCTCTGTAAATCATCATAGCATATTATCGTTGAAAATATAGTATCATTTTCTCATAATAAGGCCCATGTACACTATTACCCCTGTGCACGAGGGTTGCGGGTCCTTGTGACCATGGCACTGAACTGTGGCCTCAGCCATGCCCGACCGTTAATTAACTCTTTTCTTGGTGCACTCAACGGTCATGTTGATGGAATACCACCTTCTGGCATAGCCTCCTTCAGTGGTTTCGCCTCCATCCGAGTATCGGTACCGAACTCCTCTCATCTTTACCTATCTTGGGGCCAAAAATACTCTCCTCCATACATGTGCCCTCATTTCATAAACATTTAACTCATTTCTTGTACTTTTCTTTGTACTTCTTTTGATGCATCTTAGGGCAACATGCAGGAGGGTTTATCATCATTTTTCTTTCTTATAATCATCATCATTTCTCAACTTTCTTTTCTTAAAATGGAAACTTTTCCAAATATAAACTTGTTGTACATAGAAAGCGTTTAAAGAAATAGAAACTTTCTACATAATTCATTTAGAAATCCTTCATGCATGCAACATAACTTCATAATACGTAAATAAAATAATCATTTACAGTTTGATACAAGAATGAATAATTAGCATGACATGAAGTAACTTTAGAAGGGGTAGTGAATTTACTTACCTCTAGACTGAAGCTAGAAGTGGTATGAAGGAATCTAGTTGCTCCAATATGACTAACACCACTAGTATGTCTTTTGAAACTAATTTCTAAAGTCCGCTATCTCTTGTGTTCTTTCTTTCTTGTAGCGCTTGGTCTCGCCCTTTCTCTCTCTGTTCTGAGTAAATACTCTTAGAAAGAAGAAAGACCGAATAAAAAGCGGAAGAAGGAAGAATATATGCAAGAGATGGGAGAGGAGATGAGTTGTGAAAATTGTGAAGGAGAAGAGCTCTATTTATAGGAGAAAATCAAACACTATTCTACCTTCAATTTACAATTATACCCTCATTTTACTATTTCACCTACCACCTACTATTCCACCTACCACTTACTATTCTACCTACCACTTACTATTTCACCTACCACCTACTATTCCACCTACCACTTACTATTCTACCTACCACTTACTATTTCACCTACCACTTACTATTTCACCTACCACCTACTATTCCACCTACCACTTACTATTCTACCTACCACTTACTATTTCACCTACCACTTACTATTCCACCTACCACTTACTATTCTACCTACCAATTTCCAATTACCATTCATACAATATCATAAATTTCTCAAGCATTAACATCATTGCCTAATATGAATATAATCATAGCATCAAATTAATATCTCTAAAATAAGACTTTCAAAATCTGAGGTGCTACATATGTACTATCCTATTATTTCACCAATTACCATTCTCTAATTACCACTCTCATAAATTTCCCAAGAATTAAAATCCTTAGCTACAATGGATATTAAAATAACATCATTATCAAAATAATCTATTTAAATAGCTTTGAAAATTCTGGGACACTACAACAAGTTTTTGGCGCGTCCAAGGTGGGCATTGGAGCGGTACTAAGTCAATGAGGAAAACCGGTGGAATACTTAAGCAGGAAGTTGAGTGGGTCGAGGCTTAATTATAGCACCTATGATGTGGAGTTTTATGCATTGGTGTAATCCTTGAAGCATTGGAGATCGTACTTAGCCTACAATGAATTTATCTTGTAATCTGACCATGAAGCGTTGAAGCATCTCAATAGTCAAGATAAGCTCTCATCTCGATATGCCAAGTAGGCCGCGTACGTGCAACAATTTTCGTTCACCATCAAGCATAAGTCAGGGGCTTTGAACAAGGTGGCCGACACCCTCAGCCGAAAGACTACGCTCTTGACCACGATGAACACGAAGGTACTTGATTTTGAGCTATTACAAGATTCATTGTCTATTGACTTGTTCTTTGGTCCTATTGCTAGTGATGTGACATCTAGAGCGAGGGGAGACTTTGGTCTGGATAATGCGTTCCTCTTCAAAGGAACTCAGCTATGCATTCCTAAAGGCAGTTTACGGTTGAAGATTATCCTCGAGCGTCACAATAAAGGTCACATGGGGCGGGATAAGACACTCCAATTGAAAGTGGATCAGTTCTATTGGCCGAGTATGAGGAGGGAGGTGGAGAAGTTTATGCGGGGCTACCAGATATGCCAAGTATCCAAGGGAATGGCTACTAATGCCAGATTGTATATGCCACTTACTATTCCGGAAAGGCCAAGGACCAACGTGAGCATAGATTTCGTTTTGGGTTTGCCAAGGGCCCAAAAAGGTAATGATTCCATCTTTGTGGTAGTTGATTGATTTTCTAAGATGGTTCATTTAATTTCTTGCAACAAGACCTCTGATGCCGTGAATGTGGCGCAAGTGTATTTCCAAGAGGTCTACTGACTCTGCGGGTTTCCATTGTCCATAGTCTTTGATCGTGACACGCGGTTCCTTAACCACTTTTGGTGGTGCTTATGGAAATTGTCTCACACAAGACTTGACTTCAACAGTGCCTACCACCCGCAAACTAATGGGCAAACGGAGGTCATCAATCGATCAATGGGGGCCTTACTTCGGAGCTTGGTGGGGGAGCATCTTAATTTGTGGGATCAAAAGCTATACCAAGCCGAGTTCACCTTTAACTGGTCAACCAATCGGAGTACCGGCCTTAGCCCATTTACCATCATCTATGGGCATAATTCTCATGTGCCGTTGGATTCGAAACCTATTCCTAATTTGAAGAGAACACATGCTAAAGCTAAGGACTTGATTGCTCAGATACTAGAAGGCCACAAGCTAACCGTCCAAAATTTACAACAGTCAATGGCGAAGTATGAAAGTTTACTAGGATCGTGTTCTACCTCTAGCAACCAAATATTTCAACAGGAAATAACTAAGCCATATTATTAAACGTATAACATGCACAGCGAAAGTAAAAAACGAACACAGCCACAACATAAGGTTTGTTTACGAAGTGGAAAACCCTTGAGTACCTCAAGGTAAAAATTACTCCGGAACAGCCAAACCTTGGAAATCGCTAAACGAAGATTTACAGTTACAGAACAGACAATTCCACACCCCTGAGTACCTCTGAACTTAGTAAGAACGACAAACCTCCCAACTTGTCTCCATCGTGACCATCTTCAAGAAGCAATTTCCTTTATCGACCCTTCGGTAGACTTTCTTCAACAAACACCCATCAAAGATTCCAGCTTCATCATCATCAAGTGAGCAAGGCAATACACCAAAGGCTAACACGCCAACTAAGAGAAAGGACAGCTTCAAGTTATATCACATCCCCTCTTGAAAATCAAAACCACCAGGAACTAGTGCTAGTGGTGAAAATGAGACTTCAGAGAAAAGAGAGCTCTCAAAATAAAATCCCAAAGTCTAAAGAGTGAACAATGACAGAAATCCCTTATAGAGGAAACATTTCATTCGTCACGTCATAATGGGACACTTTCTCGTTATCTAGGGAAGAATAGATTTCGAAGATCGGAAATTTCCATGTCTTAATGAGACAGCGATCCCATTCTAACGGGAAGGCAAATGCCTATGCTTCGTCACATGTTCTGTCTTGACGAACTAGCTGATGGGAAACCATGGAATCCAACTTTGGTCCCGTTACATGTCCCGTCCTGACAGGGTTCCTAACGAGAAATCAGGGAATCCAACTTTGCTCTCATCACATCAGCGTCTTAAAGCAGTTTCTGATGGGAAACCAAGGAGTACAACTTCTACTCTCGTCACATCCTCGTTCTAACGCCGTTCCTAACGAAAAACCAAGGAGTCCAAAAATGCTCTCGTCACATGCTCGTCTTGATGAGCTTCCTAACGAAAAAATAAGGAGACCAATATTTGTTCCCGTTACATGTTCCATTCTGATGGGCTTCTGATGGGAAACTAGAAGCTCTTCAATCAGTCTCATTACACTTCCCGTTCTGACGAGGGTTCTGATGAGAAAATAGAAAACTCCTTTGAAGACCCTAAAAACAACACAGACTACCCCTCAAACAACCCTTAAGGTTTTACACACAAACACTCAAATTTTTAAATACATAACCATTACATGAATAGTCATTGAAATAGGCCAATCTAAAACCTAACAAAGTATAAGATGGATGCGAACAAGAAACGGCATGCTCTATAGTTCAAGGAGGGGGATTTGTGTGGGCTATCTTGACTAAAGATAGGTTTTTTGTCAATGAATAGAACAAATTGGCTGCCCGCAATATTGGTACAGTGGACATTGTTGAGAAGATTAATCTGAATGCCTATCAATTGAAGCTTCCTAACCATACTAAGACGTCTGATGTCTTTAATGTCAAGCACCTCATTCCTTTCACAAGCGACTCTTCTGACGAAGATGCGAATTTGAGGGCGAATTCTCTCCAACCTGGAGAGAATGATGTAGATCGGAATGCTTGGGAATTCATGAGGAAAACTCGTGCAGATGTAAGTGTCAAGGGGCCCCAAGGAACCATGCCAACTAGAGGATTCAAGACGAGAGCACAGCCTTGTGCAGAAGAACTAGCAAAACAATCGTAGGGACCGCCGTTCGATAGCCCGTCCAAATGGTCTAGTGAACAGGCCACTCCTGAGAGTTCTCCATAGTAATTCCCGAGACATTCGTTCGATGCCCCGTTCGAAGGCCGTTTGAATGGCCAACATCGGAAATTACCCATAGTAATTCCCAAGACGTCCGTTCGATAGCCCATTCGAAGGTCGTCCGAACACATATGTTCTGTTTCAGTTTATGTACTTAATTTCAGTTTTATTTTGTGACCATCCGAACGGAGGTATGTTCCGTTCGAACGGACAGCGTAGAGTTTTAAATCGACTTAATTTCTATTTACTACTAGGGTTAGGAGTTTAGGGTAAATAAATACATGCTTATAGCCTCCAAAATGTAGCTTTTGATTATTATTCAGTTTTTATCAATAAGAAAGTTCAGAGTTGAGTTTCTTCATATTTTTCCTTCAAACCCTAGATAGACTCTAGCGTTTTAAAAAGATTTATTAGATCCTTGATAGACTCAAGGTTCTAAGCAATATTTGTTCCTTCTATTGCTATTTGTCTTCGCACCCATGACGTCACGCTGCATAACACCTACACATCAGCCCAAAGTCTCCAACTTCGCTTGATCAAGATATATCATCAAGACTCAACCAACTAAGAACTATTCAAAGTTTAAGACTACAAGGATTATGAGCTAAAGCCTCGTTTGGTTCACGGAATGTCTAATCAATTGGAAAAGTAATAGCTATTACTAAGAATAAAAGAGTATGGAATAGAATAGCTATTCATATTCCTTAGTTTGGTAACAACAGACATGGAAAAATTGGAATTGAATCAAAATTACGAAAAACCCCTTCTTCTTTTTTTCAAACTCATTAAAAAAAAAAACAAAAAACCTGAAATAAAATGGTAGGCCACCCATAGAAACGACCACCCCCAACCACTTCTGTGGGTGGTCGACAACCCCAATGGGTGGTCAAGCCACCCACTTTATTTTAAATATTTTTTTATTTTTTATTTTTTTTAAGTTTAAACTTTTATATATATATATATATGGGTATTCTTGAAAAATGTATTACATTCCTTAAGGATTAGCTAAGCCACTCATTTTTTAGTGGCTTAGCTAATTATGTGTGTATGAGATTAGTAGTCCCATGAGAATAAACTATTCATAGGAATAGTGTGTAACCAAACAAAAGAATAGTTATATTATAGGATTAGCTATTTCTTTTCAGGGGTCTATTCCGCGAACCAAACAAGGCCTAAGATCTTGTGTGATAACCCCATTACTCACACTCATAGACCATATTCAATATAATCCAAGGACCATTCACATGCATAACATATATAATTGTAATAAGCATGTAAAATACTATATGTCATATGCTTAAATAACTTAATCAATGAATAACAACTTATATTCATTACAAACACTGAATGTCAAACATTAATATGTTATCTTTGGTATTTAGGGCATAATCCCCAAATATTACTCAATAAGTTATGGAAACATCCTTATTTTATAAAGAAGACTAGTATCAAGTATGGTCCTAGGGAGTACCACTCTCGAGGGTGACTATAGACGACTTAGCGTGTTTTTTGTTTGGTAGTGTAGAGTGCCTACTGGAGGAAGCGTCAAATGAAGATTAAGAGACCTTGGCTGACATTCATGTATGCTATTTTAGAGTCTTTTTTAAGGGTTCTTGAGGATTTCCTATATGATTCCTTGTTATCTATAGACTGTCCTACGACGTATGATGATTTCCTAAATAAACTTATTTATGTACCATTGACATTTTATGATTGGGTCTGTTTTATTTCTAATGACATAGCTTATTTGCCTGGTCTGTGGCCATATTGTCATTAGAATTGATAAGAATTGGTGATATTGCAGTTTAGTGGCTGCTCTAGTTAATAATACTAATTGTGATTTAGGGTCTGTTTGGGTGTGTCATGAGCCTGTGCGTTTGAAGGACTTAAAAATGTGTTTTACACTCAAATCAAAAAGTCCGTTTGAAAAAAAAAAAGTATCATTGTGGTAAAAAAAAAAATGAAAGTGATTTTAAGGGTCAAAAAATGGCCAAAACGCACTTTTAGCAAAAGTTTAAAAATGAAGTTTTTGCCAAAAAAACATTTTTTGTCTTAAAAACTCTATTTTTCTAATACAATCCCAAACATGCTCTTAGTCTTATAGCTATTGTGATTCTTAAAATATATATATATACACATATATACATTCCCGCTGCATACTTACCTAATGTGTTAGAAGTTATGGTAACTTTCCGTATCATTTACTTGTTAAATGAATATGGGGACGTTGCTAGTAACACTTTAAGGCTATATATTAGTTAAATACTTTGGGAGCATCACAATTGGAGCTATTTGCACTTTCAATCAATTCAAAAAGTTGTAAAAGAGTCTCAGCTTTTGAAGGGAAGAGCTGGATCTAAACACCACAAATAGGGTGGGACATGCATGGGGCCTCTATAGAGAGGACCGCGCATTGGCTATACACCTCAGTGGAAATGCTGAACAGTTGACAGCACATAAATAACACAAAAGAGACTCTTAAAATTTCTCGACAGCACATAGTGTCGTTAGATTTGAAAAAAGCCGCTAGTTGTTTGCGGCATTTTTAAGAAAGCAATACGATACAAACCAGTGAGATTATTTTTATGATTATAGAATTCCATAATCATAATCTTTATTTTTATAGGTCTCAAGTGAAAAAGTTTAACATCATAATAATGATAATAAATCGTTCTACTTGATTAGGTAGACCTGTAGGTAGTCAAAAGACCATCCCATTCCGGGCCAACTTTTCTCCCCACCTATGGCTCAGAGTAGACAAACTCATTAGCTTTCGGAGTTGGTCCTCAAAATATCGGCCATTTAGTGGAGCTACAGTTGAGGTGGAAGTTGAAGATTCTCCATATTGGCGGCAAGTGGGAACAGAACTCACCCAATTAGGCTATAACCACCCAATCGCATCTTTAAGCTTCATACTTGCTCACCCCCACTTTATCTTTCAATGGAAATAACACAAAATAAGAAAGTTCCCACTTTGCGTATATGCTCCCCTGGTTAGGTCCATGTCATCAATCTCATTATCATTTACCAAAAATATTCGGTGTATTATAAGCTCAGATTTTTTTTTATATTAATTATGGACTGTCACCTCAATCTGTAATGAAATTTGCAATAAAAGATATAGTAAGTAACCTCAGGTTAATAAGAATGAATAAATAAATAAACAAAGTTGCACATTATTTGTTAGCAGGAATTGACTGCTGCTGAAAAGATTTGGTGAATATACATCTTTTTGGTCAGTGGCTGATAAGTTTTATGGCCCTCCACATGTGTTTCCTTCTTTCATTTACCCAATGAGAACATGCATTGTGCATACTTTCCACATTTTGGTCCCAAATATGGAATCCAATTGAATAAATTTTATCTCGGCTACATATATCCACCGATCTTCCTTGTTTTTTTCCTTTTTAATTTATGATCTTTTCTCAAGACTAGCTATTCCAAATATCTCAAAAGTCATGGTATGCATGGAGAACCCATGTCCACTAGTTGGACAGATTTTGATTTCCCTGCAGATCGACCTAAGTTTATGTGATTTGGACACAATGGACTGTTTTAGAAGTCATAATTTTTCAAATTTGTTGTTTCAAAAATCATTTTTGAGTGCACATTAGATGCCATCAGAGTCTTTTTTTTTTAAAAAAAAAAAAAAAATAGCCGTTTTTTTTATCAACAACCACAACATTTAGTTTTGTTTTTTTTTGTCTAGCTCTGTGCTTTTGTGTTCATGTAGAAATAAGTGGAGGCAGCCGTCCCAACATTTAGTTTTGTGCAATAACATTTCGGAAGTTCCTCCACACAATTCATTACAGCCTTAAAATCATGTTGGTTACCTGTATTAAAAATGAGAGCTTGAGAAAGCTTTATATGTACAAGGAGAAAAAGTGTTCTTAGGCTGGATGTTGCAACGTGGGATAATGATCTCCCTTTCTGGTTTTTTAGAGTGTGGTGAGGCACTTAGATTGTTAATGTGACACTCATACTTTAAATCCCAGCTTAGTTTGTAGATTAGTCCTTGGTGATGGGCTTAGAGGTACTGGTCCGATTAGTTGGTGTTAGGGAGATTGATACTTTGAGGAGTCTTTTAGTGAGCCATAATATAGCATATTGAGACACCACACAACCCAAAGGCTTAAACCTATATGTTTGGGCCCAAAAATTCTATATTAATTACTCATACTTCTTACATCTTTCTAATGTGAGACTTTATCTTTTTACACTCACATACACACACACATATATATATATTCAACAATCTCCCCTTTAGTGCGAATCCATCACCACATTGCTACACTCCCCCTCAAACTGGAAGCCTTTTGTCCATCTCCAAGATTACTTGTGGGCTATGTGAGTTTTTTTTTTTTTTTTATTTTCTTGTCTGCACCATGCACTTTTGTCCCGACTCCCTACATCATGGACTCTTGTTGTGTGCCTTGTGCCATGAACTTCTTCTCTAGGGACGCTTGTTCCATGCTCATAGCATGCGCATGTTCTTACTCCATGAACCATGGTCAAGCTCATGCCATGACCATTTTCCCTTCACTCCAAGGACGCTCATTCATGCTCGCACTTTGCACCTTTTTGTCCGTACTCCGGGAAACTTTTTGTTTGTGCTTGCGCCACTCCACCATATTGTACATCACCATCAGCTTATTATGCCACTAGTTAGGGAGATTGATACATTGGAAAGTCTTTTTAGTAAGCCATAATATAGCATATTGAGACACCATATATAGAATCCAAAAGCTTAAGCCTATAGGTTTAGGCCCAGCAATGCTATATTAATCACTCACACTTCTTACATCTTTTCAATGTGGGGCTTCATCTTTTTACACTAACACATATATATTCAACAGCTAAGCTTAAGATAGCTTAGTAAAATGGTATTAGCCACCTAGTAATATCATGCGGTATTGTCAACACTGCATGTGGTTCTGAATGTTAGAGATTTAAAATGAGAGTCTGTAACACCACAATATCATATTGGGAAGATGAGCAGCTCACATAGAGTGAGTGGTTTATAAAGACACTTATAAGTGCTAATTAGTCCTACATTGTTTATTTACTATGTGAAACTGTGCTTTATAAATGATTTTCGCAAAGCTCCAAATTGTCTAGTTGTTTTGGAGTGATAACGCAAATGTGCTTAATGCTTTTTCCTTGGTTGTTACATTTGATATTGTAAGTATCCCTCTAGTAGCGGTTACACCACTCAGAGATAAAATGCTAGAGACTCAAGGGCAAAAGCACAAGGAACAACTACATGAGATCTTGTTTTTGATGCAGGTGATACCCATATATATTTATGTTTCCGCTATATTATATTTCTAACAATCCAGTCAATGATAAGCCTGCTATGCAAAACCAATGGGTACTTCACTCTGAGCCTGGCCAGTTTGCAAGAAAAATTAGCGTAAAGTGAGAACATTTATATTGTTCAAGTACCTTTATCATGAGCCGAGTCATTTATTTGCTTTTGGTTCTTTGTTTTTTTTCGCTATTTTTCTAATTTATTACGGATCTTTGTTAGGGTTGCCCACCATTTTTTTTTTTTTTTAGTTCCTTCTATTGTAATCATCTCCCATATTGAAAAAAAAAATAAAAAAATAAAAAAAAGGCACCTTTATCAACGAGTAAGTCAAACAAGCTTAAACAAAAATCCCATTAATGATGGCTATTCTTTAGTACATCTCGGTACTTATCTTTGAAGCAGAGTGTCATGATGGTAATGTTGAGACGGTCTCCAAAACTCTAATCGGTTGAATGATATTTTGCTTGTAATTAAATAATATTGTTTATTCCCTGGTTTTATAATTGAATATTGGGCATATACACTGATGTGTATATATATATATATATATATATATATATATATGTGTGTGTGTGTGTGTGTGTGTGTGTTGTCCTATCATGTACATGTCAGGTCATTAAGTTGCATTGTATTTGACTATGGTATGTGTTAAGGGATTATCACACAAAAGATCATAGGCATAGGTCCTTATAACTTATAAATTGCTCCTTGTAGTTGTAAATGGAACTAAGAATCCATATAGACAATAAATATCAATCTTAATTATTTATCTTGATCAAGTGTACTTCAGGTTAATATGTTGGTATAGGAGTAATGAGATTCTATGCAACGAATCGACCATGTGAGTGATCGTTCTTTTAAGGAAAAACTTCACTTTAGACCCCTAAACTACCGCACATTTTGAGAAGACCCTTCCAAAATTATAAAAACTCTCAATTTACACCCATAAACTTTCAATTTCAATCAATTTACCATCGTCCGTTAGTTTTAGCCGTTAACTTTGAACTAAAATGCCTAAAAAGACCAAATTCAAAAAGACACACGACTGGTCGTGACCCAGTAGACCCAAGCTAAGTTGCAACTGTGACCCAACCATGGGTCTCCTGACCCACACTGGGTCGCGGACAAACCCACGGTGGGTCTCTGGCCGAGACCCGCCTAGGTCACTGTGGTAATTTTTTTTTATAACTTTTTTAAAAAAAAAATTTAATTTGAAATTAAACGTAAATTTAGAATTTTATAAAAAAAAAATTCAGGGGTATAAACATCATTGTATCATTTTTAATGTTTAAAATCTAACTGATGAGGGTTAATTAACTCATATTGAAAGTTCATAGGGTTAAATTGAGAGTTTTTGAATTTAGAGAGGTTTTTTCAAAACGCACGATAGTTCAGGAGTCTAAAGTGAAGTTTTCACTTCTTTTAGCATTGTCATAAGAATGATGTACATGCATAACAGCTTATAACAGTTACTCTAAATTCTGAGAAGATTGTGAATTCAGATGTAAAGTGTAGGTCACTTTGATTCATCAAGAAGTGAGACCTTCCTACAATTCAAATCTCAATGATCGCATGTAACATTGTAGAAACGCCCTCTTCAAGAAGGAATCCAAATCATTTATATATAACAAAATTATAAGGAATATTATTTGAAATAAATTTCATGGAAATGATTATTTAAAGCTCAAGCCTAAGTGTTTCGGTGGGAGATACTGAAACTTTTGTGTACATAGTAAGATGGAGTCTCCAAGAGTACAAAGAATAATCATGTAATTAAATTGGATACTCAAGAACAAGAGGAAGTGAATTAAAGTGACAATTTATTGGCTTTGATTAGACTACGAAATATTCCATGAAGGGGTATTATGCATTAAATAAACAAGTCACGTGGATTAATTGATTAAATTCAAAATTTTGAATTAGAGAGTATTCACATTTGTTTAGTGGAATCAATTATAATTAGTAGTAACATATGACAAGTCATGAATGACAAATATCACGGGCCTATTAGAGCTAGTTGTATTTTTTTTCTTTAGGTCCTTCTTTGAACTAATGTAAAATCATTATTTGGTTTTGGGCCTTAGACCTTAGTTATTTATTTAAGACTTGTTATTTGGAGTTTATAGACTTGTGAATTTAATTCCTAAAGGCTTAAGCAGTTAAAAGAACATTGAGCTCAGTGATTTAATTCCTAAAGGCTTAAGGAGTTAAAAGATCATTGGTCTAATGGAATAAAACCCAAGCCAAAGGAAAAAGGGGCTAGGATTAAACCTAGCCCTAGGAGGCACATGGGGAGAGTAACGGTCACAAGTGTGACCATAAATCCTAGAACTCCTAGGATTCTAGAATGCGCTTTTCTTATCTCTCCAAGTATTCAGAAGTCTATAAATAGAGGACCATAGAGTAGGACAAGGTATAAGAGTGTGCATAAACAATTGAGAGATAATTGTAAAATATACAGAGAAAGAAGCAAAAATATTATTTTCTTAGTTTATGCTTCTATCTAGTTCTCAAAAAACTTGAGAGTAATTTGTAAACCCATATTCACAGTCATATTCAGTCATCAAAGAGAAAATATAAACTCTCAAACAAATCCTCAAGAACAAAAATCTAGCATCATCAAACATGTAAGAAGAATTTCAATCAGAATTATATAGCCCAACATGCCTAGGAGAGGCCAAAAACTCATGTAAATAACACTCATTTGGGTATTAATTTTAATACTTTAGCCTTGTTAATATATCTTGATGAAACGGTCTACGAGATTATTTTCTATGCGTATATTTTTTATATGCATGATCTCAACAAGTGGTATCAAAAACCAACTTCAAGAAAACATGGTTAGATCTTATACACATGTTCTTTATGCTTGTCAGCTATTGCATGTTGTCTGTGTTGGATTTTAATTAATTCCAACGGCTCCAACCATTTTTGTTTATCGTTCTCAGTCCTACACGATATTTATCCTGATTTGGAATGCTTCAAGTCAATTGGAGTACATTTGCTATTTTTCTTATTTCTACCATTCAAAACAGTGTTGTTGTATTTTTCACAACAAAAGTTGCTATAATCACAATTTTTTGTGATGCTTTAAAAAAGTCCTAAAATTGATTAGGGATTTTTTTGTTTTTTTTTTTCATATATTAAACTAGCTAGGTTAATAATTTTTTTCCAAAAGAGTTTGATCCATTTTTCATTCATCTGACAATTGAGGGTTGGCAATTAAGGGACTTGTCTACTTGTTATTTTAGGACAAGGAGAAAGGTCTACTAGTACAATAAGGAGTCTATATTCCAAGTTTAAGTCTGAGTCCTAGTTTATGTTGGAGTCCTTTATTAATTAGTCTTTCCAGTCCATCTTTTACTTGGATTCCTTATCTTATAAATAGGAAGTTTATTTTCATAAAGAGATTAATAAACATGCATTGTGGCTTTCCTCCATTCCTAATTGGAGTTTATGGTCTCTCCTACCCGAAAGGAGTTATTGTGGTCTCTCCTACCCGAAAGGAGTCATTATTATCAATATATTTCTAGTATTAGTTGTGGGGTTCCATCACAACAATTTTGTTTTAAGTTTTTCGCATGATTTGTGAGCGCTTAAAAAAATTTGTGACAATTAATTTGGCATGTAGAAAGGATATGGTTAACACATAAAGATGAAACGGTGTTTTTAGTTTTTTCTCAATATATTTTCTAATGTTTTCTAAAGTATTCCGAGTCTGAAATGTTAGATTCCTACATATTTGAACTTGTAAGTTTTCTTTTTGATGCATAATAAAGGAAATAAATTTCTTTGATTATGGAATATGTTCAATCACCACACAGCCAAAACAAGGATTTTGTTGAAGAATTGAAGTGGAAACATTTTGACCAACAAATCAAAGGCAAAATCAAATTGGGGCAGTCAATCTGAGAAAACCAATCACTAAAGAAGATTTAATGCATAAGCATAGTACACTTACAACCCTTTATAATGAGTAATGTCTACGCAGACAAATTCCTCACTTGCCTCTTGCCCATGGCAACTCCAACTCCTCACTGGCAAAGCTTGTTTAAATAGAATCCTTACCAACCTACTGGTAAACTTCAAGCTTGAACAACAACTCCAAAAGAGATGGCAAAGGAAGCTCTTAAACAAAACTCGCTTGACATACATAAGCAAAGTGTTTAAGCTTTTTGAAGGCTTAGGGTAGTCACCAATTGCCTAATAACATCCTTTTAAAAGAGAAAGGTTGTAAAACTTCTGCATGTGAAAATCGTAACATCTACAACCAGAACACTTAAAAAGTTACAATATGTGTTTTGATCATCCAAATATACCAATACTCAAACCCTATCATTTTGGATGCATGCACGTGTAGGTGTACTTTAGGAAGAGTGACATGTTCATGAGTTAAAAGAAAGAGTTGTTGGTTCAGTGAAAGTGGAAAAGACAAAATTTATAAAAATAAATTGACATTTATTTTTATAAATAAAAAAAAAATTAAAAAAAAAAAGTCACCATTAAGCATCAGATTTTATTAAATGTGCGAAATTATTTTCTCATGAAAAGTGTGCCAATTTTTATTTTATTTTTTTATTTTTTTATTTTTTAATGAATGAGTAACTTTCATTAACCAACAACTAAATACTTTACAAAGAAAAGCTAAAACACTTAGCTAAAGCTGAAAACACCTATACAAGCAAAAAAAACCCCACAAGATTAAACCAATATTCCATCTACACTTCAAGCACTACAACGAATATCATTTCCTCTAGTCTTTTTAAATCTATCTTTTGTAGCAAACCAGATCCTCACCTCCCTTCTAATACGTTAAATAAGCTTTTCTTCAGTGCACGGATTATTGTTATGTCTCAAAGCATTACGATTCCTCCAAATATTATATATTGTAGAAGTAAAAACTAGCCGACACAAATAAGCCTTCATAGTTTCGTCCCTCCACTTCTCGAACCCAAAAGAAACCACATCTTCCCAGCAAGTAGGCGGGTTAAGCACGCTACATAAACTCATAACCTGCTGCCAAATTCTGCTACTATAACCACAAGCAAAAAATAAATGATCTCCATGTCTACAAAAAATGAATTTCACATCCCCTTGAAACCCCCATATCAACAACTTCCTCCCAGTGGTCAAAGCATCCATCATTGCTAACCAAGTGATGAAAGCTTGTTTAGGAATTGAAAAAGGAAACCAAACCAAAGCCCACCAATCCATAACATTTTCCTTAACCCGAATTGAATCCCAAGTATCTGAGCAAGAGAACTTACCAATTTTAGAAGCATTCCACTTCGGCTTATCCTCATCACCAATAGGATTCATACACAACCTAGCTACTTTGAATATTAACAAGATGATCCGAACGAGCAACAGGCCTATACCATTGACCATTCTCGATGATAGAGTCTAACCGGGCCTCAAGTTTACTATGAGCATCATAGATGACTCTATGCCCATACTTCTCATAGAGCACCCCATCTGGGTGCCAAGCATCAAACCAAAGATAAATATTCTTCTCATTACCAACATCAAAAGAGATAAAATGTTTTGCTTCATCTCTAAGCTTTAACAATTTTCTCCAACTCCAAGTGCAAATCTAAGGGATAGAAACTTGCCAAAAGCTCTTTCCCTTTAGAAGACTTTCCTTTACCCATGCAACCCAAAGGGATCCAACTTTCGCAAACAAACTCCAAATATGCCTCATCATGGCAACCCGGTTCCATTCCTCAAGATTTTTAATGCCTACCTTCCCCCTCTTTTTTTGGCATAGAAAGCACACTCCAATAAACTTTAGCTCTAGCATTCCCTTCATCATTACCATTCTAAAGAAATCTATTAAATTTTTGTTCAATAGCTCTAATAATTCTCTTTGGTAGAATGAAAATACTACTCCAATAAACTGCACACTATACAGCACAGAAGAAATAAGTTGCAACCTTGCAGCAAAGGATAAATTCTTAGAAAGCCAAGAATTTATTCTTGCAGTAATTTTCTCCAAAAGAGTGTCACAATCAGCTGCACACAGCTGAGAAGAAATCAAGGGAACACCTAAATAACAAACTGGAAGCTTACCTTCACCAATCTTCAACGTAGAAAGAAACTGAGATTGAACCAAAGGAGAAACCCCAGCACAAAAACAAGTACTCTTATTAGGATTTGCCTTCAGACCAGAGAGAGACTCAAACTCACTAAGAACTTTCCGAATATCACTAACAGAACATACACTAGCCTCTGAGAAAATAAGATCATCCACAAAACATAGATGAGTGAGACCAACCTTAGAGCAGCGATGATGATAGCCAAATCCCTTCTTCTTAACCACACAATCTGCCAAAAGACTAGACAAAACTTTCATAAACAAAACAAACAAATAAGAAGATAAAGGATCACCTTGCCTAAAACCTCTCTTCCCCTCAAAATAACCAACCAAAGTACCTTTTACAGCCACCAAAAATCGAGGAGAAGTAATACACTCCCGAACCAAGGAAATAAATTTTTCAGGCATACCAAAACAACAAAGACTATAAAGAGCAAAATCTCAATTGATTGAATCTTATGCCTTCATAAGATCCACCTTCATTGTACAAACTTGAGTAGATTTTTACAATTGCTTATTCAAATATATGACTTAATGTTTTATGATAATGTTTCATTTTAAAGAAATATGAAAAAGAAAGAATAGCTGCACATGCAAATAGTGATCCTTGAAAGTCAAACTTAAAGAGTAAAGTATTTTAAAGTTGCATGTGCAATATAAGAGCCGGACCTACGACACTCATAGTACAAAGTTTTATCAAAGGATAGCAAGTGTAACACAGCAAGTTGAGTAGGCTATCCATAGGGGACTCTACTTTATTATGTGTCACCCATGATGACGGAACAGATAGTCACCGTTTCAAATGAATTCGATAATATTCTGTTAGTTATAGTGGAAGAATATTTTTGTCTTTTTACTTTTTGAGCGGACAAAAATACTCATCCACTATAACTAGCTGGATATTATCCAGTTCATTTGAAATGAAGAAGATCTTAATTCCATGATGACAGTCTGGTGCTTGGAAATGGTCGATAAAGGTTTTTCCTAAATAGTTAGCCCATCATATGGTCAAATGAAGAAACATAAATGTCCATTGGGGCGCGCCAAACCTATCTTGTGTAGAGGTAAATAGTACGAAAAACGTTTAAAAAGTTAAACAGTACATTTGCTATCCCATGCAAAATTCAAAGGAGGTTTTGATCTAATATTTTGTGAATATTGAATGATACCTCTTCCGTTTTTTTTTTTCTTTTCTTTTTCTTTTTAAAAAATTCCCTAAGCATAGAACACCAATGGGGGCAATAGATTCGCATGGATTTTGTAGTAGGATTCCCTACAATACAAATGGGGTTGGATGCTATATAGGCAGTGGTACCAACGAACGAAAACCACCCATTTTATTCCGATTATGATAAGGTACTCAATGGCAAATTTGTAACCAATTAACAAAAGCAACCCGTCCCGTCCAGCCCCCACAAAACCTGAGAACCAACAGATATTATTCACTATAACCAAATCTCAAGTCTAGTTTTCAATACCCACAACATGCGGATCGGGTATCCGAAATGCCCAATATCCGGCTTGACCCGACCCATGCCCACCCCTAAGTATATATAAAGGAAAAAACAATTGAAAAATAAAAGTTACCACCTTTATTTCGTAACATATTATGAATTATATACTGTGACCATTGAGAATTCAATTAAATAGAGGTATTAAGGCACTTTGACAATTATATGAAAATGATCAATTTTATTTTGAATAACCCTCTTACCGATTAATTTTTAGTAATTTTTAGAAAATTACTACTACTTTTGTTTTTATATATTTTATTTTTATGTGTGTTGTTTTTTACTGTTGTATGTCGATTCTTTTTCTTAAATGTCTCTTTATAATTTTAATGATCATTTGTTTGTTCTTTATTAATTCTCTTATATTAAAGATGCGCAAGTTACTATTATTTGTAACTTTCACCATTTATAATCCATTTGCTTGAAAGAATAGTATAATGACGTACACTCTATGCTCTCTAATATTGCATACTTACCACTTCTTTTAAACTAATAATTTCTTTCAAAATATTGTTTCAATGAAGGTTTTGATCTAATATGTTTTGAATATTAATGGATGATACCTCTTCTTTTCTTTTCTTTTTTTCATTTTATTAAAAAAAAATAAAAAAAAAAAATCCCTCAGCTTGGATGATGATACCTCTTTGCTTGCTCTTTTACGTATTTTTTTTAATATAGTTCTTTTACCAAGAGTCACTTATTATTCACTTAAAAAAGTCTTATAAAACCTTCTGCTTCTAGCCCAAGACATTGCTTGAACCAAGATTATATTTTCATATTTCCAAAAGCTACGATTTCTCAATAACTCTTTTTGAATAAGAAATTTTTTAAAGAGTAAATCAACATACAAAATAGAATATTTGTATTTCAAAGGTGTCAAGCTATTTCATAGGGATAATGATTTAAGAATGTAATCCATATAAATAATTTTTGTATTTAATATTCAAATAAGAGAATTTTTGAAGTAGGAGAAACAAGATGATAAGGAAATGTATGACAAAACTTATGCTGGTGATACTGGAGTTGATTCTCCTTATAATACTCGAAGGGCATGCTAACGACCCTACCCCTCTCTCTTATGCTCCCATTCCACTACCAACTAGTTTTCTTCCCTTCCAACTTGATAATTATGATATGACTCATATCCATTTTTGCCTTGAAAGAACGCTTGAAGTATGTGGAGATGTGCAAAATTTAGTAAAACATAAGAATGTGTGTATTGTTTGTTTTCTTTTAGAATGCTTTTTTATGGACCCAATGCATCATGGAGATATTCACAGCGAAAATGAAATTATTAAGACAAAGTGTGAAAGTTTATGTGTCGAGGAAAGGAAATTGTGTGGCCTCCCTCTTTTACCATGTTTAGTAAATTGCTACGAAGACAGCATAAAAAAGGATTAAATATCTATATCTAGAATCATTGAGCTGAGAGTCTGGTAAAAGGTTTGCAACTATTTCTCTGGCTTTAATTTCTTTTTAGGAAAAATTACACTTTACCCTCCTCCCCCAAAATTTGAGCCGATTTTCAACTCGACCCCTAATGTTTTAATTTTTACAATGCACCACACAAAGTTTAAAATTAGTTCAATTCCGCCTATCCGTTAGTCGCTACCGTTTTCTCTGACAGAAATGTGATCACGTGACTTGCACGTGATCACTTATGCGCCTGCCTTCCCCAAAATGCCCCAAACCCATCCCTTCGCAATTGAATTCGACACTATCCAAGACTTCGAGTTCGTCATCTTCTTCAAAAACCAGACAGCCAATCTTGTCATTTCCTGTAGATCTCTCACCCATCCTCCAGAAATTTATGTTCGTTGGGTTCTCTGCTTCAACGGGTTTGCTCGCCAGCTCACACCACCACTTGGTATAGAGCTTCAAGATTAACGGGCAAGCTCCAGCCCTTGATCTCTCTTCTCTGCCTTCTCTACCATGACCCAAGAAGAACCACACAGCTCTAACAGTAGGAGTTTCTGTTGCAATGGTTATTCTTGCACTAGCTACAATCGTCGTTGCCATTTACATCTTCAGAAAGATAAAGAACGCCAACATAATCAAAGATTGGGAGCTCGAACTAGGCCCGCATCAATACTCTTACGAAGAACTAAAGAAAGCAACCAATGGCTTCAAAGACAAAGAGCTACTCGGGCATGGTGGATTTGGTCAAGTTTACAAAGGGACGCTTCGAAGACCGAAGTTGCGGTTAAGAGAATCTCGCATGATTCCAAACAGGGTCTACCCGAGTTCAATTCCGAAATCGCTAGCTTCAGCCGACTTCGCCACCAGAATTTGGTTCAGTTATTGGGTTGGTGTCGCAGAGGAGGCGATCTTCTTATTGTGTATGATTTTATGGCCAATGGGAGCTTAGACAAGTTCTTGTTTGATGAGCCAAAAACAGTTCTCAGTTGGGAGGAAAGGTTCAATATCATAATGGCGTCACGTCTGCCTGAGTTCATCTCCGAAGACGGCTGGGTTGGGGGCATTTTGAGGAAGGCAGGCGCATAAGTGATCACATGCGAGTCATGTGATCACATTTCCTTCAGAGAAAACGGCAGCAACTAACTGATAGGCGCAATTGAAAAAATTTAAACTTTTGGGAGTGCATTGTAAAAATTGAAACATTTGGGGTCGAATTGAAAAAAAAAAAAATTAAACTTGGAGGGTGCATTGTAAAAATTGAAACATTGGGGGTCAAATTGAAAATTGGCTCAAACTTTGGGGGGTTAAAGTATATTTTTTCCTTCTTTTTATATTAATCCAAACACCCATGAAGAAGATATTGTTCCACTATAAATTTTATCACATATTACCAAAAAAAAAAAAACATTTTTAAGAATTTTATACATTTTAGGATTGCAATAGAAGGTTCAATATTCCAACGTTAGATGAGTCTAACCTATAGTCATATGGATCAAGAGGAGTAAATATGAATAATAAAATTTTCAGCATAATTGCATAGAAATGATTTTCGACCACGTGACATCTATTCCACTATTAAGCATATTAGTGCATAGTTTTCATGAAAATCACAGCCTATACATTTTTATTTGGGGTAATTACCTTTTTCCAATATCAAATACAACGCATTGTCACTTTGCCTTCATGAACTGACAACCTTACCGCCCGACCCTATCAAACTACCATTTTGTGCCCAAAACCACCCTTCTATCAATCAAATGTGTTAACTCAGACGGTCAACCCATCACGTGTGCCCCACATGCCATCTTAAAATGACAATGCATTGTATTTTATGGGGGCAAAATGATAATGCGTTGTAGTTGATGGGAAAAAATGTGGGATAAAAATTTCAAGATGGCATGTAGGGCGCACATGACGAGTTGACTTTCTGTGTTAACACCTTTGACTGACGGAAAGTGAGTTTTGGGCACAAAATGGTAGTTTAATAGGATCGAGCAGTAGGGTTGTCAGTTCATGGGGGCAAATCTGATAGGACGTATTAGGGAAAATCATGTTCTAGCAGAAGAATGATCAATCCACTCAAGGAATGATCAATCGGTTAGCAACGATTAATCGGTCGGGAATGATTGATCCATCCCTACGAATGATCGATCGATTTGGGCAGTAAGTGCATGATTAGGGTCTTCACATGTAGGATTAGGATTTTGTTTAGAGATATGTCTAATGTTAAAGTATAACTTATCGGACATGAAGTTGATCTTTTGAGATGTCCGAGACTGACAACGAACGTTCAAGGTAAGTTTTCGCTCATAGAACAGCCAAAATACTTTGGCTATTTTTTCTATAAATTGTGCAATTAATACTCATTACTTCTATAACTTATGTCATGAGTCTAACGTTTATGAATGATTATTCTACAATTTCAATCATATGTGATGATTATTATTAAACTTATTTATATTCTCAAGTGAACTATATATTATGTGTCACACCATGCACAAATAGTGGTTACACTTGTATAAAGGCATATTGTCCACCTTTACTTTTATTGTTGTTGGCCTTGGATATAATGGTTGTCAGTGACCGGCGTAGCCATATTCAAACAATGGTCACACTTTGCGGCACTACTAGTGATATGGATAACCCAAAGTTGTATCAAGTTGGGCCACTAGCATTGGCTTGCTATTGTACCTCCTCGAGGCATTGGTGTTGTACCAAAGGTCCCTGGGGATGCACAAACCCTACTACGAAGTGAGAAGGGCATGGATAGACTATAAGGAGAACAATTACTAGCTATAAATGATTAGTATATTGTATACATGATTTCTACATTAAAATACTATGTGCCTTGTCCCTGGAATTATATCTCACATATTTCTCAAAATGTACCTCATTTTCTTTAAAGGTTACTTGTGTAATAACAGTGGCAACAGTTTATTCAAAATGCATGCTAACTTACAATACCCAATTCCTTTTAGTTATTTCTGGTTAAAACCGGCTCACTTACTAAGTCGTTGACTTATGCAATTACTTTTTTACTTGTAAAACAAACAAGTTTTTATTTTCCTCTGAGTCCCTCTCGAAGCTGACTTAATTTAATCTAATTAACACAAGTTATTAAGGTTTGTCCTAGCAACTTTCAATAGGGAGCTTGTGTACGCATTATTTGCGCACACTGTTGTCAAGAGTTGATAGACACCACTTGAGAGCCCACACTCTTGATCTCTTATCAATCACGAAAGTGGATAGAAGGTTTAGAGGTTCAATAACCCTAATCTAGCCATGTCATTGAAGAAGAAAGGAGAGAAAACAAATTAAGCCACAATTCCAAAGGGTATGTTATTAACAATAGGATTAGAGGTGGCAATTGATACATTACCCTCCATCTGAATGTCCCTGCACCTACTTAAAACGTTTTCTTCTTGAATTCTTATCAATTCTAAAACGGTAGATAATGTAGAAGGTTTCAAAACTTTCATTGTAAGCCTGATGTCTTCTCTAAGACTATCTATGAGACAACTAATCATGAAGACCTCCAACAAACCTTCAGTCCGGTTTGCAAAAACCTAAAATTGAGAATTATACTCTTCAACTGACGTAGTTTCTCTCAACTTTGTAATGGTCTTGTAATACCCCCAATGTTTAACCTAGTTTAAATATTTCACAATTGGTATAATTGATATTGGTGTTGGTTGAGTGTGAAAAATGGAGTTTTGGGGACTTTTTAGGGAATTCCTATGCCAAATGTTTGGTTGGAACATCGAACACTCGAGTCCGAACGCATTGGACTCCGAACATTCTAGTGGGACGCCAACTGTTCCAGTGGGATCCCAAATGTTCCAATGGGATGACAAACGTTCGACAGTCGTATCCCAAAGGTTCGATCGCGTGTCTGACAGTTTTAATTTTTATACCCTGAACATCTCAACCTATTGGACTACCATGAGAGGAAATTCCTCTCTACGCCTAGACCTCCCATTTTGGTCGCCCTCTTCACCTCATAACCTAAGAGTGAGAGGGAGTGGAGGTTTGAGAGAGATAAGAAGGGTTATCTTGGTCTTATCTTCTTCAAAAGGTAATATTCTAACCATAAACTCATTTGGTTTAATGTTATCAACTTGTTAAGTTTTTATTAGTACTGTTTATACAACTTTATCTTGTAGATCTAGGTTATGGGTTTTTATTTTTAGAGTTGTGTTAAGCTTTATTATGAAGTTAATGATGGGTTAGTTAGTTGATGGTTGTAGATATACTTTTCTATGCATGGAAGTGCTATTGTGGTTTAAGATCATTTGTGTTGTGAGTGCACTTTTGAGTGTTGTGTCCCACATTGAGAAAATATAAAAGAAAATAGTACTTAATATATCTAAGTGGACCTTAGCCCATTAGCTTAGGCTTTTGGGCTAGAATTGTGTTCAATTATGTATATTAATGTACTCTTTGTAAAACAAACTTCATAACCGCTTTATCTCCCAATAATTTCATTAGTGCCTTCAATAATTTCATTAGTGCCTTGGAAGAACCTTAGGTTGTGTTAGACTAGGAAAAGTTTGGACCTTTAGTGAAAATAGAGGTTATGCAATATCACCAAACGTTCTATAGGGTTACTGAACAATTGAAGCTCAATTCAATTCGAATGACCAACACATTAACTGAACATTCATTGATCCACCAGAATGATCATTTACGACCAAGGTGAGTAAAACTCACACGGATACGTGTTATTTACTTTGCTTTGCAGCATAATTATTTTATATATCAAACGTACTTCTTTACGACTCAAATGAAATATATTTTAGAATATTGTGAACTATATTTTTGTGAAAATGATTGATGAATAACAAGATAATAAAAATGATTAGTTTGTAAAATGCATGCATATAAAAACTGTAAATTAAATTGCATCATATAACATGATACACCGGTAACTGCAAGCTAACCACAATGGACTTACTATTATTATAAGGGTTAGCCATATAGTCAAATCTATTTACTTTTATTATTTGGTCTTGGATTCAATGGTTATTTTGTGACCGGACACAACCATCTTTGATTAGTGGTCACCATTACAGTTTTGCTAGTAGCATGGGTCACCCGGGGTCGAACTTGGTCGGATTGCTAGTATATGATGGCACGCAACACTATTCGGAATACTATTATTGTATTATAGATCCCTCGAGACAACGTCAATCCTACCAAGAAAGGTTAAGGGCTTGTATAGACTATATAAAAGTTAAACTATGGCATACTTCTCTTAATTATAATGTACTATATTTATACTGCATATTCATGTCATGTGATCTTGAAACTAAGATGACTTACTTTATTCTTGTTTGTGATTTATAGACTTTTGATAAACAATTGGGTTCACTACATGAATAACGTTCCATTCATGTGTATTATTACTCACTAAGTCATGGACTTACGCTTACTTATTTCCACCTATAAAACATATGTTGTTTTATAGCTGGTTATACCCCTGAGGATGGTTCTTGGACGAATGAGCAAGAGGATGTCTTCGGATGACCTAGCTAGATTGATCTTCATAATGACCTTGAGTTGGTTGCTGTCATGGAGACCGGTGGTCTTGAGTTGGGTTGTACTCCCCATAGGATTTATCAATATGTGGTATCTAATACTCTGTAATCGTTGAGGATTTTGTGACTTAGATGTTAGACTTTTTTGTTTTTGATGTTTTGATGTTTTAGTACTTTATCCATTGTAATAATTATCTTTAGCACTTAGGAAAATCAAGACGAAAAGTGCGCGTATGAATTACCCTATTTCCTGAAATAAATAAATAAATAAAAGGCCATATCTTGCCAATTAACAAATCCTCGAAGTGGGTTCTTCTTTGTAAAGTGAGCCAAACAGTCATAACTTGAAGCCAAGTTACTCATGTTCTGGACTAGTTCCTCGAGAACCCTATATTGAGACTCTGGAGTTTCTTTGAGTTGAGCTACTTACATGAGTTGTGAGAGACGAATTCCTTCAGCCATTGTTGGACCATAGGGCTTTAACACCAAGTTGAAAGTTATATAAAAATAATGAAGAAAACAAGGAAATATTATTAGGTTGTCAAAGGTATCTTAAAAATCATTGGGGCAAGTAATTCATCCAAAATGGTCCCTACAGTCAGCCATTTCAAGGAAACCAATAGATGCATTCGTGGATCCATACCACACAAATTGCTGATTGACACATGGAATAGCTGATGACTCGGCCTATTGTAAGATTATAGTTTTACCCTTTGACTAAAAAAAACAAAAACAAAAGATAAAATAAGATTAAAAAAGGGGTTTTCACCCTTACCAAATGGAGGGCAACCTTCGAGTCCTAGAGGACTGTCGACCCTCACATCGTAAAAAGAAAGGAAATTTCGCACAGGAGGAGGGCTGCCCATCGCTCCTCACCTAGAGAGGCTAGAGGGCGTGAAAATTACATAGGCAACATTAATAGCTCTTATCAATGAAAAATGCTATACTTCTCAAATTTTCTCTCTAAAAGTTGGTTCTTAAATGATGTCTCACAATCCTATGAGTTGGTGACACATTTTCCAAAATAATAAATCTCATGGAATTATGGCACATCATTTGGTAACAAACTTTTTGAAGATGCATGGTTTTCGAAGATGCATGGTTTTCAGCTGAAAATATACGTTGACAAGCCAATTGATAGTAGAAGTCATATAATTAATATAGATCAATGCATAACTCAATTAAAGTGCTTTCTATTGTAGAAATCATAAGTGAAATAGCCAATCATCAGGAAATCAACAACTCACATAGCGAACGATAGAATTCACACTAGAGAAAATTAATTCTCTTCTTAAACATTGAAAGTAATTGCAGACATTATATCTATAATGCATTATCTTGTCAGTATCTTCAAATAACTGCTGGTGATTATCACTTCTATCATGTCCTTACAAAAGCAAAAACAATAGTTTAATGTGCTAAGCCAAAATTATAAGCTACCAATGCTTGCCATGGTGATAAGGATTCCTACATTAACATTCTTTTCTTTACCAGAAAAACTTCCAAAGCAGGTAAGTTGCACAAATACTCTCAACTACCAAAACAACATCTCAATTTACTGTGTTGTTTCTCTCTGGGATATTGGCATTTGCACTTCTGTGCATGAATAAAAGTTACGCATAGTTAACCAAACAATTCAAATTACTAATGCAAGACTTAATAAGAGTTCCACAGAGATTTTCAAACTACATTTCCCAAAATAAGAATCCAAACACACACATGGCATATCTATTGAAACAACCTACAGAAATTCTATATATATATATATATGATTTGGTCTCTTAAGCAATATATATATATATATATATATATATATGATTTGGTCTCTTAAAGTTTAACAATCAGTTACCAATTATAACATTATTATGCAGTATCCAGCAGAACTTACGATAAGTCAGCGGCTAATTCCACATCATCGCTTTTGGTAACCTGTCTGATTGAGAGGCTGTGAAGATGCTGTGTAAAACTGCTAGTGGTGTCCAAGAAATAGAGTATACATGACATTATGCAACAGCAAACGAACATGGGTATGGGACCAAAAATCCAGAGGAAGAGAGGGAATGACACGTAGAATGCTCGCAACCCAAGGGACCAAAAGAGGCTTCCTCGATTCAAGTTTCTTGCAACATACTCAATAGACTCTTTATTGTCTTTCCACGTAGGCACAGTGGCCAAGAAGCTAACATGAGCATAGTATCTTATAGACTGAACATTGAAAAGGAAGGCAATAAGGAAGCAGAGCAAGATAGAAAAGTACTTGATTGAAGAGACGATGGAAGTCTTATTGCCGTAAACTAATTGTGAAGATGTGTTGCTAGACTGTGATGAACTACTTGCAAAAACACTGATTAGTGAACTGAGAGTAATAGCTGTTGTTGCTAATAGTGTAGATGCCATTATGTTGTTGCGAATTGTTTGAACAACCAAAACACCATTCTTCAAGGGGTCCTGAGAAGAATGCAGTGGAGTCAATTCTCAAAACTAAAGGGCAAACGCTTGAATGCTAACATCCATTATTCTTAAACAAGTTATTTGGACTACTATGGAGTTATTAGTGTCAGCTTTCGGAAGAAGTATTGGAATTCAATATTTACATCATCAGGTTGAAACTGATGTACTTTATGGGAGCCAGAAATTATTTTAGTTGTAAATTATTCATCCAAGAGAACACATGCATTCAGAACTGTCATACAAGAGCTATCATCACCATCTATGTAGTTTGATCATATAAAAAACAGTCAAAAAGGGATCCTACACTCCTCAGGCATCATTTTGATATGTGATTCCTGTTATTTACATGTGACTAAAAGTGTCTGTCATTAGCTATAGCTATTTCTATTTGATAATAATCAAGTTATCACTCTTCTTAAAAAATGTTCCTCTGCAATATTTTTCCTTATAATCTTAATAATTATCTCTATTAGATCCAAGGAATTATAAGTCGACCATAAACTGCAATGAATAACCAGAATTAAGAATTTTCTGAAGACATTAAGTTAAGATGACTTCTTAGCCTCTACATAGTCCCTCCAAATTTGCCAAGCATATCCAAGAATCATAAAGAAACTATTCCAACCGGCATAGCTTTGGAAGGCAAATGCATCTCCAATGGTCTGCTCTGAGATCTTCTGAATATAAATTAAGATTTACAGAACCGCATTTAAAATTTGCCTCTTTTTCTGCCAACTTCAATTATTAACGAAGATTCCTTTTTCTTTCTCTTTTGTTGTCAAGTTTTCCTTTCACCTCTGTCCAGTGAAAGCAATTGAATAATTCATCTAGCTCAGTTAAATTCCATTGAAGTCTCATTTAAAAACTCCTATTTCAAAAGATACTCTTACATCAGATTGGCCAAAAAGAGTTTTCCTTTTTTTTTTTACTTTTTTCTTTTTTTCTTTTTTTCCTTCAGAAATTCCTGCTGCTGCTGCAAGCATAGATTCTCACCCTTGTGACAGATTTTGCTTATCTTTCTACATGAGAATTTCTCTTCCAAATGAGTCACAGTTAAGTTCATGTTTCTTCTTTATCTGCAACAGTTTACTGACTTTCTCCACCAGGATATGATATTAATGGGCACACCCTCTTTGGTCCTTGGCAGGCTACAGCATATGGTCTTATGGGAATGTCATATGCCAAATATGGTGGTTTATAACTCTTGCTTTTCTCTCTTTATTCTTTCTTCTTCTTCTTTTTCCTGGGAGACAGATTACAAATCTCACAATAACAATATCACGAGAGGTTCCAAAGCTTGCTTCTTCCTTTCTGCCTAGTCTATGGGTCCAAAATCATCTACTAGCAGGACCCACATTCACCAATATTTTCTAATGGTTCTCAGCCTTAAAATAATCCAAATTGAGATTAATTTCTACAATTGCAAGGCCACCTTTAAAGCCAAACAAACTCTCTCCTCAAGAGAAAGCATCACCACTGAATCATAGCCCACAGTCCAAAAAAAAAGGCAAACATCTCCACACTTTATAATAGCCACAATCATATGCTAAACAACAAATGGGTCTTCCCTTATAACAAAAATTTATTTTAAAGTATTTATCTTTTTTTCTTAATAATATAAGATAAAGCATGGCGGACCCATGTTATGGTACCCCAATACATGGATAATGCCATTAAGGTAGCAATCTATCAAAATATTTGTGTGCCATCAATTTCACTATCAGCTTAAATCATTTCTAAAGGTGCTGTACAACCTGTAAAATTACAAAAAAGCTACAAAAACCACATCTACCGATTAAAGCTTAAAACTACACACACAAGAGAGAGACACAGAGAGAGAGAGAGAGAGAGAGAAGAACTTAACGGTCATCATGGAAAAGACCCACTGGTGGCGAGACTCAGCATTGAGGCCAATGACGGTTCGTCTGGGATAGAAGTGAATGGTGAAGAGAAGCCAGATGTGGTATAACCCAAACACAAATAGACCCAATGGCACCAGAACATAGTCCAACTGTGCCTCTTCCATCCTCTCTCTCTCTCTCTCTCTCTCTCTAGAGTGCAGATGGGGGAAAGAGTAAAGAAAGAAGACAAGGAAGTCAGCAGACAACAAGTGGCGTTTGCCAGCACGCGACAAAACCCGACATGATAATCTGTCTACTAACGTTGGACGGTTGGAGAATAATAAATTCTCTTTTTATTTAGGCTTATTAAATTATTTAGTTGAGCCTAAGATTTTGGCTTTATATCAAATGGATGTCCTCTAGGCTCTAGGGGGGTGTGTAGGGCTGATTTTTTGCTCATAGTTTTAGAGGTTCATGTGGCACGATTTTAGAGGTCAACTCTGACTCAAACTTAATCATGATTTTGGGCCAAAATTTTATTAAAAAAAGGATCACAAAATCTTCATCAGTAAATCATATTTTCTTAGGTATATGGCCCACAAGAGGCTGCGGATCAAAGTCCGGTTGTAATTCATGATTCATCTTCTCTACATGGCCTAGTCCAACAACCTAAGAGGCCCAAACATAGGTTATTGAACGCTACATTGGTAATACTCTGCTGGAGGCCTTTTTATTACAGCTAAAAGCGCTTTGAAGAATTCAAGAATGTATCGGTGCAGTTTAAGAAGAATTCAGTAGTATGACAAGAAAACTCCCAATAAAGTGAGCTCTTATATCATTTAAAGAAAGAATATGCTGGACCTCTTGCAACTAGTAAAGGTCTTCTAATCCTAGCAAAAGGTTCTAACATTGAACAAGTTTTAAGAAGGATGTTCACAACCAACACTAAATGTAATGTCAACAAGCTTGGCTTGAGTTCACTTATTTTATCAAACCAGAACCCCTAAATGGTGATGAGAAGTGAAATATAGATAATTCAGGCAATTGTCCAATAAAGAAATAATAAAAAGACTAAAAGAGCTCCACTCTTCAGATGCTGCTATAAAAAGAAGTGCAAACCTCTTCACAAATAAACAACACCTAAATCCGTACAGACTATGCAGAAAAAATAGGCAAACAAGGAAGAAATTCAGAGCATGACATTGGGCAGCGGATTATAAACTTAACCAAGTAGGCTTTCAAATTCTTTTACCCTCTGGAATGGTTGAGATTGTCAGGTACATATACATGTAAAAAGAGGCTTTGCCTAACTCAAGATTTAACTGTATAATTTTTATTACAAAAAGGAGTAAAAAAAAAAAAAAAATTCCTTAATATACATCAAACATTTCCACTGGCTTAAGCTCCAGCCAACACTCAGCATCCCTTTATGAGCTTTTGCCAGTAGCTTTCAAGGAAGTGAAGCTAAACCTGCAAATAGGAGGGGCAAAAAGAAAGAAGATGAAATAAAGACGTCACAATAAAGAAAAGGTTGTAACAAATACACTCCTGAGCACTAATGCACTCACTTTCGAGTATCTTGGATTTAGTAATGAAAACTAAAGTTACTGAAAAGAACCTAGGGTAATCACTGCTAAGATAAAAAGCATAACATTTTTGAAGAATAGGCACACATGATACAGATTGCTATTGAGTATTGCTTTGAAAATAAGATACCTGATTAGTGGCTTTTGAACCACAGGTGCAGGAGTCACATTTGACAATGGTGGCACAAGTTCAGTGGGCTTTAAAGGGGGGAAAAACAAGCAAAGAGAAATGGTAAATAATGTCAGAACCGCTTCACTGAATATATATAACATAAAAGAGCAGACCTAATTAGCAATGGCAAGATTAGCCAAAAAAGGCTAAAGCAACAATGGGACAGGATAAGCATATATACAACAGTGAGGACTCCACATCAAACGAAGCCAGAGATAACCTAGTGCAATTTATGGAATAATACTTATATTTGCCAATAGTTGAAACCAGAAAGGTGATGTCTGGATACCAAAATCAAACTTTGACAAGCTTATCTTCTTTATTTTGTCATTTAACTTGAAAAATCTCAGGGCCCAAAAAATCTGCTCATTTCTATAAACAACTTTTGCAAATGGTAATGAGTTCATATATCATTAGAAACTCAAGTCTTTGAAACACCAAAAATTAAAGCAAATGATTTTCATCCAAGTTGGCATAAGCCAAATAGTAGAGTTCTACTTTCTACTTGTAACTTTTTTTTACCTCGAGGTTAAGCAATCAAAAAACATGTTTCACCCATTTACAATAACCAGAAATAGCATACATGTAAACAAAACAGAAAAAAGGATCTACCAGGAAAACCAAATAGAGACAACTACAGACAAAACAATAGGTTACAAGGTTAGCGAATAAGACCTCAAGCTCCTCTAAGTTCCCATTCGCATATAAACCGCTCGAAGAAGCAGATCCATTAGTAGATGGAACTGGTACTGCTGCATTTGCTTTTGAAGACTCCATGGGGCTACCTTTATTGTTCCCTCTAGAATCTTTATCTTGATTTCTAGATTCAAAATCATCTTCAAGCTCATCAAGGTCTTCTGGAAAAGCTTGGTGGGAAACATATGGACCCGACATAATCTTCTCAATTGCCAGATTCTCTGCTTCTCTAGAGCTTGTTGTATCAGCAGCAACAGATGGAGTTTCATTAGGTGGACTGCATTTTGCTGGTCCATTAGCTTGACAATTCTGAGAAGAAACCTCCACTAGATTTTTTATATTTTTTAAGCTGTCAGGTGAATTATTCTCAGACTTCTCTGTCCTCGATTCCTCTGACCTGTGGGTATTCATACTGTCAAATTTCATAGAACATGAGCTGGCAATGCTGACAGGGGGGCTACCTTCATGAACTCCCCCCGTAGATGGAGGTACAGCGGCTAAGCGCTTGGCATTTCTCAGGTTAGTCTCCAGACTATCATCCACCTGCTTTCTCTTCCTTCCATCATCTGCTCCATTTGAAACTGCTTTACCTTCAGGAGAATTATCTTGGGCATGACCAGAAACTTTCAGTTCGGAACTCCTACTCACCCAAGTTACTTTGGATGGGCGGGAAGGTCGAACCCCTCCAGGGAATACAAAGTTCGGAATACCCCTGCGTTTTACATGGGATACTCGGATCTCCATCCCAGGCTTCCACAAAGTGTACATGTTGACATTGCCTTTAAATTCCTCAACAGTTGACCTTATATCAAACTGTTCAACTTCATTCACAGGAACTCCTTGTTTTCGCTGCAAACCCATAAAGAAACAGCAATGGAAAGGTCTAGATCTGTCTGAAAAATCCCCCGGGTGTGGATGGCATTGAAGCATGTTATAAGTATACCTCTCAATCTAGAGTTACAAACGATAAGCTGAATTAGGAATCCATATATTGGGAAAGGAAACAGGATAAAAGAACAAAAACAAAACAGCTTGAAATAACCAAGCATAAAAAATACAGTTTTCACCTTCAATGTTAGCTGCCGAAGGCGAGATTCAACCCAGCCTTTCCATTTTCTTAGATCATCATCATTTTCTGCAGTAATGTCTATTTGTAGATAATGCTTATACGCTTCAAAAAATGGGTAAGGCTCAAAAAGTGTATCCCAATCCGCCTTGTTTGCTTCCATAGCCTGCAAGCACTAGCAAACATCAAATGCCAAAAATAGTAACAAGAAGAACAATACTATGAAATTTAAGTTGATTAAACTAAGAGGTCAACTTAAATCACAATATGTGCGCACGCTTGTGTGTGCACAATCTGATCAACAGACAAAATAATGTGAAATTGTTGTATCCTGACCTCCATGTGAGCAGAGTTGCAGAAACTACATATCACCAATCAAATCATGGAACCATACCTCACAAATCTCACTCCCCCTTTGAAACTCCTCTGACATAATGCGCAAAGTACTTGATGAGACATTGTAGCTAGAGTTCATGGAAGGGTAAGCAGGAGTTATGATAGGCATTAAATGGAACCTATCTTTCGGATTTCTTCTAGGATCCCAAACTTGAAGTCCAAGAGATCCTTCTTCATTGGCACATAGCATTACTGGATTTGGCCAGCGCCACTGAGTATAGACCCTGAAGAATCGAGACATTAACATATTGGGCAGCGCATTGGGATATAGCTGGCAGATGCGGGCAACCAGCAATGCCCAGTTTATACCACCAAGAAACCCTGCAACCTGCCCGTGACAAGGAGGAAAAACTCTGATAAATGAGAACAAATAGCAAGAAAATAAGAACCAAAGTAAATCACACCCTACATTTGAGTAAACACCGCGACGTTTAGCCCATAACCTCATGCACCTCAAAGTTGTGCGGAAATTCTGCACTTCAGAAAACAGGCGCAATTAGAGAAGATAAATGTAATGGAAAAATCAACACTCAAACTTATATGTACATGTAATTTTGGTAAGCAACGGTTACCACCTGAATATTTGGAACCAAACGCAAAATTTGGTCAGTGACCCTACAGCCATTAAGACTACGAACTGTCTGCTCATCTGCATTCTGTAGTATTGAATCCTGTGAAATATCTAGGTCCTGCAACAGAGTAATATGTTAAAAACAGAGATGCATACACACCAAAGTAAACTCACAAGATACAGACTTTTAGGCATCATGGTAACAAGAAATCAAATTACACTAGTTCCTTTGGATCCACTCCAAGGTTATTTGGACAATCCTACCATGTAAGAAACCTGTTTGATAATTTTAATGCATCCCTCGCAGCCTCTCCTCCTCTACCCAACCAACAATAACCTCAGGATCTACCTCCACTGTCAGATTGCAGACAAAAAAAGGGAAGCTTTTCCAAATGGGCATTCTAAAACACTCTGCACCCTTGCATTTATATCATAACATCCCTTGTCTAACCTTGCATAAGATGAAATCACCCTACATTCAATATCTTTGTAAGACTACCTAAACACAGTCTCCAGAGGAGCAACCATCTAAAGACAATCGTAATTCAGTTCATCCTAAAATAGATCTTTAACCATATCACGTGTGGTACATTTTCCCTGTGCTATGCATTAATCATAGTGCTACTATAGGAAAAGTTAATACTATTTGGGCCTCTATTCTAGTCTCTAGCACTCCACCAATCCTTCTCAATAGAAGAAAGCAACAGTTATATTAGCCTCTAGCCTCTAGAATTTGCGGACAAAGAGGAGGGAAAAGGGTTTGGTGTTTCATATCAAGATGAAGAATGAGAACTATTGCCTATAAGTAATGCTTATATTAGCACACTCTTCAAGATAATAGGTCTAAATATGCAATTAAGTGCATAGAGTGAGGCTCCGACTGAAACTTTGACACCGGATAATATTCTAAAAAGAAGATAGGTAGGAAAAGAAAGAAAAGAAGCACCTAGTATAAGGATATAACTTTTCTTGGAATAAAGGAAACTTTGGTACATGGAAAAGCAATTCTTCCTTCTTATCTCATGAGCACAAGATCAAATGATTTCTACAATATGTTAGCCATTATGCCATCATAACAAATGCTACGTTAACTAAGAAGTATATTAGAATAAACATTACCTACGGACTAGCATTGACATATATGTTGAAAATCTTTTTCTGGGCAAGCAAAGAAATACTATGTGAGCGTAAAATATTTACTAAAGGGATCAACCGGCTGCATTGGTATACATTAAAGCCAAACAGGCAGGCCACTGGTTACCTTCATCAAGAGGATTCACAAAATAGCGCTCTGTACATTATCTTAGTGAAGGGACTACCCCATGACAGAAAGATATCAACGAACTCAAAAATTATCCAAATTAAAATCTTTCTCCTAAATATTCTGTATTACATCAGAAACTATACACATATGCATGGTTCCTACAAAATGAAGATTTTCCTTCCATTCACAATTTCTCAAATGATAGAAAACAATAAGCCAAAGTTTAAATAAAAAGGAGAGGGCGCAGATCCGAGGCTGCCAGCATAAATCCAGCACTTACATCAGGAATAACCCAGAGTGACAATTTTGCATACAGAAGGTCTATGGAAACACCATTGAACTTAAATCTCATAACTGGAACATGAGCATCAGGCACAGGGTGCAACTCTGTTACTTCAGGCATCTCAGACAGCATTCTGTGTAGCTCACCAAAGAAATCTTCCTACAGCAAATTTAAGAAATTCTTTAAATTCACAAGGCTATACCACCTAAAAGAAAAGTAAAAATAGTTGCACCATAAATAGGCAACTGATCGCACTTCTCTTGTAGCATGTCTAGGTCCCACACAAAGCGTGTCTATATCCGCACCAGGTCCATGCACCTGAAAGACCAAAAATGGGAAGAAAAAAAAAAGTACAAAACGGAAGTAGGATGAACCATAATTCAAAGAGTAAACGACACATAAAACTTAAACAAGAAACCCTTTTTATAACAGGAGCAAGAGTTGCATACCCCTAGCCGATAGGAACCAAAGGTGAAAATCTTGGCGTTCGCTTCTTGAACGAGTTGTTCATTCAACCCCTTAGCACGGCTAATTGTTTTGACCCAAATCTTTACAGTCTATTTAAATTTTAAACAACAACATCAGCATTGCATTCAGAAAAACAAATTCATAGTTGCTCTCATGAAATTGCCGACAACATGTCTGAAAAAAAAAAAAAAATGCAGTGGAAAAACTGAACCATGCTCACATCACATTGCTCATTTCGAATAAGAACATTTTTTTTTTCATAAACTTAAAACCAACATACAACACAAAACTTAAATATCTTCTTTTCCTCACTTTTCTTAGCAAACAACCAAAGTAGCAATGCAACAACTAACTAAGAAATCAAACCTGGTCAAGTCTGCCAAGCACTTCCTCTCTACCCACAGCCTCTTCCTGGCTCTCATACAGTCCCGCGTCTCGCAGATACTGAAGACCCAAAACCCCAATTCAGCAATTTTTCAGCTATGAAATTCAAAACCAATCAATGGGTCAAATTGAATTTAACAACAAAGAAAATAGAACCTTTTCGAGTTCACGGGTCTTGATCACATCGTACTCAGTCGGTCCACCCAAAGAAATCGGTTCTGTAATGCCTAACCGATGCCCATTATTCCGGTTCATCAATCCAAGGCTCCCCATTTATAAAGATATATAAACTGCCTCTAATTTTAATTCTTTCTTTTTTCTTTTTTGACAATACGGGGATGGTATGAACAAATTATTTTTAATGCTCCACAGATTTTTTTTTATTTTTCCCTTTTTTTCCAACGAAAATAAAATCAGAAACAAATAAAATTAAAAACCAAAAAAAAAAATATAACAATGAAATAATCCTTGATTGTACAGTACTGGGTGGAAACAAAATCCAAAGCTACAATCAAATGGGAACCATAAAGCTATAACAAACCAACCAAAGTAGATAACCCCAAAGTTAACATCTTTTATACTAAGATGACATCAGAACAGCGTAGTACATAGCAAAATTGGGGCCTGTAATTGAAACCCTAACCCTAGACGAAGAACAAACAAGCACACCGAAGACAAAATACAAAGATTCCGCCTAGCGAGATCAGAGGCCCATAGTCTCCCCCCGCCTTTTCGAGCTCTTTGGGTATGGATGGCGGTGGCTCTTCGGCCACGCTCAGCAACCGAGTGTCCGAAATATCGAACCCAAAATAACCGATGAAGCGATAACGAAAAATCTCAGGAGGAGAGAGAGAGAGAGGAGAGTGTTTTCTTGGGGTAAAGTGGGTTGCGAAGGAAATAAATAATATGATAACCCAACAGGTGTTGCGGTTAGGTTAACGAACCAACCTCTTTAGGCACAAAAGCAATAATAACGCAACGCTGCGAGGGATTACAGGGAATTTCTCTCTTTTAACTCAGATTCTCTACCTCAATCTTCTTATTTTTTTCTCAATTAAGTTACATGACAATTAATTTTTTAATTAATAAAAAACATTAGAATACATGTGTCAGTAAAATTTTTAAGAAAAATGTTAAATGTTTTTTTAGTGTTTTTTTAGTGTCTTTTTAACTGTGATGTGGCTTTTAAAATTACCAATAGATTAAAAGTCAATAATGATAATCTTAAATTCAACGGTGATTTTAAAAGTCACATCACAGTTGAGAGAACACCAAAAAAACACTAGAAGAATACCTAACATCTCTCATTTAATGGTTTAAATTTAACTTCATTTTTTCTCGTTGTTTCATAAAAAGTTTGCAATTAAATTTCAACTATTGAAAAAACTAAAACACATAAGTTGTATTTTCAAAAAAAAAAAAAATCCACACACACACTTAAAGCCAAATTCAGAAAGGATGAGAAAATCTAAAATGAATGTTAGAATGGTAATGTTAAAACCATTTTTAGTAACCTCACCAAATTTTATTTACCAAAATAACCAAAAGTACTTTTTTTTTTATTATTATTTTAACAACTCACTTTTTTAATAACACCCCAGCAGCCTCACTATTTAACAATCAACTTTCACTATTTCATTTAAATATTCTTTTTCAAATATTTATTTATTCTTTTTTTAACTATTAAAGAAAGAGAGAGAAACGAAAAGCAAAAAGGAAGAGCGAAAAATGAGTCATTTAATCAATAGATAAGTGAACAGTACTTTTTATATTTGGTGAGTACTATTCAATTCTTTTTTCTTTTTCTTTTTTTTTTTTTAAGTAGCGACTATAAAAAGTAAAGATTTAAGCCACTTTTGTTAAATTATCTCATCAAAATAACCAAAAAATGGTTTTGGTGAGGCTACAAGGAATTAACCAAAATAACTAAACAATAGTTTTGGTGAGGCTGCAAGGAATGTTCTTATAGAAGTAAAGTTAGGGATTAAGTTTTATATAAGATTAGTTTTGTTATTAGTATTTTTATATTAGAAATAAGTTATTTCAATTATCTAGTTATTTATGTTAGAGTCAGTATTGCAATCTAGTTATTTATTTTAGAGTCAGCATTACATCAGTAATCTTTGTAGGGGTTTATCTCCAAGTGGGTGTAGGAGTTCTACTCTAAAGTCTAAGTTGTTATTATGTTCCTATTTAAAGTGTGATATTTTAATAAAATGAATCATAAAATTAATTACAAACCTTATGTTGAAATTTTTTTTAGATTTTCTCAAAATCTAAAAAGTTTAAGTTCCTAAGAATCTAAGGTATAAGTTCTATAAAGACCTAAAATCTATTTCATTTACGTATTCATGTAACATGTAAGAAGCAAGGTTAGCAATTTTGACATTACCCACAAACTCGATACGAAATCCAACATAAAATTAATGAGTTAAGATTTAATATAATCGAGTTCGAATCAATTCAGGTATTGAATTAAGCAATTTAATAAACAATTTAACCCACTTAACCCATGGGTGACCTGTTCGTCCATTCTAATTATAAATCATTTTTTTTTCTTTTATAATAATAAAAAAACCCTAACAAGCTAGTGGGTCAACAAAGGTTGTTCATTTATTTGAGTTAGTTTTCAAATACCGTCCTAACACAACCTATTTAATAAACGGGTTACTCTGATCAGGTCAATTAACACGACATGTATATCAAACGGGTCATATCGTGTCATCCGCTTATATAAATGGGTTGTGTCACGGTTAAAAAGTCTAATTCATTTAACTAAATTCTGTCTAAGGGCAGAATCATAAATTTTTTGATAGGGGGTGAACCTAAATCAAATGGAAGAAAATAACAAAATAAAAACATAAAAGTTTTTTCCAAACAAATTCGTAGAGACTACTTTTTCATATGACTACTTGCAAACAAGCACACATTTGATGAGAGAAACTTATTTCATATAGAGTAACCATGGTGGTTGATTGGCTGGTGTCTGAACGGGTCGGTCATCAAAGGCTAGGATGTGCTAGATTGTTTGTCAGTGCAGGAGGCACACCGTCCTTCTTTCTCTCTGTTCATCTTTATTTTTTATTTTTTTTTTTCTCGGATTGACAGCTTTTTTGTGATTCTCTTTTAAGAACTATTATTATTATTATTATTATTTTTTTTTTTTTTTTTTTTTTTTACAATAAAACTTGTGCAGTGAAAGAGAATGTTTATTCTCTTAATTAATCTTTTTATATTCAAAAGCATTGTTACTACTATGCATATATAAAAAAAAATAAAAATAAAAAGAGCCTTATTACTCATTTCTTGTTACATTGCACATGACGTGCAGTATGAGTAGTGTGAAAAAAATAAAAATAAATAAAAATAAAAATAAAAATGTAGTTTTATTGTTATACATTTGACTTCCAAATATATTCACATAATGTACAGTGAAAAACCACATTTATCATAAACTAAGAAAGAATATGGCTTAGGGTAGACATCAACCTGTCCTTTGATTATTTGATTTAAAAAAAAAAAAAAAAAAAAAAAAACCCTGTCCTTTGAGGGACGAAAAAAGCCATTTGGGAGACGAAAAGTGAACTATGACTCTATGAGGGGATAATCGTGGACTTAATAGTGTTTTTGAAGGATTTTAGAAATCTTTAGGAGCACACGCGTCTTTGGTAGTTTTATGAACGAATTGGTAGTCCATAAAACTACCAATTCGTCCACAATCACAAAGATGTTTATGCAGGTACTGAGTCAGAGAATTAGGACGACCATGATCCATACGATGGCAACAATCTCTCATATACGGTCACGATTGTGGGGTCACATGTGGTGAAGATCTAGTGAGCAATCAAGGTGTGACCGAGTTTTCCCATAATGTTGATCAGGTGCTCAATCATGAGAAAAATCACCCTATTTCAATAATAGATGTGTAATAAATGGGTAAAAAAAACATTAAGACAAGTAAGGCCCGTTTCGGTGTGTGTTTCAGAAACTTAAAATGTGTTTAACACTCAAAAAATTCGTTAGAAAAAAAAAAAAGTATCAATTTGACAAAAAAAAATTGAAAGCACTTTTCAGGGTCTAAAAGGCCTAAAAATGATCAAAAGACAATTTTGACAAAAGCTTAAAAATAAAACTTTTACCAAATAAAACGCTTTAAGAAAGATTAAAGCCCATAATGCAAGAATGTTGTTACATTCATATTTAAATTGCAAATAATGGTTTTATTTTAAGTATGTTGCTTATTATTATTATTTGCCAGTACATTATTTGTACGATATGTAGTTTAAATGTTTTGATCATCATAGTAGAAAGAGCTAGTAACTAGTTCAGTTTTGAGTATTTCAAATAAAGCAGAAAACTGAAAAGTCTCAAGAAAAGTATTTTCATTGGTGTTTACCACAGCTTTGTGCTTCATGTTTTATGACTGAACACTTGTTTCTTTGTGGGTGATGTATCTACAATAGCATGTTAACACTGTCAAAAGTTAAAAAAAAAGTTGCAAAATAGTTGTACCTGTGAGATAAACATCTCTAAAAAAGGAAAAATAAAATAAAAGGGAAGGATACATTCTCAGTTGACAGGATAATCATGACAAGTCGATTATTATTATTTTTATTATTATTATTAACTATGATATTGTGGTTTGAAACATCCTAGATTCATCTAATTAAACAGTCTTTAGACCTCAAGGGATTAGACGAACACATGAAATTTTTACAAAAATTTCTTGCATGCTTCTACACAGAAATTCCATTTCCTTCACATACTCTGTACATACACCCACTCTGAGTTAAGATGAAGTCATAACAAAAAACAAAAGGGGGGTAGACTGACTGCAAGTTTCACCAACATGAATGCTATGGAGTCTAAACTAGAATTAGAGAGCTACACAATTTCAACAATCAACCAGTATTAGGTTATAACTGCAGCAGCTCATGTTGTGGATTCGCCTTCCTTCCTAAGCAACTCCTGCAGAAGATCAACTCAAATAAATATCCATTTGATACTTCAACATGCATCATCAGGTATTCCATATACGGATCCGGCTTAGGTGCGGTAGTTCAAAACTACCGCACCTTGCTGTAGCCCAAAATGACCCAGTTTGGGGTCGTTTTGGGCAATAAAAAAATAGGTTTTTAAAAGAAATAATAAAAAAATCATTTAATATTAAAAAAATCAATAATTTAAAAAATAAAACTATTAAAAAAAATAAAAGAAAAAGAAAAATCAAAGGGCATGGCCAGTCTGGGAATGGTGTCGTAGTATAATCCAATCCTTTTGTTGGGGTTTCTGATGCGGATGTTGAGCTGCGCATTGTTGGTGGTGAGATTGAACTGCACGAGAGATGCGTCGGTGACATGGATCTTGAGGTTGGAGGGGCTGAAGCTGTACAAGACGATAAAGCCGGCAATGACAACGGCAAAGAGAATTAGGAGGATTTTCTTAGTGGGACTCATGCGGATGTGGTCGTCGAATTTGCATGGCCAGGGGATTGAGTTCTCAAGATCCGGGTGGGCTTCAGTTTGTTTTTCTGCCACTGCCATGACTGATTGGAGGGTGAGAACAAAGGAAAAATCTCAATCAAATAGCTACAGAGCTTTAGAAATACACCTAAGCTTTATTTCAATATTCTTCTTAAATAGAGATTAGAAAGGATTGGAGGAGAAGATACGTTTGAAGAAAGACCAAGAGGAGGAGAGAGCTTTGGTGGTTTTGAATGAAGGAGAAGGCAAAGAAAGGCGAGAACCGCTGCGTTTCTTCGAAGGTCGGTGGTCTGGGAACGATTGTCCTTGGGGTGGTCCGGCCACCCCAAAACCCAAACCTTTTTATTATTTTTTATTTTCTGTTGGCCTTTTGGGGGTGGCCGGACTACCCCATTTTGGCCAAAATGGGGTGGTCCCCAATTTGGCCAAGGGGTGGCTCCACCCCTTTGATTTTTTTTTTTTTTTTTTCTTTTATTTTTTTAGTAGTTTTAATTTTTTAATATTTTTCTTTTTCTTTTTCTTTTACTTTAAAAAAAACTATTCGTTTATTGCCCAAAATGACTCATCGTTTTGGGCTACAGCATGGTGCAGTAGTTTTAAACCACCGCACCTAAGCCGGATCCTCCATATACATGTGCACTAATATAAAAGAAGGCAGCTTTATTATAAAGTAATAGTGTCCCATGACTGCTGTGGAAATAATACTATTTAGCTGAAGTGTTGAAACAAAAACCAATACAAAAACCTTCAAATGCGAACTAATAGACTAATAAATCCACTATATAGGAAGGTTTTTCCCCATCTTTGCGGTGAAAATTGCTCGTCAAATTTCCCAAAATTTCAAATTTAATAAAGCAGAGTATAGGGGGGATGAAGGGGGGCTTCCATATTGTTAGTTTTCCTCAATTTCGTCACAATTTCTTGAAAATTCTGAATTCCCATAGACTAATAAGTCCACTACACCTATTTTAAACTTCACTCTCATATATATCTCCTGTCTTTTCTTCTTGGGAAGTAAGAATGTTATCACTTCTTATCAAGTCAGATTTCAGAAAGAAAGAACTCAAGAAAAAGAAACACAATTTCCTAAGCAATGCACTGACTTTAATTTTGTGTCCCCTAGCTTTTTTCACATTTCAAATGGAGCCTTACGTTGTAAAAAAGTTGAAGCGGCATCAAGAAGATTGCGATGGTGAGAGGCTGGGCAGGAATGGTGGAAGTTTCCTTAATGTCCAATGGGCTTCACCTCATTTTTCAGGGCTTAGAATCTTTATCTTCTTAGGAGCGCTTTCAGGTTAGCCGTTTTGGAGAATAACTATAAAAATGTTTTTTTTTTTTTTTTTTTTTAAGTGAATTCACATTAAAAGCTATAAATGGCATTGTCCAATTCATGGGTAAAAAGAGATGCCTAAAACTACAAAATATCTTCTTTTTTTATAAGTGAAGTTCATTAAAATGTATAAGAGTGCAACCCAAGTACACATGAAGCATACAAGAGAAACAACTAACCAAAAAAAGATAAAAGATAAAGGCAACGAAAACTAGGAATAAGGAAACAATCATAGGCAGTCATCCAATGGTAAAAGGTTTTCGAAGAAAAATGCCTTTAATTCCATCAATATCCTCTTACTATCTTTATAATTTCGATCATTTCTTTCTCTCCAAATACACAATATTAAGCGCACACGAAATCATCTTCCAAACTGCTTCACTTTGAAGACTATCAAACTACCCACCTCAACAAGCGACTTATTGGGTGGCAGAGGCCACCCCCGTTGCTCATCGAGGTGGCTGCAGCCACCCCCAGCCGCTTTTATTTCAGGTTTTTTTTTTTTTTTTTTTTTTTTTTTTTTTTTTTTTTTTTTTTTTTTTTTTTTTTAATATGAGTTTGAAACAAAAATGGAGTTTTTCGTAATTTTGATTCAATTCCAATTTTTGCATGTGTTGTTACCAAACTAAGGAATAGGAATAACTATTCTATTCCACACTCTTCTATTCCTAGTAATAGCTATTCATTTTCCAATAGACTAGACATTCTGCGAACCAAATGAAACCTTAATATCTCTAGAAAAACTACCTTAAGGGTTTGATCCCCACACCACACATCATGCTAAAATTTAATCTTGGAACCATTAACCCAACGGAATTGCTATATTTAAATCTAGTACCAATCTCCACAAGGTCTCTCTCATAAGCATAACTTCATAACCTCTTTCCCAAAAGAGCTCGGTTGAACAGAAGTAAATTTCAAAGCTCCAAACTCTCCTCCGAAATTAGAGAACAAACATTGGACAACCTTACCGAGTGAAATTAGAACTCTTCACCAATACCACCCCACAAGAAATCCCACTATTACTTCTCTATGCAATTGTAACGCCAATAAGGGGGAAAAGAGCATGAAATATGTAGCAAATTAGACAAGGAGCTCTTAATCAAAGAAATCCTACCACCCTTAGAAGACAAGTACATCTACTTCAAACCTGCCAAACGACGCTCTATCTTCCTAATAGCGCAATCCTAAATAGATTTGGCTTTAAAAGAAGCTGCCAACAAAAGACCTAGATATTTCAAAGGGAAGAAGCCCTGAATCCAAGAATATGAGCCAAACCTTCTACATTATCAACATTGCCAACATGGACTAATTTGATTTAGGCAAATTAATCTTCCAACCTGAGGCAGCTTTGAAACATAAGAACAAGCAACGCAAATACCGAAAGTGATCTTGTTTTGCCCCCACAGAATATCAAAGTGTCACTCACAAACAGAAGATGAGAGATGTTTAAGCCCACCAACATTCCTAGGCCCCACAAAAAAGCCTGATAAAAAAACCCTCATTCATTATAGTAGAGATCATATTACTTAAAGCCTCTATAATGATGACAAACGGGAAAAGAGACAAAGGGCCCCCCTGTCTTAGGTCACAAGGATATTGAAAAATGCCATGGATGCCGTTCATCTATATAGAAAAATGCACCGAAGAAATACAGAACTATCCAATTACATCATTCCTCCCCAAAACCACATCTCAGCATATACAACAAACAACCTCATTTTTTTTTTTATCAGTAATCAAAATATCATTAAAAACATGAGGCGCTTCTAGGTATACAAGAAGTATACAAGAGCACCACCTAGCTAAGAGCAAAAAGAACAAGAAAATCATGATAAATATTCATCAAAGGAGAAACAAAAATAGGGTTCCCTTAGGCTCCAATTGCTTCGGCATAAAATATTTTCCGTATTTTCCAATGCTTGGTGCGACCAAATATATTTTCAATTTGACCAAAAAAGCTTCTTCAGTTTCAAAAAATACTTTTCGTTTTTAAATTTTGTAAGTCATTTTCCGAGTTTGAGATTCTCCTTCTCAAACCACTAGGCTTCCAAAAAACCACCTCTAGACCACCGCCGGACCATCATCGGACCACTGCCAAAACTCAAATTTTTAGGTTTATTGTTTTAATTATTTTATACTAATATTTTTATGTTGTGAATAAAAAATTATTTTTATAGGTTAATATAATTTGAACAAAAATATAAATAATATTTGTGACTTTCCGTACATGCCAAACACCGAAAAATGTTTTCAGCAGAAAACATTTTCCTAAAAAATGATTTCTCCCATTTTCCAACGAAAAAAAAAAAACATTTTATATTGAAACAAACATTCTGATATGACCACAAAGCCCCTTCAATTGCCACCTCCATAATCTATGACAACCAAAAATCATCCATATTTATTCGAACAACGCTAGGTGATGAAGGCTTTAGAACCCACCCTGGTTGATTTCACAACTTCCTTCAAGCCTTTTGCTTGAAGCAGAGCCTCCATGGTAGCCAACAACCAAATCACACTAACTTCATGGAGACTAAAAGCACAAAACCTCTACTTCTTTCATAAAACCTATAAACCCAAAACCTCCTCAAACACGAACTCGAAGAACTTCGTTTCGAAGAGGACCCTCTTGAAATGACCAATCAACGAGAAACCATCTCGACCTCCAAATTGTGTTGCTAGAAAAGGAATGAGAGATTGAAGGTAAAATGTGTTTTTGTTCCTTCTTTTGTGTGGTTGCTGATTACAAAATATCTTATAATCCAAAAGAGAAGATGATAAACAATTAGAGGCCCTCATCTACTCAAAAAGCAATCTCAAAAACAGAAATTTCAACAGGTTAGTGTCATCTCAATGCCATCAAAAGTTCTAGAATTTCCCTCCACGAATACAACAACAGACATAAGGGCACCACATGAGACAGCTACCTTTAGATGTTTTATTTAACCTCAGTTAAAAAAATAAAAGTTTCTTCTCCTACTAGTCGCAATAACTATTTTGTGAATTTTATAACCAACCTAAAAATTTAAGTGTGTTAAGAGTGCTTAGGCATCATCTTAGTGAGTGCATGTGCTAACAGTTATTCACCAAACACAATTTGTAATTAATAATGCAATTATATATAAATTACCGATTTGGTAGTAGCAATCGACAAGCGTTGCCTCTCTTTCTTTTCACGAAAGCATTCCCCACACCAGCTAGCGAAATCTTTTTGATACTTCTTCATCTCTCTAAAGACCGAACTGCATAGAGATATGCAATTTGAGCAAATAGATGCAATTAGTCCTCGATCACAATCTCAAGACAAATCATATTTGAAGAAGGAAGAAGATCTGGACAGTATCTAATATTTCTACTCCATAACAGTACAAGTAAAGATTTACTAAAGAAACCTGCATACAAATAGGTGCAAAACCAAAATTTAGGTCAAGTATCACTTTCAAGAGAAAGGGCATAAAGTGTCTTCTAATTTGGAGTCATTTAGGAAGCAACAAAGTCACAATATATGCGACAAAAATGCAAAGGAATCTCAAACGGGCCATTGTCGGTGCAATGGTAAAAAGCTATAGTGCTACCAATAACAAGTATGTGGGTTGAATCTTGAGAGTGCTCACTTCGCGCACAAATGCTAAGGCCTCGTTTGGTTTGCGAAATAAACCCTGGGAATGAAATGGTTATTCTTATGGAATAGACATTCTCTTGTTTGGTAAGGATCTATTCCTGGGAATAGTTATTCCCCTGAGAATAACTAATCCCACACACAAAGGAATAGCTATTCCTCTATGGAATACATTTTCAAAAAACACAAAGATTATTTTTTATTTTATTTTAAACTTTAAAAAAATAAAAACCAATGGGTGGTCGGCCACCCACAAAAGATGCTTGGGGTGGCCACAGCACCCCCGTTTCATTTTGATTTGCTTCAGGGGTGGCCGGCCACCCCTGAGGGCGTCGGGGGTGGTCGCGGCCACCCCCATGGGTCCTCTGGGGTGGACGCAGCCACCCCTGTTGCTTATCAGGGGTGGCTGCGGCCACCCCAGAGGCAACCCACTTTATTTTCTTTTTTTTATTATTATTATTTTTTTAATATGAGTTGAAAAAAAAATAGCATTGGATTTTTTCGTAATTTTGATTAAATTCCAATTAGGGTATGTGTGTTATTACCAAACTAAGGAATATGAATAGTTATTCTATTCTATTCTATTCTCTTTCCTAATGGAATACGCATTCTGAGAACCAAACGAATCCTAAAAGGTCAGACGGTATTGAAGCCACCCCTCCCATGTGATGTAGGATGTCAAGTGGAGATTCTAGGATTTAGGAAATTAGGATAAATTTTTGTAAAAGATACAAGGAACTGGTGATTAGTTTGAGAATAAAAGGCTCCAATATTTGGTTATACTTGTGGGAAATCAGTAGAAGTATAACGAAAAGCATAAAAGAACTAGTAGCATGATACCAATAGGCTAATACTTCCAACATGTGCCTTTTAAGAGACTTCTCCCAAATAAAATTCATTAATTTAAACCCAAAAAAGAGCATGTTAAAAACTATATCTGAATCAAATATATGGCTAGGGGCCTTTTTGACATATCCCTGGTCTAAAAGTAGGAGTCACAAATGAAGAAAAAATTTAGAGAATACTAAATGGTCATGTCACAAATTAAATCTTGTTAAAGTTGTCATAAACATTGTAATCTAGTACTAGAATATATAAATTAAAACCAACTGATCACACTACATAAATTGAAAGGTGGATTCTCTTATTTATAGTTCTGAAGTTAGAATTGACCAGAACTTTATCAAAGATCATAACCAGTTATAAAAGTAAAATGACTAGAAAGCACCTTCTGCACCACAGAAGCAGGTTGATACGATGACCAGAGGTTGTGGCTCGTGCACCATGGCGGTGACGACCACGATGAAGCACAGCTCGCCCCGAGACATGGGAATAATCAAAGATCTCCTGCTTTTGAATATCATAATCCATCAAAATACTTTAAAAGTAGTACATAAAACATTTTTTTTTATAGTTAATCAGCGAAATTTTATAAAAAGAGAAGGCGCCCCTAAGCATAAAGGAAGAATAAAAAGAGATAAAACATATTTATCTCATGATGAAGTCTACACAAATGAAATTCACTAGAGACAAAGCATGAATTACAAAATTAAAACACCTCAATTCTTTTTCTTTTTTTTTCTTTTTTTTAATTTCTACGAGCTGCCACGATACTTGACACAAAAGGTACAATACAATAATACACTCTGATACAAACAAATAGTAATAATTACTAGAAGACAAATTCTGTTTTCGCTATATTGAAGTTGTTTGTTTACCAAAAACTATTCCTAGGAAACCATTGTTGCTACTATATGTTCCAATGACATGCAAGCTAGGTTTCCAAAGGTGTCTGCACCAGGAGACCTCATGGTACAGAAAACATGGCAACTTTCAAATGCCAAAAGTACAAAGATGATATCATCCCTTTTAATTACCAAAAGTACAATGCCTCACGAGAAATTTCCAACATCTTTCTTTAATCCCCTTTTCCTTGATTGGTATATTTTGTAAGCAACATTATGTAATTTTCAAGCAATGACTAGTAATTAGTTTGACAGCGATTATCTATAGTCAAACCATATAGAATTTTTTTTATAATTTACATCTGTACTCATAACGCTTATCATGTATTATCAAAAGATTGTTTTAAAGAATGACAATAAAGAGAGGCCCAAAGTGAACAAAAAATAAAGGAGAAACAAATCCAACAGGAACAAGAACAAAGCCGCATATGAAAAAAACAAAAAAACAAAAAAACCTTTTAGAACCATCACCAAGGCACCTTAGTTGAATGCCTTGCCAGATGTCCTCTGGAGGGAGGAGAAAAATAGACTAGGGTGTGTTCATCCTTGTTAAGACTTAGGAGTGACGCAGAAAACTAAAAAAGAAAAATAGTATGTAAACCATTGGAACATCGCAAACTACATGTTGATTGTATATCCTACGAGTACACCCAAACCTGCTTTTGAGAACAAAGTTCAACATTCAAGTTGTAGTTCCTGAATTGCATATCTCAGAAAGAAGCTCAAGCTTCGAAAAACTCCTTTTTTTTTATAAGTAATATTGTATATATCAAAAAAAGCGCAATGCGCCTCTAGGTACACAAGAAAGTATAACTCTTAAAATCATGAAACTTTAAATGTCAAACACCTTAGACTAATTTTGTTCAGATATACATGGAAATGCAAATTTAGTTCAAATATTTTTAAAAATAATATTGTCCCAATTTCTTGAAGTGATACCTCCAAACAAAATGCTTTTTCTTAACATTTCTCCACCAACTGTTAAAATGAACAAATGCCCTAACTTTTAACAAACAGCTTTTGCTCTAACCAAGATAATCTGATGTTGGAGAGAAAATAATGCTTGAAACTTCAAAGCTTGTGAGAGGACAGTGACAAAACTAAAAGCCATTATGCTCAAATCTCTTTATGTTTGGATGGGTGCCTACAATTGCTCTTGTTTCTCTAATTTCTTATAATTTCTTTAAATGTATTCTTCTTTTCCTTAATTTGGTATTTCTCTTGTATACTTCCCATGTACATGGGTCGCACCACTCTGCGCTTCTTCATGAAATTGGATTACTAATCAAAAAAAAATTTAATTGAAATTGAAAGACTGGATCAATAAGATTTTTTGTGTTAGAATTCAAAGAGAAACATAACAAAGGTCTTGCATAAGTCAAGAGGGTAAGCGCATAACCTACTTGTGCAGATGGAATTAGAAAACAGAAGACAATGTGGGCTTAATTGGACTAATCAACAACTCATGGCTGGCACATGGTACAAAAGCACATCAATGCATACAAGAAGGATTTCAGTAAATGAAGTACTGCAGAAAACATTTGACAAAGAAACTAGAGCTTAAAAAAATACCCTTAAAACATTTTTTTTGAAAAGGATATTGGTTTAATTTGACTATTGAAATTGTCTCTATGACCCAAATTCAATATGTATTTTAAGAATCTGTCTCATGGTTATGGTATACCAATATATGGAACTATAGTCGGAACCAATGCACAGTCTAGCTGTAAGGACAAAAAAGAGAACCTTTTGCCCTAAAATTGATAAATTAAAAAAACTAGAGTGTTATCTCTGCCTTACAACAAACTTATTGATACTATTCCATTATAAAAGGCTAACATACCTCTGGCTGACTTCCTGTATTTACATGTTTATCACATCGCGTGCCACGAAAAAACAATTCTCCTCCACCAAATTGCTTACCCAAGCACACATTTAAAGTTACCTCTGAGTCATCCACATGAAAACCTACAAATATAAAATTATTTAAAATTAGATTACATTAGTTTCGACAGAAAATGAAATCAATGAAAAACAAGTCAATCCTGTCTGATATACTATTATGGTACTGTTGAATTACTATTTCTGAAGCACACTGATAATTTAGTCAAGGATGATTCATGTACAACCAACATCAGTACAGAGTTTGAAACCTCAGTAGAAACATTAGAGAACTGTAGGAATTATCATCAACTAGATATCTCAGTCTTCTACAAATTTCCATTTTTTATTGTCAGAAAATCAATCTTGCATTAAACACAATATGTTAATGGAGCATTTCTATATCAATTTCTTGGATTTAAATTTCAGAGGCCTTGGAGTTTAATGAGCATTTCGATATCAATTTCTTGGATCTACATTCCAGAGCTTGGAGTTTAATGTTATCATAAGTCTTTGTTTTTATCAACAGCCCCAAAATAATTTTGCAAATATACTGATATTCTCAACCAAGTCCCAAAGTCCTCAAAAACAAAGCTTTCCAACAAGAAAAGTATAGGCAATTCTCCATATATCTCCTTTGGTACTCAAGGGGCAAGGTGATAAATTACTCAACTTCCAAAAAAATGAACATCGGAGCCTGAGATTTTAGTGGCAATCCACTACAAACTCCATGGGCTTAAAAAAGCCTTGTTAAGCCAATTACTGAGCCCAAACCAAAAGCTCTTCTAGTCATATCCATGTTAACCTATTTTGGGACAAAGGATAAGTTTTGTAAGTTCTCAAGTCACACATTACTTTGATCATTTGAAATTTTCAGCCAAGAAAGTTATCAATTCAACCATTTTGGTGAAGAAAGGTGCAAAGAAAACATCAAACCGTTATTGAATTTTCTGCAACGACTACATAGGTATATACATCATTAAAATTGAAGTTCATCCAAAGCTGTTTGTCCTATCATCAAATTAGAAAGGAAAAACAAAAAGCATAATGTAATATCCACTGGAAAATATATATATATAGACGAATCTATTAACATCCTAAAGACGTCATCTACAAATGAAGGGTACCATAGTTGCTCAAGAAATAAGAAGGCATCCACATGCCAGCATTAAACTAGACCAATTGTTAAAGCTATGGTTAAGAGTCCAGTAATACGGTCTGTAAGCTATTGCACAAATTACTTGAGGCAATAAAAACTGGTGACAACATGCACCTGCAGAAGTGTTAATGTCAAGAGGAATGCATCATTAAAGCACCTACCTAAGTCAACATCCCTATCTCTGCCATATTCAACAACAAATCCATGATGAGAATCCAGAGTTGATCCACCAACTTCAGGAAAGAACACTGCATTGATTAAGTTTAAGAAAGTGTTAGCCACATTTCACTGTTGCTATCTTCTAGTGAATTAATGAAATAGGCATCTTCACTATGAGCAAACATGTATCACCCTTAGATATAGGACGAATAAAACCCTCCATAAGCTTGTCAAGCATGGTTTCTAGACCAAAATCATCGAGAACAGCACCATACTTATTCATCGTATTTGGTCGCATGATTCGAAATTTTGCTTCATTAACCCACTTTTCGAAGTTCTCCACCTAGATAGTCAAAATACAACATAAAAGTGTATGAAAACAATAGAACGAGGAGATGTTAAATATACCATAGCAAATGACCAAGAAAAGCGATAGACAATACCTCAGCTAACAATAATTCACAGAAATGTGGCTGAAGCATTTCAAATGTAAAAACACCAGGTGAGGGTTCAGACATTATACTTCTAAAGCTTTCCTCCGAATTATCACTGATTGCTTTTAGAAATGACGGAACAAAGAACGTTGTCGGGTGCATTGTGTATAACTCTCTATGTAAAGGCTGCACAGGTAGGTACAGCAGCAGTAAGTGTTGATTCCATCAAACAGATAACACAAGGAGTGCAAGGGAAATTTTGCACCAAGTTATCATTTTATCACAGCATATTCTAAACACGGACACTTCCAGCTTCACTCTTTTGAAAGCCATATACACCCAGGAGAATACTTTTTTTTTTTTTTTTGATAAGTATACACCCAGGAGAATACTACGCCAACAAATAAATATGCTAGAGAAGATACTTTACGGCAAATTCTTATATGCATGAGAGACAATTTATCTGGAAAGTATAACAAGTGATCATTGTTAATCACTCATAGATCTATTCTGTAGCAGAAAACTTCAAATTGAAAAAGAATCGCAAATCTTTCACTCCCAATAGTTCTTAAGATTGGACAAAACAATTGAGAGTTACCATTAAGTCACAAAAATAAATGAATAAGTACAAGAGAGCTGTGCTTGATACCTGATAATTTGATATTATCTTCTGCCTGTATTCCCTATGTTTCTGAACCTGATACACAACACGACAAAAGAAGAAAAAAGAAAATAAACATCATATGGCTTTTGCTGAGGGTTGAGATAATCTAATATCAGGCAAAGAATTCTTCTTTTTTTTTGGTCAAGTCTCATCAAACAGTTACATAATCTTTCACAGCAAAAGAAAATAAATGCACAAAGAACATGAATGCAGCAGCTTTCAATGTTCAGTAAACAAGGTCAAAGTTGCATTTAAACAATTTACCCTTCATCCAAGAGAAAATTTAGAAAACCTGAATGCAATGAACAAACTCGCTTCCCAGGGAACAATAGGTGGGAATGATTTTATTGATGTTTGCAACTATTTAAAACTCATTTATGGCACCACGACTTCATTTGTATAAATAAAAAGCAGCATTAATTCAATGACACATATTAGCATGTCTACATGCACACAAATTTAGTAACAGCCAGAACTAAAATTAAGCAAGTTTCTCTCAACCCTTTCAGATGGAAAGACTCCATAAGCACCAAGGTGGTAATTAACAAACTCCAAAACCAAAGCAAATGAGTATTCTAATATCCCAGTAGTGACTGACTGTAACGTGCCATGCAAAGAAGAATGAGGTGGCAGCTGCACAAGGATCCACGTGGCAGTGCAAGGATTGAAGATACTTGAAGATCAGCTGGTTATCTTACTTAATTAGTATTGATTGTATTGCAGAAAGCAACCGAAATGTGGTTAGCTATTCTGTTAAGGATCAACTCTGTTACTTCTATTATAATTTAGTTAGTTAGTTGGGATGTTAGTTAGAAGCTGTTAGTTGTAGAAGAATGTATAAATAGCCTGCATGAAGATGTAAAAGGCAGCTTTGAAGTAGATTGTTCAGTTGTGAACTTGGAGGTTTGTACCACCCTCTGAATCATCCTCGGAAGTGCCCGAGGGCATTTTCGTCATTTCAGATGTAAATCACTTGCCCGTTGGAACCATCCTCAGCCCTAACAAAACCCTAGATTTTGCTAAAATGCATTACGCCCTTCAATTACAAACCCCATTTGGCTTCCGAAAAATCCTCAAGAGAAGCACAACCGAAAAGAAAAATACCACTTTCCGTTGCTTTCCCCCACAAGTTCTCAGAAACCAAATAGACCACCAAAATTGAAAAAAAAAAAAAAAACAAAACAAAACAAAACAAAACAAAAGCAAAAATGAGTGTAAACAAGAAAGAAAATTGCTCTCAGAAACATACTCTGTTGCGCTCTCCGATGGGCAAGTACTTGTGCAGAATCTCCCTCATGAACTTGACCTTGTCGTCTCGGGGCACTCCGAGCATGATCGGGGGCAAGTACGGCTCCAAGGAACTGAAAATCGAGGGGCTGAAGTCCAGTTGCAGGTCCTCATAGCTCTCAGGTTTGTGGTCCTTGTTTGGGTTCAACCTCAGCCTCTGGCTCGCCGCCACCACCTGAGCCACCGTCGCCGGCCGGCCAGCGTCACCCGTCGAGACGTCGTTTCCTCCCCCTGGCACTGGTGACGGCCCTTCCCGGCGGTCAGCGGGGAGCGACATGATCCAAGATTAAAACGGAAAATTCAAGCGCTAATGGTGATATTTTTTGCGGAGCATTTGGAAGATTTAAAGGGAATTAGGGTGTTTCTGTTGCTAACTTGCTGAGGACGTGAATGATGGGGTTCATCCTGTTGCCATTAGGGTTTGGCATGGTTTGAAGTTCTTGCATTTCTTTATTGTCATTTTAGGGTTGTTATTTTTTAGGGCAGACTCGGCTAACGGGAAAACAAAGAGAGCAACACTAGACGCTCGAGGTTTTTATATCTCCTATATATATATATATATATATATATATATATATATACTTTTTTCATTTAATTATATTAAACTTTAAATTACAAAAATGATTCGATTGGGTTCTAGCGGTGACCTGGCTGAGTCCCGCGAGTCACGACTGGGTCCAAACAGAGTCTCGATCGAGTCTTGGCGATGTCTTACCGGGTCCTCATTGAGTCCATGCGAGGTCCCGACCAAGCTCTAGTGGTGTTTTGGTTGGGTTCTGACCCGGTTTTGGTAGGTCCCGATGAGGTGCTGATTGGGTCCTAGCGAGGTCCCGGTTAGGCCCCACCTAGGTCTTGATTAGGTCTTGGCTGGTTCTCGGTCGAGTCATGGTTAGTTCCGCGTGGTGTCCCGATGTGGTCTTAGCGGGGTCCCGGAGACGTCTCGGCTGGGTATGTCGATTTGAGAATGAGATGCTCAAATTCAGAAAATTGTTTATAGATTTTTAAAATTGACAATATTTTCTGGAAATTATAGAAGCTTTTTCGGTCAAACTGAAAATATTTTTCGTCGACTATTTATTTTTTGTCACACCAAACACCTAAAAAAAAAAAAAATTCCAAAAAAATGAGTTTACATTGAAACAAACGGAACCTTAGTGTTATGTCTCCCCTTACCTATTTTTCTTAACATTGCCTAAAAAAAAGTACCAAAACGATTGAAGTAAAAATAGATCTTAATTAAGTCCGGGGATCATAAAGATTCGATTTTCAAAATGGGAGGATGAGAGAAAGATTACAAGAAAACATTTTTTCAAATATTTAAGACTTAATTAATATCTATTTAGAAGGACCCAAGTGGATTAAGTAGCAGGTCTCTAAATGTTTTGCACAACATAAACAAGAGGGATTTTTGGGAAAATCAATACAAGAAGGAAACGATACAAGAGAGAGAAGAATGTGTCGAGTTCATGAGGTTTAAGATCATTAGAAGGGAAGATAACAAAGGAGGGGAGGGAAATGAACAAATAGGAATGTTTCCATTCAACGACAAGATGTATTTAGACCAAAGTAAGAGAAGGTTAAAATCATTAAGGACTCGTTTGGGACGTGGAATAGACCCTTGAAATTGAAAGGCTAATGATGCTAGTTGCGTAGATTACCCAATGTTGGACTAAGTCGGTCTACTAGTAGAAGACAATATGCGACTAATATTCGAGGTATTGGTATTATACTACGGGTCCTTTGAGACAATGGTAACCCTAAAAAAAATGAGGTTAAAGCTTGAATAAAACATTCAAAAGAAAGTTATGATTAATATTTAAGTATGTGATTTTATATATATATATATATATATATATATATATATATATATATATATTGCATTAAAATATATGTGACATGTTATTGGTATTATGCCATTATACTACAATAAACTTTGTTTTACCTAAACGGTATAATAATGTAAGCAACCGGTACTTTTACGAAATACCCATGTTTAGTATTCAAAGGTTATGAATTTTTACTTAAACTCATTACATTGGTTAGATTCATATTGGTATATATACTAAGTAGTAGACTTACGTAATTACCTTATTCCACCTATTGAATATTTTGGTGTTTTGTAGATTAACAAGATGTAGTGACAAATTTGCTACGGTGAAAATGTCGAGGAAACAACTTACAATGTTAAGTTTGCTTAGTTAGTGGCTAATTGTTAAAGTTAGAAATGTCTATTTGGAAACTCTAAGCATCTAAGTCTATAATGATGGTTCGCAATGTTATTTAAGATCACGTGATAAACTGTTTTAGATTATTCATTTCTATTTCCGCACATTCATTCTCTGGTTAGTTAGATGACCTTAGGGCAACACCACCAGTCAGATATCCGTTAATTGGTATGGGAAAAAGCACCTGTAACACTTAATCAAAGTTGATTGGTTTAACTATGAGGATGCTACAATTACGTTATCAGGGCTCTATGCTCTAAAATTGTTGGTAATGGAGATACGATTTTTCATTGTAAGCTCTCCTTGGAGAGTGCATGATCCTTGAGTCTTATTCCTTATCGAATTAGGCTAGGAGGTGAACCAGGGAATTAATTACAATTAATCAATTTTTTGGGGCATTATATGAACGAATGGACTCTATTGAACCGCATTTTGTGAAAGCATAAGGGATCAACAATGTACCATCAAAGGGCCATTTTGATGGACACAACCCCTTCAAATGAGCCAATCACGGTGAATTCATGGCCTATTATGATCAATAAACTTGCAATTAGGCTCGCTAAGCAGTGTTGCCAACAATTTCGGCTTGTATTATATTGAGCAATTACTCAAGCATAAGATCTTGTACCCCAAGGAAAATTATACCGGACAATTAATCAATACATGTCCATGTATCGTATAATATATTACATTGGAAAATTTGATCAGTATATGATCGTGAACCGTATAATACATTGGGCAATTGGCCAAGTGCGCAGCCATGCACCCCAATTAGACTGAGCAATTGACTAGCATGCGGCCATATACTCAGTATTATATTGCAATGGAAAATTGGTCATATACCCTATAATAGATTGGGAAACTGATCATGTATCCCCAAATCAAATTATATTGGGCAATTGATCGATCATTGTACAGTCATGAACTCCAGACTAAATAATATTGGGTAATTGACTGATGAACGGCCATGGTCCTATATTAAGACTCATCAAGTAATTGGTAAGCATACGATCATGCAACACTAATCAATAATGAAGGATAGGTAGCTAGAACTATGCCACAAGTCTCATAATGTGTAACACTGCGGTCTCATAATGGCCTGGAGAAAAGCGTTAGTCAACTCCGCGCTATGACCATAAAATAATTAGTTAATTTGAAGCTTCCCTAGAATCACTTATAAAAAGAGAAAAATATCCTCTCCATTTTACCTAGTAACTAATGGCATATGTTGAGTGTGCGTTTGAAGAGGCTAAAAATGTGTTTAACACTCAAAAAGCTTGTTTTAATAAAAATTAGTATTTTTGAAAAAACTTGTTTTCCCTCCGCCTACCTATCACATCGATCATTGTCCAATATGAGTAGATGATGTCACTTAGCCCCTAAGCATCGTCTAAGCCCAAGAATCACTCGTCATATAAGAGCATTCTCAATGATCTCTTATTTAGCTAAAATTTGGCTTAAAAACTCACTTTTTCTAGTTTTACTTTCTAAATTTTACTATATTCCATTTAAATATAATTTTTATTCCATTTTCATTCATTTTTTATTCTTAAAATAATCACACAAAGCTACAAACCCATAAAGGTGAGAGAGAGAGAAAGTGTGATGGAAAATATAAAAACAAAAAAAATAGAGTAGAGAAAAGATTTTGTTCTTCAAATGTGGGAAGAGGTTTGACAAGCCTAAAATAAAGAGAGGAATAGAAAACTTGATAGAGCTTGCTTTTTGTAAAACTTAACAGAACTTTGACTAAAAGTGGATTTTAGGGAGTTCATTCACGGTGCTATAAGGCAACACAACCTCAATAGTGGGGAAAACTTTCTCACTCTCTCATACCTGAGAAGCAATCACTACAACCTAACAACAAATTAAGCAAGTGTTCAAATTGCATGAGATGTCAATCCAATAATGCAAGTTTATGGTTTCTAAGAAGTAACTCAATCGGCTAAGGATCACGCCTTATGAAGCAAAAGTTACTACTTCAAATCACCTTCCCCTTTTATTCCCCTTATGCGAACATGTCAAAAAAAGAAAAAGAAAAAAAGAATAGGAGTATATGGATTATTTTTTACTTTTATTCATTCGGGTGTTATTCTGGTTTGTTTGAATTATTTATTTAAACAAGAACTTTGAGTAATGTAATGGATTAGATTGTTATATTATTGCCATATAATTTGATAATGTAGTTGTGACAATAAGCAATTAGTTTAGCCGTTAAAAAAAAAAAAAAAAAATCTAAAAATTAATTATGACTGTTATATCATTTTAATTATATAACAATCATATAATAATTTATTAAATAGCATGATTCGATCGTATCTATCATATATGATATTTGTGATACATATTATTTACTACAATGGACGTTTGTAGGGCTGAACAGGCGGTTACGGTCCACATCCGCCTTGGGTAGTTATCGATTTTTAATAACTGCAACCGCAACCACCTAGGTAGTTAGCGGTTATTTTATAATTGGCGGTTAGTGGTTATTCAAACCATAAGCGGTGGTTCCATAACCGTTTTTTTTTATATGAGCCTTTGGGCTTTTTAAGTGTTTTGGGCCATTACTGGACCTATTTTTTGTTGGCTTATTTTAAACGTTTTGGGCCAAAGTGTTCACAAAAAGTTGAAAAGAACATGCTATTTTTTGGGCTAGGCAATGTTTTTGAATAAGACCTGGCCAAAAATATCACATACCACATTATATTTCACATACATACAGTCATACACGGTCAAAACGGCGTCGTTTTGGATGTTATATTCTAATTATTATTAATATAAAATATATAATACATATATTTATATTATTATATATAAGAACATTCTCAATGGAAGAGTCAAATGTTACTTTTATCTAAAATAGCTCTTCAAATGTTTAAAACACCTCTACATTGGATTAGCCAAAAAAAAAAAAAAAAAAAGTAAAATAGATATTTGATTGGAAGAGTTAAAAAAAAGCTAAATGTAGCAGCATTTTTCAATGAAGCTATTTTATTTTTCATTGTTTTTCTCACATGTTTTCTCTTTTTCCCAAATCTTTTCATACTTTTTCTCTTCATGTTCTCTTTTTCCCAAAACTTTTCTCACTTTTAATAATATTTTGATAGAATAGATAGAAATATAGCTAATCGGATGTAGATACATTTAAAAATGGTTTAGTTAAACTAGATAAAAACGAGTTTTGAATAGCCATTTTATATAAAAATATGGCTCTTCCATTGGGAATGCTCTAAAGGTGAGTGGTTAGCGGTTATTATTTGCTTTTTCCTACCACTAAAACCATTAATCACAATAACCGCTTACCAAAGTGGTTAGCAGTTAGCGGTTTGTAAGGTAGTTATAACAGCCTCGTTTGAATACCCACATTTGTAAAAGAATAATGCTACGCTTACTCACATTTCTTTACACAATTTGTTCACACCTATAAGTTGTTTTTAAAACTATTATTGAATATGAGATATATATTTATTAGATTTTGATCAAATACTAATTTTAAAAATCATCTAAAATATAAAAAAATTATGTAAACAAAAAGAGTAAGCGTAGAAAAAGAGAGTAAGTGTAGCATTCTCACGTGCAGGAATTGAATTTAAACTACAACCAAGGTGGGAAGACAAAAAGAAAAAAGAAAATGTTAATTACTTCTTTATGATGAACAATAATTTTTGAGTATTCAAAGCACAAATACAATCGAAATCGATCCCCCTCCAACGGTTTCATTGACCGCCGTTTCTTCATCTTTATAGGCGGACCTTCGTCGTCACCCTTACCTGTCACAGAAAAGCCATCCATCCTTCTCCCAGGTTTCTCTATTCTTTCTTTTCTCCCTCCATTACTATATATACATAAATCTTAACTTCGCGGTTTCAATTTTCTCTGTGACTGTAAGAAAACCAACTTTTTCTTGATTTTTATTTGTTTTTAGGTACAATGAGTGAGAACACCAACTCAGTCACTGACAACGAGAGTCCCAAGGTTGAGCTTAACCCTAACCCTAACCCTAAGCAGAACCAGAAGCGCGGAAGCGATTCCGAGGACCAGCCAGATGGCATCGTTGTAAAAAAGGCGAAAAAGGAGGCCTTTTTCGAGATACAAGCGGATGCCGCGGAGGATAAGGGGTCCAGGCACACCATGGAGGATGCCTGGGTGGTGCTTTTGGACGCCGCCTCCGATTCTCCTGGCAAATTGAGGTCCTTCAAATTTTCTTAATTTTTATTTTATTTTTATTTAAGCTGTATCGATCATACATTAGCTTGTGTTGGGATTCAAATGTGTGTATCTGTGCGTATGTGTCTAAATACATATGATTTTCTGCATGCCTCGGCGAATGTGGAGCTTAAATATACTTCAAAATATAATAATTGACTTTGTGCAAGCACTCTCGGGAAGTTTGTTCTTGAATTTAGGGTTGGACCATCATGAAGTTGCTCTAAGTTCCCAGTAATTAGCGCATAATTTAATTTTGGTAGGTATATGAGTTTTATTTTTCTCTTTTTCCCTATTCTGTTAGGTGTGCGCATTTTGCAATCTATGATGGACATGGAGGTCGGTTGGCTGCAGAGTATGCTCAAAAGCACTTACATGCAAATGTTCTTTCAGCTGGATTACCACGTGAGTTGGTGTGTTAGCTTGGTCTAATTTTCATGCATTTTGTGTATTGATGCACTTAGTGTAGAGTAGATTGAGATTATTAACCTGGTTGATTTTTTTGACATTCATTGACTCATCACAACTGGCTAATTCTACTACCATGGTGCTACTGAAAAAGTTGCTTTCATATTTTATCTATAACTTTTGGTGTTAAAGTTTATTCTGAACTTTTTCCCTCTCTGTCCTTCATTTTCTTTAAATTTTGGCCTTGTGGAAAGCACGTGTCTTCACTTATAGTTGAACTTGAATAGAAGTATTTATTGATCATTTATCACCTCCTCCTCCACTGTGAGGTGGCTTGCGCATTATGGAATGCTATTTTGAGTTGATTTGGGCTTTCCTGGGTTATGCCTAACAATGTGGTGGACTTAATGGCTTGCTGGTGGTTGGGGGGTAATTCAAGGAGTGCGGTTGTCTGGAAGATGGTGCCTCTTTGCCTTATGTGGTGCATATGGAAGGAAAGAAACAATAGGCATTTCGATAATCTTGAGAGGACTTTGGAGGAGCTCAAGTCCTATTTCTTTTCTTCCGTATTCACTTGGACATTTGCTTACTAAGCTCCTTTTGTTATTTGCTATTCAGATTTCCTTTCTCTATTTTCTCCCTAGTCTTAGGCGTTCTCTTGTATACTTCCTATGTACTAGGGCTGTACCCCTCTGCGCTTTTTGATATATACAACATTACTTATATAAAAAAAAAAGGTATTTATTGATCATTTATAAGCAAACAGGTTTCTGATATGGGGGCTGTATTTTGTTGAATCTTGAAGTATCTGGCAGCATTTATCTGAAAAAGAATTATCCGACATGATTTTATCATTTGGGGAAATGATTGTGGCGCTATGTGCATGAAAGAGAGGCCTTGTGGAGAGTCGTAGTGGATGCCAAATATGGCAGCTCGGGGGCGGGTGTTGTTCTAATGAGGTTCATGGGTCGTATGGGGTGAGTTTGTGGAAAAATATTAGGATGGGTTGGGAGAGTTTTCTCTTCATTACAGATTTGAGGTGGGAGATGTTGCCAAAATTAGATTATGGCATGACCAGTGGTATGGGGATCAAGACCTTAAGGATATTTTCCCGGATTTGTATGGTATTGCTTGTGTGAAGGATGCTCCTGTGGCAGGCTACTTGGAGTTATCCAATGATTCTCATTAGTGAAATTTAAGTTTTATCGGAGATGCTCATGATTAAAAAAAAAAAAAAAAACTTGTAGAGGCATGGACTTGAAGACAAGTTTTATTGGGATCCCTCCAAGAGAGGGAAGTTTGACGTTAGATCTTTTTATGACGTTTTTTTACCTTATAATAGCACCCGCTTCCCTTGGAAGATCATTTGGCGGAATAAGGCCACCTTGACAGCGGCGTATTTTGCTTGGACAACCACCCTACGGAAGATCTTCACTATGGATGAACTAAGAAAACGACATATTATTATGGATGACTGGTGTTGTATGTGTAGGAGGAGTGGGGAGCATGTGGATCGTGTTCTTCTATATTATGAGATTGTCAATGCCTTGTGGAGTGTTATTTTCAGTCGTGTTGGATTAGCTTGTCATGTCTAAGAGAGTAATAGACCTTTTTGCTTGTTGCAGAAGGTTGGGAGGCAGTCCTTAGAGCACAACTATGTTAAAAAATGGTTTTGACTTGCCTTTTGAGTGAAAAAATGATAGAAGTATTGAAGACATCGAGAGGAGGGTGACGGAACTTAAGTCTTTCCTCCAAAACTCTTTACCATTGCACGACTGTTTTAGATCTTAATTTGCTTAATTTTCATGATTTTCTTGACTTGTTCTCTTTATTGTAGCTAGATGTTTCTCCTGTATGCTTCCTGTGTACTTGAGTTGTACATTTTGCACTTTTAGTTATATTTCGTTTACTTATAAAAAATGAGTTTATCATTTTTTTTTTCTGGATTATTTCGTCCTCATGTGATGTTATTAATAACCAAAAGAAAGATAAGAAAGGAAAAAGAAAAGAAACACCAATATGTAATTCTCCTCTATGTTTGCATCTTAGCAACATTCCTGGTCATCTGATTTGCCTGAAAGACTGCAGTTTCATTGTAATTGTTTGTACTCTCTCCTCGATTCATATCTCTGTGTTCAATGGTGTTGCAGTTGGATGTAAAAGCAGCCAAGCGAGCTATACTTGATGGTATTAAATCATTTTACACATCTCTGTTTGATAGTAGCTATCAGTAATTTCCCAGTAAAATTTTATGAGATCCTCTTGCTTATTAGGGGGGTCTTATTTGGATTTTTTTTATTCTTTATTTTTTTCTGATTTAGGTTTTCGAAAAACCGATGAAGCTCTTCTTCAAGAGAGTGCTGCAGGTACAGATGAATACTTAAAACTTAAGCCCTTCAACGTTCTTTCACTAGATACATGACTTATATCTTTAATACATTAAGTCAATTTTTAATCTTTTGAAACGATTTGTCCTTAAAAGTTTAATGTTTTGTAATGTTCTCAGAATAAGGAATAGTCAAAGCAAGGATTCTGCTTTATGAGATTAAATTTGCTATACCTATCTATAGATACATACTGCTGCAACTCAATTTTTAAATTAGAAACAGTATTTAGTAGTTTAGAGAGGTGAGGTGGCCTAACTAGTACCTTTGTTAATTCCCAGTGGCTATGAAGCATCAAATCTGTGGTTAATTAATGTCAGAAAACCCTTGTAGCTTTTTCTCTTGGAGTGAAGTAGAAATTTTTTCAATATTTACACTAAGTTCTAGTAACCAATTAGCTAAATCAATTTGACTAAATACTCTAGTGTACTTTAGGGCCAAAGTTTGTCTAATGTTTAACTTGGTAATTTATTCTTACCTCTTGTGCTTTATACAATTTTATCAGGGGGATGGCAGGATGGTGCCACCGCTGTTTGTGTTTGGGTATTAGGACAAACGGTTAGTTTGCAATTCTTTATCTTCTTTTACTGTTCTGCAATAATTAAAATGACTAAATATAAAATCTTTGTTTCAGATAGTGTTTAGCAAGTTGTCTTTCTTTATGTAAGATATAGTCCTTTGTACTTCATTAAATTGCAAGGACTCATATTTATCCTATGGTTGCTTTGATATAATTATTTATGGTGTATAAAATTATTTTATTATGCCACTATGAGAAGGATTGCTTTTTAAATTTTGCATCATAGTTTGCTTGCATAATCTTTGGTGGGTTTAGTCTTATTTCAATTCGTTGAAAGTCTCTTCTATAATTAAGCCTTTTTCTTAAGTACGATTAAGCATATATTTGACACCACAATTTGGTTTTGAGCACTTCATGTATTTGCTAGTCCAACCCTTCAGTATCCTCTAATTTGATGAAACTGAACCCAGTCTGCTTTTTAACCTGGACACGTTTTAATCTGATAAAAGAATTCAGTTTTGTGCTAGTGCCTTTTTTTGGTGTTATATAACGTTTTTGTACAAACTTTGGTGGGTCCCCTTCAAAAGAGTTTTTTTCGTTGTTAGATCCTTCTACAGTGTCTTCTTTCATTTCCCTTGTGAGAATGTTTGGCGGATAAAGGTTCCTTTGAGGGTGGTTTTTTTTGCTTGGTTGGTGGCCTTAGAAAAGATCCTTATCATGAACAATCTAAGGAAACAATACGTCATTGTGGTTGATAGGTGCTGTATGTGTGAAAGGAATGGGGAGTCTTTGAACCATCTTCTTTTCCATTGCGAGGTTGTCAGTGCCTTGTGGGATTTTTTTTTTTTTTTTTTTTCTCTAGTAGATTAGTCGACTTATATGCGTCTTGGTGGATTGTTGGTAGTGCTTGAAGTGCTGTTATGCTGTTATGTAGAAGATGGTGCTTTTATGCGTTTTATGGTGTCTACGGAAGGAAATGAATGACAAAAGTTTTGATGATTGTGAGAGGCCTTTGGAGAAAATTTAGTCTTTAGTTTTCTATACTTTGTATCGTTGGACAGTTTGTTTTTCCCTTGGTGATTAGTTATTATGATTTCCTTTTTCTTTGTTTTTTTTAAATTTTTGAGCTGGGTGTTTTCTTATGTATACTTTCTGTATATCTGGGGGGCGCTTTATGCTTTTAATGATATATCGATTACTTATAAAAAAAAACTTTTTTGTATGTTCTTTGAATTGTAGCAATGTTTTTCCAACCAAATGGCATTTCCCCCCAATATGGGATGACAGGTGAGTGTACAAGTTATATTACGCATAAAAGAAAGTTGTTTTATTGTGACATAAGACATCCTATTGATGGCAAAAGTGTTCATTGGCATGCAGTGAAACTTGCTTTATACATTGCTTTAATATATTTATAGTACACATTATGATGGCTGATATTTTTTTGTAATTTAGTATGATATGTACTTTTTCATACTTCCACTGAGATAGAAGTTTAGGGGTGCCTTACACTTTCAATGAGATTGGCTTATTACTTAAAAAAAAAAAAATACTGAGATAAAAAGGTTTGCCAGTTGGAAAGAGAACTTAGTCATTGTGAGAAATGTGAAACCTGATGGAAAGAGAGACTTGGTTGTTGTAAGAAATGTGAAACCTGATGGAGAATTCCTCTTTGCATTATGTAGACAATCTAGCGTGGGAGGAGTAATCATGTAGAGCTGAATGGAAACTCACTTTAAATTGTTTTCTTATGCTTATTATTTGATTGGTTGCATGCTTTGAGAAGTTTATGTTGCCATTAATTTTAGGATTTCATGCTCTTTTATTTTAGGGAGAGAGTGTATTATAATGATCTTGTGTAACCCCAAGGGGTTGGCTCAAGTGGTGAAAGTCTTGGACTTTGGTGGCATAATCATCAGGTCTAAGGTTCAAATTCCCTTGAGTATAAACAATTCTTTGGAGCCACACTCTTGGCGAAAGCTAGATTTAATCGATCCGTGTGGTTGGAGTGCATTACACGGGTCCGGGGTGAATACACGAAGTGACCCTTCCTTGGAGGAGGGGAGGGTTCCGCATCATAACAAAAAAAAAAAAAAAAAATCCTGTATTGATTCTTTCTTCTTTTAATACAGCTTTTATTAAAATAATACTCCAAACTGAAATTCAAGGTTGTAAAGTCTTAATTATCTGCTGTCATCTCAAATGACAAAATTAAAAACATCGTAGCCTAAACATGGGACAGTTTCAAATACAACCATTGATCAAACCCCTTTAAAAGAACGAGAAGGGGAAAAATTATTACTTTGTTCGGTAGTATAATAAAGTGAACCTTGCTCACACTATACTAACTTGCCTCTTTGTTTGACTTCTAGTCAAAATTATCTCAAATATGTAAAGCCTCAACAAATAGAGTTGCTGGAGATCACAAACAACTACTGCACTTTCTGGGACCAAAGTTTTTGTGATGGTTGTAGACAAGCCTAGTTTTGGGCTCTTAATGAGGCACTCTTTCTCTATCTAGGCTCTCGCTGTGGCATAAAGATGAGAAATGAAAGTTGTTTCTAAGTGTCTTTAGAAAGTTGTTTATGTCATGAATCTCTTAATTGATGATACTGCTGGATGTTGTCTAGGTTTTTGTTGCTAATGTTGGGGATGCAAAAGCAGTGGTAGCACGATCATCTACCGTTGATGGATTACAGAATCAGTTGGATGGAGTAAGTCCACTGAAGGCCATTGTTTTGACTAGGGAACACAAAGCCATCTATCCACAGGAGCGTGCTCGCATTCAGAAGGTAAGGACTGCATGCACACAGATAGGTACAGGCTTCTCAGAAGCAAATGGCAGTACATATATTTAGCAGTAAAGTTGCAGCAATACCCAAACACAGTTGCAAAAGCTTCTGCATCTTTTGTAGAGAAATTGTTAAATATTTTTGACACCCAAACGCTTTCATTTTTTCCTTTGTTTTTTCAGCCCTCATATATTATTTTCCAATTAATGTGTATCTCTACTAAGTAAATTGGGCGATTATAGAGTTATGAGATGTGTGCGTTGGTTAAATGACATTTCTTTCCAAATCATAGACATATGAATATGGTAGTTTGGCAATACATGGAGAAATCAGATGGATAAGCATCTTTTGACATTTATGTGAGATATACTATCGTATATTTCTTCATTTGAATAAAAAGTCAAAGATATAGGGTTGGTTCCAAATTGATTATGAACAGCTCAGCTTGGCTAGTTGAGAAGCTTTTCACCCTTTATCCTCTTTGCTTAGATTTTAAGTGCTCATAACCTGCTTCTAAGATTTACTAAAATAAATTCTGAAGGAAGAATATAATATTCTGGCTAGTTTTTACTCTTAACATTTGTTGTGTATGGATCGTATATCTTACTTTTATTTTTTATATTGGTAAGTAAATAAATTGGCTTATCTATATTCACTTTCATACCTCGAGGGCTGTGATATATTCATACCTGTTATTCTATCCTGTTGGAAATATGAAAAACTAAGTTAAAAGGATAAAAAATGTTCACAAGTGGGCAAAAGGGTGATCCTAAGTTCAACCGTCTGGATGATAATATGATACTTGAAGAGAAGACTGGTTCCAGTCAATACATTGAGAATTGTTACCTATTTATATTTTGTATATGTCTGAATCTACTTTGAACTCCTATTATCTTCTCTTTTGATAACACATGCTTTTGCTATTTCAGGCTGGTGGTACAATAAGTTCAAATGGACGATTACAGGGGCGCCTTGAAGTTTCACGAGCCTTTGGAGATCGTCACTTCAAAAAGATTTTTGATTTCTCTTCTCAGAAAATTATTTTAATTTTTTTTTGATAAGTAATAATCAGTCTTATTAAAAGCGTAAAGGCGCCCCAAAGTACACTGGGAGTATACGAAATGATCACCTAACTAGAAAGGGAAAAGCAACCAAGAAACTCATCGTAACTAATCGACACCGGAAAGACATGCGCAACAATCCAAAGGTACAAAGTATGAAAGCAAGAGGATAATAAGTCTTCCAATGACCCCTCCAAATTTTCAAAACACCTATTATTCCTCTCCCTCCATAAACACCAAAAAAAGCAAGTAGGCACCATCTTCCAAACCGCGGCATTCCCCCTCCTACTCGAAGACCACCAACAGGCGAGAAAATTAGAAACCCGTCTCGGCATCACCCAAGACAACCCAAACCGACCAAAAAAGGCACTCCACAACACAAAAGCTACCTTGCAATGAAGGAGAAGATGATCTACCGTCTCCTCACTCCTCTTGCACAGACAACATCTGTTCGTCACAATCACATGTCACTTCTTGAGGTTATCTAGGGTCAAAATTTTGCCTAAAGCCGCCGACCACACAAAGAAGATCGCCCTCGGAGGAGCTTGTGTTCGCCACACACTCTTCCAAGGGAATCGCCTCCCTTCGGTACTTGCCAAGGAAACAAAGAGAAGCTTGACCTTGAAACGACCTCTTTTAGAAGAGATCCACCACAACCTATCTTCACACCCTCGTTTCACTCGGGCAGAATGTAACACCTGAAAAAAAGAGACAAATACATCCACTTCCCAATCATGAGCCTCTCTAGAAAAACTAATATTCCACTGATGAGAGCCACCCAGCACCTCCAAATGAACCGCAACTGAGGCGTCCTTCGCACAAGCAATACTGAAGAAACCTGGAAAAGCTATCTTGAGAGCTGTATCACCACACCACACCACAAATCATGCCAGAAGCGAACCCTAGTCCCATCCCCCACCTCAATTCGCATAAAGCCTTTGAAAGTGTCCCAACCTTTCCTAATGTTCTTCCATAACCTCACCCCAAAAGTTCATCCCGGCTCCATAGAGCACCACCCTCCCCATAAACTTCCAAACTTCGCATCCACCACAACCCTACACCAAGCATCTCTCTCTGATCCATAACGCCACAACCATTTCCCTAGCAAGGCGTGATTGAATACCATTAAGTTCCTGATACCCAATCCACACTCCTTAATCGGAGTGCAAACCTTCGACCACTTCACCAGGTGGTACTTGAACTCTTCTCCTAGCCCACCCCATAAAAAATCCCGCTGTAGCTTCTCAATGCGCTTAGCAACACTAATCTGAATAGGGAAAAGAGACAAATAGTAAGTAGGCAAGTTGGCGAGAGTGCTCTTGATAAGCGTGACCTTCCACCCTTCGACAAATACAACCTTTTCCAACCGGCCAACCGACGTTCTATCTTCTCGATAACTCCATCCCAAATATGCTTAGCCTTACAAGAGGCCCCCAGCGGTAGACCAAGGTACTTTAAGAGCAAAGAGGCAACCCCACACCCTAGAATACCGGCTAACCTGCCCACTTGCTCCACATTCCCCACTGGAATTAACACGGACTTAGCCAAGTTAACCTTCAGATCGGAGGCAGCTTCAAACAACAAAAATAAACTCCGCAAATAGCGTAGCTGGGCGGGTATAACATTGCAAAAAATCAAGGTATCATCAGCAAACAAAAGATGAGATAACGTAATATTACCGACCTTGAAACCTTCTATTAGCCCCCCATTAACTGCCGCCGAAATCATCATGCTGAAGGCTTCCATAACAAAAACAAACAACAGAGGAGATAGGGGGTCACCTTGTCTCAAACCCCTGAAACTGCTAAAAAAACCATTAGGAGAACCATTGTTAGAATTGAGAACCGTATCGAAGAAATGCAATGTTCTATCCAAGAGCACCAAATCCCACCAAATCTACACCTCTTTAGCAAATATAACAAGAAATCCCAATTCACATGATCATAAGCTTTTTCTAGATCCATTTTGCAAATGACCCCCGGCTCCCCAGGTCTCAACCGACTATCAAGGCATTCATTAGCAATCAAGATAGGATCTAGAATCTGCCTACCCTTAATAAAAGCACTTTGTGACTGGGATATGATCTTATCTGGGACTACCTTCAATCTATTTGCTAAAACCTTGGCTATGATTTTGTAGATACCTCCCACAAGGCTAATCAGCCGAAAGTCTTTGAGATTGATAGCGTTGGAAACCTTTGGAATAAGCGAAATGAAAGATGCATTGAGGCTCTACTCGAACATCCCACCTACATGAAATGCACTAAACGCCTTCATAATATCCTCCTTCATAACCTCTTTGCAAGTTTGGAAGAGAGCCATAGAAAACCCATCAGGGCCTGACGCCTTATTGCCATTCATTTTAAACACTACCTTTCTAACCTCATCCTCTTCAAAGTCTCTCTCCAACCAGCTAGCCTCAACCTCCGAAATGGAATCAAAGGAAATACCATCCACCATAGGCCTCCAACGGCATTGCTCAGTAAAAAGATTTTGATAGAACTCAACAATGTGCTCGCTAATCTCGGTCGGATTTGAAGAGGGATTATCTCCAATCATAAGAGTATCTATAGAGTTGTGCCTTCTATTAGAGTTGGCTATGGAGTGAAAGAATTTAGTACACTTATTGCCTTCCTTCAACCACATCATCCTGGATTTTTGCCTCCAACTCACTTCCTCCATAAGGGTGCAATTCTCTAACTCTCGAACCACCTCCGCCTTCCTTGTAACTTCCTCCGCATCCAAGGCCCTACTTTCTTCATTCACATCTAACAACCGAAGCTCTTCAAAAAGCATCCTCTTATTCCTACCAATGTTGCCAAACACCTCCTCATTCCATGTCTTCAAATTCAACTTTAGGGCCTTGAGCTTGCAAGCAAGAATAAAGCTCGGCGTATCATGGAACACATAGGAATTCCACCATTGTTTCACTAGGGCCACAAAACCTTCTGATTTCAGCCACATATTTTTGAATTTGAACGGCCTTTTCCCCTTTGACACATCCCCCAGCTCAAGAATGATTGGGAAATGATCCGAGCATAGGTGGGAAAGTCTCTTCTGCCAAACCCCTGGAAACCAGTCCTCCAACTCTGGGGAAACAAGAAACCGATCTATCCTTGACCACAAGGGGGGATCATTAGAAATCGACCAAGTAAACGAACCCCCAATCAGGGGAAGATCCATTAGCCCTTGTTCAGAAATAAAGTCAGAAAATTCCATCATTGCCGAATCTAGATGAGCTTCACCTGATCTTTTGCTAGGGAACCGAGTGATAGTAAAATCACCCCCAATACACCACGGCATGTCCCACCAACTTATAACTCCAGCCAACTCCTTCCAAAGGAGCCTTCTATCCCTATTGAGTTTCAGACCATAAACCCCAGCAAAAGCCCAAACAGAATGATCCCCAACATTTCTGAAAGACACCGACATGGTGTAAGCCCCCACCCAAACTTCGACCTTCTCCACCACCCTGTTATCCCATATAATCAAAATACCACCCGAAGCCCCGCTAGAGTCTAAACAACACTAATCCACATGACTTCACCCCCATAAGCTACGGACAACATTGCGAGACATACCCTGAATCTTGGTTTCTTGAAGACAAACAATATCTGGCTTCCAATCTCTGAGCATATTACTCACCCTCAAACGTTTGTCCTTCTTGTTCAATCCTCTCACATTCCAAGATAGAATGCTTAGCTTCATAAGGCTACTACATGCCCCCTCCCCTTTCTGTTGCCATGGCTAGAGCTCACACTTGTAGCATAATAATTCACCGAGCACTCCAAATTCCTATTCTCTCTCCTGCCCTTGGTGTCGTTGCTTGTATTAATAACCATAGCATTATTTCTTCGTTCCTCTTCTAAAAAAGTCAACAGGGCTAGCAATTGCAGCTTATGACCTGTATACGAAATCCCCACATCGGATAAATCTCATTAGCACATTGAATAACCCAATCCGAATAGACCGAAGCACCCCCAGCAATAGGACCATACGTATTCAAAGGAGAAGGCACATCGACATCGCAATGAACCTGAACTTCGTCTCGTGTCTCGACCACCCTGTCTTCCTCTCCAACAGACTGTCCAGGTTCACGTGTCTCCACATCTTCAAAACACTCGAGTCCTAAACTTGTATGGACCCCATTGAGTGGGGGGTAGTAACCAGAATAACCCACAAAGAATCCTTGGTCCGTAGGAATACCCAGCCCCTCACTAACCTGTGCACCTTCCTGAATCCCATCACCAAGAGCCCAAGGCACCAAATCTCTAACCGCGATCACTGGAAATTATTTTGTAGTTTCATAATTCCTTATTTTGTATCTTAGCTCAAAGGATTTTCTTTATTAGATAGGCATTGGCCTCCCCTCCCCCTCTCTCCTTCCTCCCCTTTGCACACATAGGTTCGTATAGGGTGGAGCAGTAGTTGGTATTTAAACATAGTGTGAATACTTTCTTTTCTAGCACTTTTGTCTATAATGCCCTGCCCTGCACCTAGGTTGAATGTGAACTTGCTGTGGAAAGATTTAAAGAAGTGGCAAACTTCTTCAAGCTTGAAGAAATGTTGAAGTGCACATCAATTTTAGTTTCACAATGAATCAAAATATTCTTTATAAAGAATCTGCTGCTCATAGAGTGTTGTTTAGATATATCAAATGGAAGAGAATGGAGTTAATGGTGGAAATAAGTAATTATCAGTGTTCCAGAACCTTGGTTGTTCATTTGAGTGAAACTTTTTTTGGCTCTTTGGGTTTAAATATTTTTTTATGGGATGGAAGACTTCATTGTCTGGTCCAATCTAGCAGCTCCTGTAGATTTTGAAAAGCCCCCCACATGGATCCAGAAAATATGCATTGTGTAGGCTCCTGCACTGCTCTCTCTCTCTCTCGCTCCCCTCTGCACACATAGGTTCATATAGGGTGGAGCAGTAGTTGGTATTAAAACATAGTGTGAATACTTTCTTTTCTAGAACTTTTGTCTATAATGCCCTGCCCTGCACCTAGGTTGAATGTGAACTTGCTGTGGAAAGATTTAAAGAAGTGGCAAACTTCTTCAAGCTTGAAGAAATGTTGAAGTGCACATCAATTTTAGTTTCACAATGAATCAAAATATTCTTTATAAAGAATCTGCTGCTCATAGAGTGTTGTTTAGATATATCAAATGGAAGAGAATGGAGTTAATGGTGGAAATGAGTAATTATCGGTGTTAGAACCTTGGTTGTTCATTTGAGTGAAACTGTTTTTTGTTCTTTGGGTTTAAAGATTTTTTTATGGGATGGAAGACTTCATTGTCTGGTCCAATCTAGCAGCTCCTGTAGATTTTGAAAACCCCCCTGGCATGGATCCAGAAAATATGCATTGTGTAGGCTCCTGAACTGCTCTCTCTCTCTCTCTCTCTCTCTCTCTCTCTCCCCACACGTCAGAATCCACTTAAACATGTATAATGAATTGGGGAAACTTTGTGAATCGCAGGTGGGGGTTGTTGCAACCCCAGATTTTCATTCTTTTGACCTTACAGACAGAGAGCACTTCATTATTCTTGGTTGTGATGGCCTCTGGGGGGTATGTGTTCAATTTATAGTTCTTCATCTTGACACCTCTAGATTATTATTTTCACTTCAATAGCTAGATCTTCTTATTTCGATTCTACTGTTATTACAGCAAATGATATGTTCATTTTGTTTTAGGTATTTGGACCAAGTGATGCTGTTGATTTTGTTCACAAATTATTGAAGGTAAGATCACACCTTGCATTTTCCTTCAGACAAGTCATTAGTAAAGTGGCATTTTGACTTGCTGTGTAACTTGAATTGGTCTATTGTGTAATTGGTCCCATCTGATTGAGTGGACTTGTTTTTCTTTATGCTTATTTAATATATGGCATATTAGGTTCTATTTCTGACTTCCTTAGATTCTATTTCTTCCTTCTTCCAAGTCTATTTTTCGGATGGTTAATGCAATTTGCATTGGAGATAGAAGTATTTTTGAGTTTATCGTATATAAAATTTGATTATAGGCTTCTCTTTTTCTGTGGAAGGCTGGAAGCCATTCACTGTTCAAAACTGCTTTAAGTGGTTTGACTTGTTTCATCAGTGAACTATCCTGCTAAATACACAGTTTTCCACTGTTTTGGTGGACCACATATCAAGTGGGTGTTGTTAGTCATGATCTGTCCAGCGAAATACTGTTGAAATTATCCGTGAAACTAGGAGCCACATAATTTACAGGGTGGGTTTGAGAAAATGTTTCCTGGAACTGCTTACCATGCATTGTTTCTTGTTCCTAATCCATTTTTGTTATTTAACTCTCAAGTTATTTATGTTTGTTGGTTACTTAGAAGGCTTTACATTTGTCTAACAGGAGGGGTTACCGGTCACTGCAGTATGCCGCCGTCTTGTAAAGGAAGCTGTTCGTGAGCGGCACTGTAAAGACAACTGCACTGCAATTGTCATTGTTTTCAGGCACAAGTAATTCCGAAGGCATGAACTTTGCTCTAGTAGAAATATGTTGCTGGTGGCTGTTGATTGCATTGATGTTTTGTTTCGTCTCCGGTTGTGTAAGTTCCTCAGACTGCTCTTGGTTGTCTATTATTGTCAAATATTTTGATGAGTTGCTCAGTTTTGCATGCTGAGTTGGTAAAATTAGACTTTGGATGCTGTTGAATGAAGCAGATGCCCCACTGTTCAAAAAGTTGAAATATCTAGTGATGTGTTTAATAGTTAAGTTTTTTTCTCTTTAAATGGGTGGGTATAATACAATCATTAGATCTTCAAATAATTTGTTGAGATTAACTTAATATCCTGACTGTTGGTATCTAATTCTGCTATTCTTTTGGTGCGCAAAAATGTGCAGGATAAGTGGAATCGTTTGATATAATTCTTGATTTTCAAGTCAAATGTATCCCTCTCTTTCAAGAAAGAGATGCATGCATAGTATTGTCCTTTTTTCTCTTTCGAATAAGAATGGTTCAATTAGTTATACATGGTCTGGGTCGGTGATAGAGTTAAAAGTCATCATGTTCAAATTTCTTTATGCTTAGATGGCGGTCAACAGGGTAGACTCATCAAATTTTACTAGCCAAAAACCACTTTTTTCGCGTTTTAGCTATAAAATTTTTAAAGCTTACTATTTTAGCTATTTCACTATCACTATTTTATTTAAATATTATTTTTAAATAGTTTTTTTTTTTTTATTCTTTGTCTAAACATTTATATTTTTGAATGTTTGTCATTTCCTAAAAGTCATTTATCTTATTCTAACGGTTATATTTTATAAAAATTGTATTTTCCTACCAGTCATATTTTTGTGAATTTGTTTATTTTTCCTGACGATTATATTTTTAAAAACTTCATCTACAGAGAAGTTGGATTTTGGAACCTTGTTGAGATTTCTTAGTGCGAGCCATAACAACTTAGTGTTGAGAGTGATCAACTGACATTGAAGCTTGCTGAGATTCACTCAAAAATGAGTTGTCAATGTTAGCATCTCCCTCTAAAAGATTCATGAACATATTTCCTTGCTCGTAGGAATCCATTCTAAAAGCATATATCAAAACACTTGTCCAAATCAAAGCAGAGTTTTATCTGGCCGAATATAAATATAACCATTTATATCTGTTCTACTGATGGTCAGTATGGCTCATTCACCTTCTATTATCAAAGAAACACAAATACTGGTAATAGCAACATGTTAACTCTACAATGGTAGATGCTATGGTCAATATTACAGTGTCATCCCAAATAATATTTAACGCATAAGATTACTACAAGATAGATATAAGAAGTTGTAAAATGGTGCGGGCATTGCTACCGAAATTTTTGGAGTACAGGTTAATTGTTAATTGCCACCGAAATAATCGCAGGTAGCCCGTTCATATATCTTGTATATATATATACACATATATATTAATATATTACTAAAAATTAGTTATATAAATTTATGTATATTAGTAGAGCATCTCCTAGAGCTATTTTTCATCTCCAACATAATAACCAAACTTTATAGTTATACAATATAGTAGAGCATACAATATGGTTATATGCTATATTGTATAATATGTCTTATATAGTTATGTATTATATATTTATAGTATAGATAAATGTCTAGATGTTTCAATATTCGGGCTTGAACTCTTTTCGGATTATACATTAAATAATTATTTAATAGCTTAACTCGAGCTTGAGTTGAGCCCGGCTCGAATAACATTCTCAACGAGTTCAAGCTAGCTTGCTTGAACTTCCAACGAGTTAGTCTGGAATACACATTTCATAGTTTGGCTTGAATAACCATCTTTGTAAACAAGGCAATCTTGAAATCCTAAAAGCTCAACTCGACTTGGCTCGATTAAAACCCTACTTACAACCATTATCAACACAAGTATCAAATTGGGTTTAAAGGCATCAAATTACATAAATCACCATTCTCATAAGTACAGAAATTACCAGAGTCAGAAATCAGCATCAACACCAAAATAAAGAAAGAAGAAATCAGATCAAATGGGGTTTAACAACTACAAAAATCCAAACTCAAAATTACCATGCTCGGCCAAACTAGAGAGCGACAGAGAGAGAGAGAGAGGTACCGATAAATCTTGACAGCGACGGCGTGGTGATCTTCCAGCGTGAGATGAGAGACGGCGTGGTGATCTTTCCGGTACTCTTCCAACGTGATGTTTGGGTGGGTTGAGAGTGAAAAAGAAATAAAAGGAAGGGAGAGGTGAGTGGGTGAGAGAAAAGGAAAAAGAAAAGAGGGGAGAGAATGAAATAAAAATAATATTTTTTTTATTCTTTTGATGAATAGTGAATATTGTTCACTCGCCAAATTGGTGAATTAGCTTATTACTCATTTTGAGAATTTTCAGCAAATTGGCTCACCAAAATAACTATAATAAGCCTACTAAAGAGCTCACATTGGAGTAGCCATGCAAAATGGCTATGCAAATGAGTAAAAATGCCTGACATCAGCTTATATAAAAAAAAAATGTAACATGCATTTTTAACCCATTTGTGAGCAGTATACTGCTACACTTAGCGGCATTGTTCACCAATGCATTTAATATTTTAGTATTTCTCTCTCCTACTATTTCTTCCTCTCCCGCCTCTCTCTCTCTCTTTTACTTTTTTTTTTTTTTTTTTTACATCTGCGCATCTCCCACTAGAACCTTATTTCTTAATCTGCACTTTTTTAGTTTCTTCATTTGACTCTCTCTCTCTCTCTCTGAGTACTCCTTTTTCTTCATCTGCCGCCAACCTTCCAGTTTCCGCCGACGACCCAAGCCGTTCTGCACCAGATCCAACACTAGATCCAAGCCGTTCCGCACCAAGCTGCCGTCCTTCCAGTTTCTGCGGACGACCCACTACTCGCGCCACCATCAATCTCCAGTCTTCTCTACCTGGTTTTCATCAAAGAATCACCCTTCATCCCCTACCTGGAACAACCTTATCAAAGAAGGAGATATGATCTATGCAAGATATCTTCATCAACCTTAGTGTTGTTACTGTGCATAACAATTATAAATAATATCAAATTGGAAAGAGATTAAAAGCAGGTCGAAACACATATTTATGTGGTTTGACAAGGTGCATACGTTCACAGAGGGTACAATTATATTTTACTATTAATGGTTCAGGGTTATAACACACACACACACACATATATATATATATATATATATATATAGGAAAACCCTAATTGTATGGACTTATATTGAAAGTTGAAAGTACTAAATGTCAAACTTTTGTACGGGAATAAATTGCATCAAACTAAAAATTCGAGATTTGAGGGGTGAAATTGAAAGCTTTTAAAATTTAGGGGAGTCTTATCAAAACATATGGTAGTTCCAGAGTCTTTTGTGAAGTTTTCTTTAAAAATAAATTTCAAAACACATATTTATGTGGTTTGGCAAAGTGCATACGTTCACAGAGAGTACAATTATATTTTACTATTAATGGTTCAAGGTTATAACACACACACACACACACATATATATATATATAGGAAAACCCTAATTGTATGGACGTATATTGGAAATTGAGAGTACTAAATATCAAACTTTTGTAGGGGAATAAATTGCATCAAACTAAAAATTCGAGATTCGAGGGGTGAAATTGAAAGCTTTTAAAATTTAGGGGAGTCTTCTCAAAACGTATGGTAGTTCCAGGGTCTTTTGTGAAGTTTTCTTTAAAAATAAATTTCATAATCAAAGTAGTAATTATCAAACTTTAACTAAAACAAAGAAATTAAAACTAGCAATAAAAGAAATAAACTGTCTGTTGCTGCCTTACTGCGAGAACGAGAAAATCCAGCCTCCAATGAAGTCATGCGCTGGTTTGAGAGACAATTCCGAATCCTTTCTTTAGTCCCTACAACGTCACATTTACAGGAGAAAATATTAGACAACTCAATTGAGAGTTGTCTGCACGTGCACAAATATGAATGTATTAAAGCTGAACTTTTTCAGTTTGTAAGTTTGTTATTTCAGTTTCTTGTATAGTTGAAGTAAGTTGTTAGCTAGGTGTTAGCTGCAGTTACTTGTTAGACGCTTGTTATGCTTATGGCCAAGTATATAAACCATTTACTTCATTGCTTTGTAATCAGGTTGATTATACAAAGAATAAGAGTTCATTCTTTTCTTCTTCTCTCAACCTACTTCTCTGTTTTTCATCTTGTTCTTATGTTTATCTTCTTCTTCTTCTTCCTTCTTCTTTGCATTCCTTTGACATAGATTGCAAAACTTGACATGGTATCAAAGACATAATCACAACTGTGATTCCTCTGCATTTCTGGTTCACCTTCAATGGCACACATTCCATCATCTTCTGCTCATCCAAACATTCCATCCCCAGATGCACATCAAAATGATTTTTCAGCTTCAATGGCAGAAAATCATCCACACACTCTTCCAAACAATTTGGAGGAGAATCTTCCAAACAACTTTTTCAATCCTTTTGCAAACACTCGTCCCATTGATCCATCAAACCCTTTTTTTCTCCACAGTGGTGATAATCCAGGTATCTTGCTAGTTCCTCAGCCATTGACAGGAGAAAATTACAGTACCTCGAGCCGCTCAATGCTTTGTTGCTTTGAGTGCAAAGAACAAGATGTGTTTCATTACTGGTTCTTTTCCTAAACCTTCAATGTTTGAGAGTTATTACAATGCATGGGTTCGTTGTAATGACCTTGTTGTTTCATGGATTCTCAATTCCATTTCTAAGGAGATTTATCCTATTGTCATCTACATCACATCTTCTAAAGTTATGTGGCAGGATCTTAAGGATCGATATTCGCAAAGAAATGGCCTTCGAGTCTTCTAGCTGCAGAAGGCAATCTTAGTGGTTGCTCAGGAGAATTCCTCTGTAAGTCAATACTTCACTCGAATTCAAACTCTTTGGGAAGAACTCAATAACTATTGGCTTCTTCCATCCATCAACAAAGTCTTTTCCCTCATTATTCAAGAGGAAAAACAAAGGGAAATAAGTGCAAGTTCCCTTAGTCATGATACTTCTTTTGCACTCATGACTAAATCACTCATGCCTAACCCTGCTGCCTCATCCATAATCCCTCATGAGCCTATTGCATTCATGACCAAAACCACACCACCAGGGCCTAGGTTTGCTAAGCAGAACTTTAGGAAAGATCTTCCTATATGTTCTCACTGTGGAGTAGTTGGCTATACCATTGAAAAATGTTACAAAGTTCATGGCTATCCACCTGGATTCAAGTTCACACGAATTAAACCCAATCAATTTGATCAACATCATCAAATCAAGTGCAGGGAACTGGTTTGATTTTCATCAATTGAACAATCCTCCTCAGTTGACAATGATTTTTGAGCAGTGTCAGCAATTGATGGAATTGCTAAAACAATACCCCATCCAATCTCCTCAATCCTTTGCTGCAAATTCAGCTGCTAGCACATCAAGTTATTTTCAAAATTGCAATCCCAAATTTTCTATTTTTTTGCTTCTTTTGTTAATATTGTGCCACAATTGAAACAATATTATCATCAAATCAAGTGCAGGGAACTGATTTGACTAAGTTTCATCAATTGAACAATCCTCTTCAATTGACAATGATTTCTGAGCAGTGTCAGCAATTGATGGAATTGCTAAAACAATACCCCATCCAATCTCCTCAATCCTTTGCTGCAAATTCAGCTGCTAGCACATCAAGTTATTTTCAAAATTGCAATCCCAAATTTTCTATTTTTCTGCTTCTTTTGTTAATATTGTGCCACAATTGAAACAATATTATCATCAAATCAAGTGCAGGGAACTGATTTGACTAAGTTTCATCAATTGAACAATCCTCTTCAATTGACAATGATTTCTGAGCAATGTCAGCAATTGATGGAATTGCTAAAACAATACCCCATCCAATCTCCTCAATCCTTTGCTGCAAATTCAGCTGCTAGCACATCAGGTTATTTTCAAAACCGCAATCCCAATTTTTCTGTTTTTTCTGCTTCGTTTGTTAATATTGTGCCACAATTGAAACATAAAACTACTTCTTGGATTATGGACACTAGTGCAACTGATCACATGATTAGTTGCTTGATCAGTTGCTCATCCCTTTTCACTTCAATTACAGCTATAGTCTCAACACGTGAAGTTACCTAACGGATCTATAGCATTTGTCACACACATAGGCACTGTCAAACTTTCAAGCAATCTTACATTGACTGGAGTTTTGTGTGTTCCATCTTTTACCTTCAATCTCATTTCAGCTAGCAAACTCATTAAAAATCTAAGATGTTGTCTCATCTTCTTTGTTAGATATTGCTTTATACAGAATTTGAACCATTGGAGAACGACTGGGGTGGGTAAGGAAGAAGCTGGTTTTTTTTACTTGTTGCAAGAGAACAAGGTTTCTGCTCAAGCTGCTTCCTTTCCTTCCTTTCAACAACATGCATATTTTAATTCCATCAAATAGCCATCACATGATGTTTGGCACTATAGACTAGGGCACCCTTCCATTTCTAAAATAAGGCTACTACATGAATATGTTCCTGAAATTCCATGTAAATCAGATAGCATTTGTTCAATATGTCCAATGGCCAAACAACATAAGCTTCCATTTCCAATTAGTAATTCTGTATCTCTATCACCATTTGATCTCATTCATTGTGATATTTGAGGTCTTTTGGTCACCAAGTCAATAAATGGCTTTGTTTTCTTTCTAACAATTGTGGATGACTATTTAAGGTTCACTTGGGTTCATTTGATGCAACATAAGTCTCAAACTAGTTCCATTATCAAATCTTTCTTTCAACTTGTCCAAACTTAGTTTAAAACTAAAATCAAGTGTCTTAGATCAGATAATGGTGCTGAATTTCAAATGAGAAATTATTTTTCTAATCAAGGCATCATTCATCAACTTAGTTGCGTAGAAACCCCACAACAAAATGCCATAGTTGAGAGAAAACACCAACATCTACTAAATGTTGCAAGAGCATTAAGCATCCAAAGACTTTAAGATGAGAATATGATGGGTTGGTAGAATATAGCAGCTCATAAGGTGATCTGTTTGAAATAAGAGGTGTAGGTATTTTGTTTATAATGTGAGTGGTTGTGAAATAGAAGAAAGTTTGATCAAAGAGCTGTTCCATGTATTTTCATTGGATATCCATATGGCATGAAAGGTTATCAATTTTTTAGCCTTCATGATCATTCTGACATCATTTCCAGACATGCTATCTTTCATTAAACCATTTTTCCATTTGCTTCTCACTTAGATCATTCCTCATCTACAAATCATGATGAAACTATTCCTTCATCCATTCATTTTCCAAATTCCGACACTTATAATATATCAAATTTTCCTTCTAATCTAGTAGAGTCAATACCATCTCCTATTCCTCAACCACAGCTAGTCATATCAAATTCTCACTCACAGCCAATCATTTCATCTTCTTCTGAACCTAATACCTCATTAGACTCAACACCTTATGTTGAACCAATGACTTCCAATCAATTCTCTTTTCCTGAACCAAATCCTTCACCTAATTCTAATCCTTCTTCTATTTCTAGTCAATTGCTTTGTCCACCCATTAGAAAATCCACTAGGGTCAAAACTAGACCTAGTTACTTGCAGGATTATCATTGTCAATTGGTTTCCTCTTCTCCACCCCATCTCCTACAATGTCTACTAATTCATGTAGATCTTATCCATTGCCTTCTTTAGTTTCTTATGATAGTTTGTCTTCATCTCACAAATATTTTTGCCTTAACACTTCACTCAATATTGAACCTAAGTTCTACCATCAAGCTGTCAAAGATGTACATTGGCGTGAAGCTATGTAGGCTGAAATCTTAGCACTTGAGGCAAACTAGACTTGGATAGTTACTGAATTACCTCCTAACAAGAAGGCCATTGGGTGCAAATGGGTGTATAAGATAAAGCATATATCTGATGGCAGTATTGAAAGGTACAAGGCTAGGTTAGTAGCCAAAGGGCACACTCAATGTGAAGGGTTGGATTATCATGAAACTTTTTCACCTGTAGCCAAGATGACAACATTGAGAAGCTTCTTAGTGTTGTGCTAAATACCACCTATATTAATAGACAATATTCGATACGTTTTACTCGCAAGTGCACAAGATCAAAATGATAGTATAGCAGACAAATACGAGATCATTCCCACGAGGATTGGTAATTTTGCTTAGAATGTAATTTCCTATTTAATTAACATAATTAAACTAAATGTCACAGATTTAATTTAATAATAAAATAAAATAAAAGATTAACTAAGACTAAAAATGATTAGAGTTTTGAAATCCACCTTAATCATACTCAAATAAGATAAACAATTTGCAATCGTTCCAATTATATCAAGATACCCAATGTTTGCCAACCTAAGGGATGGTATCTACTCCTTAAGCTCTTGATTTATCTAAGTAATGAATTAGACATATTATCTACTCTAGTTCTTTTCTCTCCCAAAGGATTTAGCATTACACTAAGTTGTTCTTCTAGAGAGCATAAATCTATGGAAATCGACTTAGGGCATGGTATCTACTTTCGGTTCCCCATGTTGATTAATCCAAGAACTTATGATGGGGTTCTTTTGTCAGTCTATTATGCCTAGGACTCAGCCATCCAAATTGACACAAATAACAAATCCAAACACATGTGTATGGTTGTCAAACACATTCATATGAAGAATTCAATTAAACAGGAAATAATCAAGTTAAATATTAAAAATATAATTGTAGCAAAAGTACCAATATTGCAATCCTATAGAGATATGATTAGGGCTTCTGACTAGCCATAATTAAAATAGTAACTACATAATAAAATAAATTGGGGAAGAGAAGAAAAACCCAAAACTCTTCTTGATTTAGCCTTCAGTTCTTTATCCCGAGCTTGTGTCTGATTCTCCTTCTTCTCCCTTCTATTTGGAGGAAGAGAGGGCCTATTTATAAGGTTTGGAACAGCGTTGGATGTTCATATGCAGCCAATCAACTCACAAGTCGAGTTGGAATTAGATTTAGAGTTTGAAACCAAGTTGAAATCGTGTGAAAACACGTCTACTGCAGCCCAGCGCACGAGTGCACAAGATTGTAGGAGGTTGCACATGCTTGTGATCGATCCTTGTGTTGGGCACTCAAGCACAATCCTAGCTTCATATGCAATTGAGCACTAGTGCGCTTGATCCTTGCTGACTTGTGCTTGAGCGCATGCACGCTCAAGCTTAGGCTTCATGCGATCGATCTCAGCTCTTCCAAATAAGTCTTTTAAATGTGGAACTTGCCGAAAATGCTTCCTTTTCTTCAAAACCCTCAAAACTATAAGAAAACATAAAAACAAAGCAAAACATCAAATAATAACAAAACCAAGAGCCTAACATATGTGAATTAAGATGCTCGAATATGAAATATTCAATACTTATCACTTAGCTCTTGAAGCAACTAAATGTTGGATATTCCGTCAATTGGATGTGGACAATGCTATTTTGCATGGGGACTTAGATGAAGAAGTCTATATTGACTTTGCCTCCTGGTTTTGGCAGCAACGGGGAGAGTAAAGTTTGTAGATTAACTAAATCATTATATGGTTTGAAGCAGGCATCCCGACAATGGTTCTCCAAATTTTCTGCAACTTTAATTGACCTTGGTTTTGTTCAATTCAAGGCTGGTTATTCTCTATTCACAAGGCTCAAAGGTTTCTCTCACATTGCTCTTCTAGTCTATGTTGATGATGTAGCGATAGCTAGCAATGATCCAAAGGCAGTTTTTGATTTCATCATTCTCTATAATGATAGGTTTCGTTTAAAAGACTTAGGACCTTTGAAATATTTTCTAGGACTAGAGATTGCTAGATCCACAGAAGGTATTTCTGTATGTCAAAAAAAATGTGCCTTCGAGATTCTTGAAGATTCAGGTTTACTAGCTTCTAAACCTATTAGTTTTCCAATTGAGCAGAATTTGAAATTATCAAAAGATGAAGGTCTTCTTTTATCAGATTCTACCTCTTATAGGAGGTTGGTTGGCTGACTTCTATACCTCACCATCACTAGTCCTGATATAGCATACTCAGTGCAAACCCCAAGTCAGTTTATGGGTGAACCACGACAATTACATCTAGATGCTGCCACAAGGGTTTTGAGATATGTTAAGAGTTCTCCTGCACAAGGTCTAATCTTTCCAGCAAAATCAGACTTTTTGTTGAAGGCTTTTTCAGATTCTGATTGGGCAGGGTGTGTTGATACTCGAAAGTCTATTACTAGGTTTTGCATATTCATTGGTGGTTCATTGATTTCTTGGAAATCTAAGAACCAACAGACAGTGTCTAGATCCTCTGGTAAGGCAGAGTATCGAGCAATGACTTCTACTTGTTGTGAACTAATGTGGTTGTTCTCTTTACTTAAAGATTTTCACGTCTCTCATCCAAAGGCTGCATTACTTTTCTCTGACAGTCAATCTTCTCTCCATATTGTTGTAAGTCATGTTTTTCACGAGAAAACCAAACATATAGAGATTGATTGCCATCTTATTAGAGAAAAGATTCAACTTGGTCTTATCAAAACCTTACATGTTCCTTCCCAACATCAGTTGGCTGATATTTTCACCAAGGGACTTGGCTTCAAAGATTTCAACTGTTTACTCTCCAAGCTGTCTGTCAAGGACATTTGACATCCTTCTTAGGGGGAGTATCAGACAACTCAGTATTAAAACTGAACTTTTTTCAATTTGTAAGTTTGTTATTTCAGTTTCTTGTACAGTTGAAGTTAGTTGAAGTTAGTTGTTAGAAGCTTATTATGCTTATGGCCAAGTATATAAACCATTTACTTCATTGTTTTGTAATCAGGCTGATTATACAGAGAATAAGAGTTCATTCTTTTCTTCTTCTCTCAACCTGCTACTCTGTTTTTTATCTTGTTCTCATGCTTATCTTCTTCCTTCCTTCTTCTTTGCATTCCTTTGACCTAGATTGCAAAACTTGACAGAAAAATCATTTCTTCTCTTTTGTCCTTATTCTAGTTGAACTCCATGGGCTCTCTCCTTCTTTGTTTAGGATTTCTCTCTTCTTTCTGGTCTCATTTGTTGACTTTATCTCATCTCTTCCTAAGCACGAGACCCACTTGTTGCTTTAATTTCTTTTATTTTCTGCTGCCCTTCACGGTTTGCTGTCAGGTCTGACATGTTACTAGAGTCCTTCTCCTCTTCACATACTTTTGCTTTCTTTCACTTATTTTGTCCTTCTCTCATTTTTGTCTTTTCTTCTAACTAATTTGTTTTCTCTTCCCACGTTGGTTCTTATTTTTCTTTTTCTCTTCTTTATTCGCAATAAGTCATCTTACTACAATTCCTACAAAAGAATGATTTATTACATTAATATATGATTTAAACTCAAGTTTAATGATTGAACAATACTTCACAATTAAGTCTAAAATATAAGAATTAGAAAATAACAACCCATGAATCTATGATAATACTTATTTTAATAGATAAAATAGACACATTTAGGCTATTATCGGATACCATACAAGAGAAACTACCTTACTTCAGTAAGAGTAGGCTATCACATATATATAACGAAGTTGGATTACAATAAAAGTCTATTATAGAAATTAACAGCTATGTAATATCTGCAACAATATTTGTTATTGTAACCCAACCCAACTACTAAGTAATAAATTATATAAACAAATGTAACGTTTAAGTAATATGAACATCAGAACATATGCAACTTTATCACTTGGACTTGAAACGTTTGAGTGAACAGCCGTGGTAAGAAGCTGAGTGTGTAAATTCATATGAGAATCTTGTGCTTTGACACCATGACATATTCCTAGCTTCTTTAAGTATCCGGCCTTCTGTGTTAATGTCTCATAAAATAGTCAAAAATATAATAAGATGTAGAAACAAGCATACACAAAGACTATGATTTAATGAGAAAGGCCAAAAAACCTTATGATCACCACTAATAATAGGTTTCGATATGGGCGAAGCCAAGTTCTTAATTTGCATGGCTTAAAAAATGAATCTACGCAAGAGAGAAGGTAGTTCCAAGTTCTAAAAGCCAAGCTTTATTCATCATTAAATCACTGATTTATGCATAACATCGCCCAATTATAATCCTAATAGAATTCAATGACTAATTATGAACTTAGCACTAAATTTAAAGATAAATATTACAACGAGATTACCCTAACCCTACCCCTTACAACTTCTTTCTGATCAACCGAAATTCAAATCATAACAATTTTCCTCTTAGACTTTAGCCTGGTCTTCGGTTGGACCCCTTGTTGACTTGTGTATGAAATTACACAACTTCTTCGCCATCCAATGGAGTAGGTGAATTATGCGAATCAACTTCTTCGCTATCCAATAGAGTAGCCGAATTATGTGAATTACCCCAGCAATCAAAACGATTCCCATCCAAATATCTACTAATTTTAGGGCCAATGAGCTAACTTTATCAAGAAGATGATTTGGGGTCACCATAATCACTGCTTTTATATAGGTAAATGTCATGAACGCGACTGAGATAGTCATGGCTAACGTCAAAAGCCATATAAAGAACTTGCTCCTAAGAGGATATCCAGTAATGACCAAAAGTATGACGCATAGAGATGCAAAGAAAGAGGTGGTATTGAAATATAAGAACAATAGGTAGTCGTCTGGATAGGAATAAGATAAAACTGCTGTGCCGCCTTCACATATATTATCTTGCGTACAATAGAAACCATCCGTGGAGTTGGTTGTATTTTGTTGCCAAACGCCACCTGGTGGGCTGATCCCAGCTTGGAAAGCCGTGGTTGCAATTACAGTGGCTACTACCATCAATGTGCCACGTGTTTCTTCCATCCAATTTCCCTGGTGCGTCCAGTGTTTAACTAAGAACGAATAAACGCACTCCCACAATCTCCTAAACCTTGATCGAGCTAGCTTTCCGGATTGAGTTGGTTGTGCTTCATCAGCAGTTGGTGTCGTTGGTAGGGAAGAATTTAGATCAGTTGATCTTCTGACACCGGCTTCTTTTAGAATGTTTTGGATTTCAAAACATTTAAAATCTCTTGGACAGACGTCTAAGACATCCAAAGCTGTGTAACCAATCTTGTTCATGGCATTAGCCTCTGTTTTTATTTCTGGTACTGAAAGTAAGTATTTTACGGCCTGCACAAAGACAACAAAAAAATAAATTTAATTCAACCACATTGAATGATCATTCTTGGGTCAGTTACTACTTTTTGCATGATTTTTAGTAGAACTGCATCAAACGAAGGGATCCTTCTATTTTTGATGGGCATGTATGAAAACATTGTGAATATTCTTCCATTGTTTTTACTTTTTCTGCGAACATATGGACGAATACAAGCAAACTAACATAAAAGAGAAGGAGAAACAAGAAGTAGATGTCAAATAATTTCGTAGACGTGGATAGTGTGGTACTTTATATATCACTAGAAATAAATCTTTAAAAGAGTAGCCATAGATATTGTTAACGCACCTTCATTTGCTTGAGGATCACAGCTAAATGCAATATGGAGTTTCCATCGTGGTCTTTGGAGTTGAGGAATAATTCTTCACAATTAGCTAATACCACTAACAATTTTAGAGCATCCAGATGATTATATCGAACACACAAGTGCAAAACACTGTCTCCATCGAGATTCACTCGGATGGACTCTTGTCGAGTAATAATTAACTCTTCTATGATCTCTATTCGTCCTCTCATTGCTGCTAAATGGAGAGGAATTCTCCCATCTTGATCACGAACTAAGCAAACATCTGCATTTGCTTGCAAGAATGCTTGTACCAGGTCAGTGTATCCCTCTGCAGAAGCCAAGTGAAGTGGGGTTCGTCCCAGCGAGTCTGCCTCTTCTACAAGTTTAGGGTTCTTGCTGACAAGAACTTTACAAAATTCAAGGTGGCCAAGCAAAGCTGCTATGTGTAAAGGGGTCTCACTTAAGGATGTGAGTGAAACTTTATTAAGGATGAGTGGATCCCTTTGGATCAATCTTTTCAGGGTGATTACACACCCATTCAGTGAGGCTTCATAAACAGCAGCCATATTCTCTTCTTCATCTTGCCTTCTATCCATTATAGAGAGAGTTCAAGCCGTCTCTAGTGAATGTGACGGTTGAAGAACTTCAGCAAGAAATTATAAACTTGCTAGAGCTTAATTGGTTCTTTGCATGTTAACTGCTATAAAAGGATTACCTTTTATAATAAACTTCAACATTAGAAAAAGAGAAGAAATTTCAAATAATAATAATAATAAACGTCAACTGGATGGTGGGTGGCAGAGTATAGAAGAAAACAAAGTCGATAAAAGACAAGAAACTTCAACAATAAATTATACACTCTATTACTCTAAGATCGATGGCGAAGTGAACATGATGGTGGGGCGTGAAAAGGGCTAAAAGAAAACAAAAGGAAAAAGGGAGGAAACTTCAGAAATTATATATATGTGTATAATATTAAAATATGGATAAGGTGTACTACATATATATGCATATATGTTTCACATGCATAAAAAAACTCCAATTTCTCAGGCTTTTATGTTCAATTGTTCAATCGGGCGATTTAATAATTTTTATTTTTGTTTTACACATAAACGAAAAAGAATATAAGAGGTGTTGTGCATTCACTTGTGAGGTTTGTGTTACGCATTGATAAAATATAAAGAAAAAGAGTAGTTAATAGATCTAAGTGGATCCAAGCCTATTAGCTTAAGCTTTTTGGGCTAGAATTTTTGTTCTAATATGTATATTAACGTACTCTTGTTTGACTACCCATGGTGTTTCTCTCCCTAACAATTGGTATCAGAACCATCGTTAGCTTTCGCTGATATGAGTGTCTTGGTTTGACGAGTTTAGTCACGTGAGTGAAGATTTGTTGTGCATGGACTTGTGAGGTTTGTGTCCCACATTAATAAAGTATAAAGAAAAAGAGTAGTTAATATACATAAGTAGATCCAAGCTCATTAGCTTAGGCTTTTTGGGCTGGAAGTGGCCGGTGTTCAAATATGTATATTAACTTACTTTTATTTGACTACTTTTAGTGTTTTTCTCTCCTCAACAATTAATATCAGAGCTATGGTTAGCTTCTGTGGCTGCTGATATGAGTGTCTTTGTTTGATATGTACATGCAAGAAATGCGAGGTTTCATCCAAATGTTATTTTTTACTGCCATATTATTACAGTTATATAAAAATAATATAAGAGTTTACTAAATAGTTTTATTTTACGAGACGTGTATGAATTAAGCTTTAAAAAAAAAAAAAAAACAAAGGAAAGGACAAGAAATTAACGTCTTATTTCTCTTTTCGTCTACTTAATTAACAAGTTGTTAGGAGAATGACACATGCATTATGTGAATAGAAGATGTCATCAAGTACGTACATATGATCGATCCAATGCAGAAATAGTTTTAAAAGACTTGGTCATCCACATCACGTGGCCAGTTTTGAAGAAATAACTACTTGCTAATTGAAAATCATTATACCGCTGTTGTAACTTGTATATTAAAATTACATAATTAAGCTTATTGTGCCTTTGCTTAACAATAATAAATTAAAAATTCATGTAGTTTAAAGGAAAAAGTTATAGGAATTAGTAGTAGAGTTTGAGGAATTTGGAGATTTATAGTTGCTATATAGATATATATGAGAAGGGTTAAAAATTCTGTATATATATTCGCAAATATTTATCTTAGAATATATTTTTAGATAGGATTTTATGAGATGTAATTTTAACATTTATTGTAATCAAATCAAATTAAATTTGAATATATTCAAATTTGATTTGATTTAATTTATCATATCTTTTTCTATTTCTCCACCTTCTTATACATATGAACTCTTTGTTTTGTAAATTCATTTAGCAATAAGAGCAAAATGTAGTTATTTTAGTTTTATCCGATGGACATAGATCGTAGACAAAACTAAAGTAAAATATTTTATTTTCATTTTCTTTATTATACTACATTATTTATTTCTTCAATTTATACCTGATTTTTCAGAAGCATTTGTGGTTCAAGTGTCAATATTTAGTTTATGGTGATACCCAAACTAAATAAAAATTAAGCGTGGCATAAGGGACTTACCAGGAGGCAGGAGCCTTGATTCCCTCCTTGGATTCGACAAAAGTCTGGTCTCATGTGCTTCCACTATTGGGAGGAGTTGCTCAACAACTGTACGAACATGGGTCAGTTTTTGTTTTTTATTATTATTTTTTTCCTAATTACGAACATGGGTTAATTGAATTGACGAGTTAGAATACTCACATCCGCTAAACAAAATAGTCTTGCGAGTCACGCAGAAAAAAATAAAAAAATAAAAAATTTATATTAGGCTAGTAAAAGTGGTTAAGAGTTTGCTGGGCTGTTGCACCTTTTTATTTTTTTATTTTTTTACATGTTCGTACAAAAAGGAAAAGGTAATTCGAATTAGTGATTTCTGCTTAATTAAGCATGACCACAGCCAATTGAGCTACTTTTTGAGGACCTAAGCTGTTGCACTTAACACTGTAGCTCAACAATCAATATTTAATAATAATTAAAAAAAATTCAATTATTCTTTCTTTTATTTGGAAATAAGAAAAATAAATAAATAATCTTTTAAATAAATAAAAAATTTAATAACTAAAATGTTGAGTCAAATATAAGCACTTTTAAAAAATAAATAATTAAAATAAAAAAATATGATTCTTTAATCTTTTCTTTTTATTTATTTATTTAATTAAAAATAAATAAATAAAAATATTTAATCAGCACGATGTAAGTTTTGAAAGAATATTGCCAAATGCCAATGCCCGTTTCAAATGTGGTCCAAGCCAACTACTTATTCGGGGTATAATTGAGTTTACTTTGACCAAAGCCATGTTCCAAGTATACTGTGATTTGATTTATTTTTATTTTATTTATAAGTACAAGTATATTGGGATTTGGTAGGTCTTGATGGGGATGGCATGCTACTTTCCGTAGAAAGGTTTCTTACAACGGTTTCTATGGAACCCGAGCCTTTTTAGTTAATGGCTCTAAAAAATTTTTAAGAGCACAAATAGAACACTTGTCTCATTAATAATAATAATAAAAAAATTACTTAGAATTAAAATAAAAACATAACCAAAAAAAAAAAGAAGGGGTGGTCGGCTACCCCATCTTGGCCATAAGGAGAGGCCAACCACCCCTATTTTAGCCCAGCTAGGAGTGGCCAAACCACCTCATGGCTTATTGGGGTGGTTGGACACCCCCAACTTGCAAAAGAAGGTGGCTGAACCGCACCCAAGAGCTTTGGGAGTAGCTCGGCCACTTCTGTTGAGCTTGGAGGTGGTTCGTTCGGTCTGGGGTGACCGAAGGAACCCCCATGGCCCTTGAGGTGGCCAAATCACCCCCAAGAGCCAACGGGCCTAAACTATATATATATATATATTTGGCCATTGGGGGTAGTTCGGCCACCCTTGACTAGCCATTGATAAAGTACATTATATATTATAATAATATGACCTATGGGTCATAATGCGGGTGGGTTAAATCTACGAGTGAATCCACAAGTCAAGAGTTTTTTTTTTTTTTTTTTAATAATAAAAAAATTATTTTTTTATTAAAAAATGAGGGCATTTTAGAAATTTCACACCCCAGGAACTTGTGAAATAGTCGTGTCATGTCTGGAGTGGGTGAACCGTTTAGCTAAACGGGTCGTGTTTAGGTTTACCCTAAACGGGTGGCGAGTCATTATGGGTCGTAAACAGGTCGATCTGCCAACCCCTTTTGCCAGCTCAAGTCCTTCACGTGGGGCCAAGCCTATTGGTTTAGCATCTTTATGTGGCGTTTGTTTCTTTTCCTACTTGGTTTTAGAGTTCATCTTTTAGCTGGCTTTTATTCTCCAATCATTATTAGGACTTGGTAGCCGACTACTAAAACTTATGAAATTTTATTGTATTCCTAAGTGTACGAATCGTTGTATAATATAGCGTTGCAAGTGCGAGGTCGAACCCACAGGGAATTGTGTTTATGAAAAACAATTATATCTAAACCAATTAAATCTTAACTTAGTTCTGAAAGGTGAGAGATTTTTGAAAGAAAATCAAAAGCATAAACTGAATAAAGTGAAAGTTATCAATTAACGAAGCACTAAGATTTCGGAATTCGCACCCACAAAATTATAGCAACATATTCTCATGAGCAATAATATTTCTGAAGGCACATGTATGTTTTACTTTGCTTCAAAGAATTAATCAAAACAATCCAATGTATCAATTCATATGCAAATCGCAAAAGATATCCAACTTAAATTAAATCATCCAATGTATAAGGATACCAAATTTAAATTAAATCATCAAATGTATCCATAGAATGAATCACAATGGATATCCAATTTTTTTGACAACAAAAACCCAAGCAATCAATTAAATGAACGTCTTCAACTAATTGAATTGAAAGAGAATAATTGGAAAATCAAACTCATATAATTAGAAAGTATTACATCACATGAAAATAGTGTTGCTAACCATAAGTGAGGCTTCATCCTTAACCTTAGTTGAGGGTTTGGCCTCTCATGGAATTGAAAAAGAATACAAGAGTAATTGAATCCATGGAGGTTTGAGAAGCTTACAAATTAAAAACCCCAAATTGAGAGCACCAAAAGCTAGGAAAGCCTTAAACTTTATTCTCTCTTCTTTGAAGTTTCGTACTAAAAAAACCTCCTATTTTTATTTGATGTCTTTTCTTTTTATAGGGCTTTTTTTTAGGGTTTTTACCCTAAAGTCGGCGCTTAGGTGGATTTATGCCAGATAAATGCGCTCGATCGCACACTAGGTGCGCTCGAGCATGCGCTTTCCTCTCATGCGGCACAGTGCTTAAACATTGCTAGCTTGTCCATGGGCGCGGGTGCGCTCGAGCGTGAACTAGTTGGGCTCGAGCGCAGATGCGCTCGATCCCACTTCCGTTGATGGCTCTTTTTTCAGCTTTTTCATTTTTTGCATTATGTCCGCAATTTTCCCTTAGCAGCCTGCAAAACACTAAACTCACAGAACTAACACAAAACATCAAATTAGGATACATCTAAAGGATTAACAAATGCAAATTAAGGGGCTCAAATATGTAATATTTGACACTCAACAAATACTCCCAAACTTTCATATTGCTAGTCCCATAGCAATACACAACTAAGAATAAAATTAGAACATGAAACATAAATCCTCTGTCGTGGGAGATATGATTGCATTTGGCATATGTAATAAGCCTTTTAAACCCTTAGGTATACTTAGTGGACGAGTAAAGTCTCCTGAGGGTTTAACAGAAATGATACCCACAAACATTGTCAGCACTATGTTGTTCAAAAGAATGAAGTTTCACACAAACAATGGTTCTTATTCATGAGCAAGCTTACAAAAATGAACTCTATATTCAAAATCTTTAGGACAATTAAAGTCAAATCACTCATATTGGACAGTTAAGACATCATATGTTCCGATAGGTGCAGAGTGAAATTAGCATACAATCATGAGGCTTCAATTTAATCTCAAGACAAATGGTTCAGTATCTCCAAATTTGTAGGAATCCCTATTAGATGAAACAACCAAGGCAAGATGTACATTTTTCTTCCTTTTTTGTTTTGTTTTTTGCGTAGGCTATGCAATGCTTAGCTCCCTTAATCTTTCTAATTGACCCATGTACCAAGTGTTGGGCCAAGGACTCTCAAACCTAATGAAAGGATCATGTGTTCAGCACTTTAAGCAAGCCAATGAAATGCAAATCACAGTAACAGCTTAACTCATACTTATCAACAACATAGCAATTTTTTTTTTTTTTTTTGGAACAAACAAACAGATTGAAGCAGTAAATCAGAGAGACATAGAGATTTTGGTGATGAAGAGGAAACATTTTAGAAAACTTTCTAAAAGTAAAACATCTCCAGGGCAGCTAAACACAAGAAATCACTAAAAGAAAATTTAGGTTACAGACACAAGGACACTTACAACCCTTTGCAACTCTTAGGCTATGTAAGGTCAACAAGCTTCTCGCTTGTCTTCATAGGTCGACAATTTGCTTGAAGTGATTCTCATTTGTTGGATCCTCCGATAGATGTTGTGAAAATTTTAATACTTGCAAATAAAAGGATTGCAAGTGCGAGGTCGATCTCACAGGGAATTGTGTTCTTGAAAAGCTATTATGTCTAAATTAATCAAATCCTAACCTAGTTCCAAAATGTGAGAGATTGTTTTTGTGAATGTAAAATCAAAAGCATAAACAAAATAAAGTGAGATTAATCAATTAACAAAGCACTAAGGTTTCGGAAACTGCACTCACAAAGTCATAGCAACATATTCCCATGACCAATAATATTTTCAAAGTTCTCACAGCAAAATCTTAGGTAAGTTTTATTTTTGCTTTAAAGAATTAATCAAAACCATCCCATGTATCCATTCATGCACAAATCACAAAAGAAATCCAATTTAAAATAAATCATCAAGTGTATCCGTAAATCACAAAAGATATCCAATTTAAACCATAACATCAATTGTATCCATAGAATAAATCACAAAGGATATCCAATTTTTTTATAAATAAAAACCAAGCAATCAATTACGTGAAATAAACTCAAATCATCAAATGTATCCTTGAATCACAAAAGATATCCAAGAATCATTCCACAAATTGATTTGAAGTAAAACAATTCGAAAATCAAACTCATTAAATTGGAAAATATTACATCACATGAGAATTAATGTTGCTAATCATAAGTGAGGCTTCATCCTCAAGCTTAGTTGAGGGTTTAGCTTCTCACAGAATTGAAAGATAGAACAAGAGTAATTGAATCCATGGAGAATTTAGAAGCTTACAAATTAAAAATTGCAAAGTTGAGAACACCAAAAGCTAGGCAGACCCTAAACTTTCTTCTTTCTTTTGTGAAATTTCGTACTCTATTGCCTCTTACAAATTTCTCTGAAGTCTATTCTATTTATAGGGCTTTGCTTAGAGTTTTCTAGGGTTTTAACCTAAAAACCGGTGCTAGGTCAGACGAGTGCGCTCGATCGCACTCGAGCATGGATATCTTCTCCTGTAGTGCAGTGCTTGGGCGCTACTTGCTTGGACATAGGCGGGGGTGCACTCGAGCGTGCTCTTGCTAGGCTCGAGCGCATATGCGATCGAGCGTAGGGCTGTGCGCTCGATCCCACTTCTGTTTGTAGCTTTTTCCCAAAGTTAGCATTTTTCACATCAAAACCGTAGTTTTTGCTTAGCAGCCTGCAAAACACTAAAACAACAAAACTAGCACAAGACATCAGATTATAACACAGCTAAAAGATTAAGAAATGTAAATTAAGAGGCTCAAATATGCAATATTTGATACTCATCAATAGACTTCTTATCGTTGATGAACAAAACGACTTCTCAACCACGGAAACACTTTAAGAGAAAATAGCTTTAAAGCCCTGAATACTGATAATCCACTCTTAGCACAATATAGAATTTACCATCTCAATTGCTTAGAAAAATAGTGCTCTATCAATTGAGAATTAGGTTTTCTTGCTAAAGAAGAAAACATTATTAAGGAAAATCCACAGTAGCGTGCGGACTGGTGGCCACGTTCGAATGGACCTAGGGTTTTATAGAAGTCCAAGTTGAACTTGAAAAACCCTAATGCGGCAACAATATACTTTCGTTCGGACGGGCTTGGGAATGTGCAGCGAACGAAGCTCTCGGGTTTTACTATGTAACTCATCATGTTCTGACGGACTAGCGAACATACAGCGAACGAAGCTCTCAGGTTTTACTATGTAACTCACCACGTTTGGATGGCCCAGTGAACGTGTAGTGAATAGAGCTCTCGGGTTTCAATAGGAAACGTAGCCGTTCGGACACTAGTGAACGCTCATGCAAACGAAGTTTCAATCGAGAAGAAATTACACTTTTGGACACCGAATTAACCAACCTAAAAACTAACACAAATTATGGCTGAACCCACATGGTTTATAAAAAATATGGCTGAACCCATCTTCCAAAGAGTAGTTCATACAAATAAGAAAATTTTCTTTTCTAGTTTTCATAATTTGTTTTACTTTGGTGTTGTTTGCTTAGGGTTTTGAGACATGGATGAGATTAGATGGGAGGAAATTGGGGGAATAAGATATTGTTGGGAGAAAAAACAATACACAAACTCCTTCTTTGTGTGAATCTGTAGGAAATTATAAAATAGAGCAATATATATGTGGAAAATATATATCCAAACACCACAAAGCACAAGACGCACGGTTTTTACGTGGAAAAACTTCCCTGTGTGAGAAGGAAAAACCACGGGACCGTAGTCCACTCAAACAATTTCACTATCAACAATAACGGGAATACATGAGTCTTCTATAGTCTCAACTAGAGGCATACAATCAGCAGCTATCCTTCAAGAAATAAAATTTCTTGGCACAAATCAACTTCTACAAGAAATAAAGAAAGATCTCACCCAAATAGAGGCTACTGTTTATCGGCTCAAAAAACTGAAACAGAATACTTAGAATCTAATCTCCACAATTCAAAATGAAGAGTAATGTGTCATGAACATCCCTGCAAAATTTCAGATCAATCGGACCACAAACGCTTATCAATCAGAGCTGTTGATCAAGTCTGGACGGAATTTTCTGAAATTGGTTTTTGGACCTCGTTTCTTCTATTTCTCTGGCGGCTGCTTGTATCTTTTTCTTTTCGTATTATTCTCTCTTTGCAACAACAAATGATATTAGGTTTAGCGAACCCTATTCCGAATGGGCCTCTCTATATGGGTTTAATAAAAAACACACATGGGCCACACAAGTTTGGGCCATCCTCCATTTAATAGGGAAACCCAACCCAACATATATCACAATTTTTTTCTTCCACTTCGTTATCTTGATTTCTGCCCTAGGTAGAGGTGTTTCTGTTATTTAAACTGAAATTAAATATTTTAGGCTTGTAGTTGGTGACTTTACTCTCTTTATGGCTTATGTTATGCACTTTTGTCTGCAATAGGCTTGAATTAATGTTGGTCCTTCTGCAATAGTATAGTTTGTGTGCAGTAGGCTTTTCCCCATGTCCCCTATTTGTAAGAGTTTTCATTTATTACAGGGGTTCAATACTTTTTTGCCTTTTGTGGTTTAATAACTTTATTTTTTACCCTTTAGGGTTTAGTTTTTATCACCGGAGGTACTTCGGGTATACATAAAGACGGAGATAGTACCTTTGTCCAACTTTCGTACAAAATTTGATGAAAATCCACGTGATCGCCCCTAAAAACTTGACACGTGTCTATATACCTAAGTAATATATATATATATATATTTAAAAAAAATAAAAATTTTAAAAATTTAATTTAATTAAATTGAAAAAAAAAATGTTTGGAAAAGGGGTGGCTTCTGGGCCGTTTTTTAGGGTGGCCAAACCACCCCCAAGTTGCAAAATGGGGGTAGCCGAAACTACCCCCAAGGCTGTTGGGGGTCACTCGGCCAACCCTGCTTGGCCTTGGGTGGTTTCCGCCACCCCATGCCGGTAGATCTGGGGTGGCTGAACTACCTTGTGGTGGTTTGGTAACCCCAAAAGGCCAATGAAAAAAAAAAAAAATAGAGTTGACCTTTAGGGGTGGCCGAACTACCACCAAGGACCATGGGAGTGGCCGAACCATCGCCAAGGGCCATGGAGGTGGCTGGACCACCCCCAAGGGCCATGGGGGTGGTTTCGGCCACCCCCATTTTGCAACTTGGTGGTGGCTCATGGGCCCTTTGGGTGTGGTTGGACCACTCCCTTTTCGAAACAATTTTTTTTTTTAATTAATTTAATTTACCTTTTTTTTAATGTTTTTAATTTTTTTAAAAATTTATTTATTTATTTTTAAAAGAATTTGAGAGATTATTGGAATGAGGGGCCCTCTCTTTACTCATTCATTAAAAAAAAAAAAAATTATTGTGTCCTTTATAGTTTATAGAGATGAGATTTCAAGATCACATACACAAAAGTACAAGTGCAGAAGTCAAAATTTGGGAACATCCCTAGCCGCAACCTAATGGCTTCACCTTAATAGCTTGAATCTTAAGATAAGGTATAACATAACTTAATGGACAATTACATATAAAGTGGAATAAATTGAGACGAGATTTTAGAAGGGGGTTTGGTTTTAGACACCTACGTATACCATCAGAGAAGAGCTCAAAGGACTACATTCTTGCCTTTATTATTTAATATGATTGTGTACAAAGATTCTATTTATAAAGCTTACAAATAATTTAAATTTATTTAAATCGAAACAAATGCCTTAATTTAGGTAGTTAAATTCTCATCAAATTCTTAAATTTAGGATAATCTAAATATACTCTAACATATCCAAGCTCCAATGTAACACCCTTACTCTAAGTGGGTATGATATTGTCCGATTTGGGCAAGCCCGCACGGTTTTTATTATTGGGTTTACCCCCAAAAGGCCTCATACCATTTAGAAAGAGTATATTCCATATAAACCCACTATCTTTTCCATGCCCAGGCAATGTGGGACGTCACAATTATGTAACACCCTTGTTCCAACTAGTATGATATTGTCCACTTTGGGTCAAGCCCGCACAGTTTTTATTATTCGGTTTACCCCCAAAAGACCTCATACTATTTAGAGAGAGTATATTTCATATAAACACATCATATTTTTCATGCCCAAGCAATGTAAGACGTCACAATCACCCCCTCTTAGGACCCATCGTCCTCACGACGACCCTCATAGGCTTGTGCACGCTCCCCCCATCTCAGGCTGGGCTATGACTTTGATACCATACCATATTGTGACATCTCACATTGCCTGGGCATAGAAAATATGATGTGTTTATATGGAATATACTCTCTCTAAATGGTATGAGCCCTTTGGGGGTAAACCCAATAATAAAACCGTACGGGCTTGGCCCAAAGCGGACAATATCATACCACTTGGAGCAGGGGTGTTACATAATTGTGATGTCCCACATTGTCTGGGCATGAAAAAGATGATGTGTTTATTTGGAATATACTCTCTCTAAATGGTATGAGGCCTTTTAGGGGTAAGCCCAACAATAAAACTGTGCGGGCTTGGCCCAAAGCGGACCACTTGGAGCAGATGTGTTACATATGGTATCAGAGCCATAGCCCAGCCTGAAATGGGAGGAGCGTGCACAAGCTCATGAGGGTTGCTAGCGATGACGTTGGTTCTACGAGGGGCTGATTGTGACGTCTCACATTGCTTAGGCATGAAAAAGATGATGTGTTTATATGAAATATACTCTCTTTAAATGGTATGAGGTCTTTTGGGGGTAAACCGAATAATAAAAACTGTGCGGGCTTGGCTCAAAGCGGACAATATCATACCATTTGGAGCATGGGTGTTACATCCAAGGTCAATTGATTAATGAAGAATCATATCAATATTTTATCTATGTTGGCAAACAATCCTGTTTAGTGAGTCGCATCAATCAATAATGAGGAAAATATGAAGAAAAAAAAATGTTGGGCGAAAGCATTTCCAATGAATATATAATTATAACGTGTTAGAGCATCTCTAAGAAAGTAGCCAAATGGTTCGTAATAGTCAAATTTATCTCTAACAGAATAGGTAAAATAACATTTTTTCTTCTAATGTGAACAATAAATATTAAATAGGCTCTTTAGCATATTCACTATTCATATTAGAAATAGTTTTTTATTAGATCACTAGCAGCAGCTTCCATTTTGTTGAAATAATGATGATGTGGAAATTATAGCGAAAGCAATATAGAAAATAAACACAATAGGCTTTACGGGTGGTTTGGTGTTTGACACCTATGTCTACCATTCGGAATACCCCTAAGGGCTACATTGTGCTCATTAACTTGATTTGTCTATAATACAAATGTTCATATTTATAGGGTAATGTCTAAATACAAGTATAATAATTAAATCTCATTGATTTGATTATAATCTCAATATTTGATTACAATTAGCCCATAAATAGAAAATATTTGATATCAACATAATTATGGAATATACGGAAAATATATAATATTTTCTACTAACATCCCCCTCGAACTCAAAGTGGAATATTTCGGCGGTGGCGGGCGGCCAGCGACATTGGCAGGTGGCTGGTGAATGTAGATTTAAAAATGGTCGACAACGGGCCAAACTCAAAAAAGGGGGCCGATAATGGACTAGGGCAAATAATGAACAAAACTTCAAAAGGGACCGACGACAGGCCAAAATTCAAAAGGGGCCGACAATGGGCCAGAGCTGACAATGAGCCAAGGCCAACTAGGGCCAAAACTTAAAAATGGCTAACTATGGGCTAGGGCCGACTTGGGCCAAAAAAATAAAGAACATGGGCCCACTTGGGTGGTTATTAGATTGGCGCACCAAACCTGATCGGCACGTGGCGCGTGTGATGTGGTTAATTTTTTTTTTTTTTTTTTTTCGAATCCGGATTTGGTGTGGGCAGTTGCAGTATAGGACTATGAGCTTGGCTGATGAGCAAGCATTCCCTATGGCTGAATGCAAGTGGAATAGTGGGCTGCAATCTAGTGCAACGCATTCATGTGCACTCGCGAGCTGTGATCTTGTGTGACTCCAGTACAAGTTGAATTGCGGGGTGGAGGTGCGTGAATCCCACGTGCACAGTGATAGGTGGCGCATGGGAGCTCGTGCAGTGTCCGTTTTGGCTGATCTTGGCAGCTATGAAATCTATGGCGTATGATCTTTGAATGGTGGGAACGGTGAGGTGTTTGGATGAACTTAGTGGCATGTGGCTGAATGGGCAGAAGGTGTGGGAGACACGTGGTGGCCAGAGGCGGTGATGGATGACTAGTGGCGACGCTTGGAGAAGTGTGACACTTGGGTGTAGTGGAACAATGAGAAACGTCAATGACGTTGAAGGCCACAAGAAAGTGGCTCTGATACCATGTTGAAATAATGATGATGCGAAAATTATAGCGGAAGCAATATAAAAAATAAATACAAAGAACTTTACGGGTGGTTCGGTGTTAGACACTTACGTCCATCACTCGAAATATCCCTAAGGGCTACATTGTGCTCCTTAACTTGATTTGTCTATAATACAAATATTCCTATTTATTGGGTAATGTCTAAATACAAATATAGTAATCAAATCCCCTTGATTTGATTACAATCCCAATATTTGATTACAATCAGCTCATAAATAGAGAATAGTTAATATCAACATAATTATGGAATATACGGAAAATATATTATATATTTCCTATATTCTAACACCTTTGGTTTTTTCTAAGTTTAGGAAACAAAACTACTTTTTGCTTCCATATGAAAATATATTTCACAATAGCTTCACTTTTTATATACCATTAAAATATTATTTCTTTACAAAATATAAGTTCCCTACCGGCCCTCACGTTTTTTACAAAATCCCAACACAATCCTCAATGAAAGACAAAAAGATGAAAGATGAGAGTAAATAGAAATTTGTATATTAAAATAAGGGGTAACTTCACTAAAAACCTCTGAACTTCTACCCGATTTGACAAATCCTCCAAACTTCAAAATCTCTCAATTTGGACCCTTGAACTTTCAATTACTCTTAATGTGGACCCCGCCGTCAATTTTAGCCGTTAGAAATACCAAAAAAAAACCAATATATCCCTAATTTTCATTTTTATTTTTTTAAAAAAATAAAAAAGGTTTTGGAATTAAGGGTAAAGTTGAAATTTTATACCAAAGTCAGAGGTATAAACGTCATGTAACGTTTAAAATCTGATAGAGGTGTTCACATTAAGAGCAATTGAAAGTTCATGGGACCAAATTGAGAGATTTTGAAGTTTGGAGTTTGTTAAATCGGGTAAAAATTCAAGGATTTTTAGTGAAGTTACCCATTAAAATAATGTATAGGAAATCACTTTTGGTTCCCTACACATTGGAAAATACTGTAGCTACCAAAGGGTATTGGTTAAATTTAGGAAACGGTGAGGTTTTGTGATATTTAAAAATTTTTTTTTTTTTTCCTAAATATAGTGAAGAAAGTTGGCTATAGGGTATTTGCTGGTAGTGCTCTTAGAAAAAAAAAGTATACATATATTCCCTCAAATTACCACTACATTGTTAATGTACTTTTAAACTATTAATTGTGTCAATATCTCTCAAACTATCAATTTTTAGGTCCCATATCTAAAAAAGGGAGGTAATAGAATGAGAATAAAGAAAATTAACTCTAGAGGTCACAGAGATGGGAGGTAATAGAACGAGAATAAAGAAAATAAAAGAGAAAAGAAAATCCAAATCATTTCAACTTTTATGGATATTTATCATATATACAAGAACCACAATTTGAAATGAACCTTTTAGCCCTCTTAGACAATAGCCGGGTCGTCTTTAGATGGACACATTGTTGACCCGCATTTGAAATTTTGCAAGTTGTTCATCACCCAAGAGAGTAGGCGAATTTGTGAGAATCACACCAACCACGAGCAGTCAAATTCAAATATATTTTTTTAGGGAAAAATATAATTTAGCTTTTTAAATTATCAGTTATTTTTATTTTAATTTTTTAATGCTTAAAAAGTGATAAAATAGCTCATAAATTATTAACTAATTGTAATTTGACCGCTTTATTAGTCATCACCGTTAAATAAAATAAAAAATTTAATATAATGTCGTTTTGATAAGGTTAAATTATTAAAATGCCCGTTTGAAAAAAAAAAAAAATCAATTTTAATAACTCCCAAACGACCTCATTTGGCAAACTTAAAAAAAACATAAAAAATTAATTTAAAAAAAATAGAAGACGGGTTGGTTTAGGGGTGGCTCGTCGGCCACCATATGGGGTGGCCGGCGAGCCACCCCAGGCCATGGGGGTGGCTCATCTCTCTCTGGTCCTCTATATAGACTATATGCTTCTCCAATTGCAGGATTTTTGTCCCTGGCCAGACGCTTATACCTCTCTATAACTGGACCGTTTTCGCCGGATGGTAACACTCAAATTTCCCTCACCCTCTGGACCAATTCGTTGCATTCATTCGCATATAATTTAGTTCTGTCATCTGTGCTGCTTTGTTGGTTTCAGGATTCAAGTTTTGTACCTGGCTGTGAAGACACTGAGGGAGTCAGGCCATCAACAAGTTGAAGACAAATAACAATGGCGATGATGAGATAAGGGTCTGTGGGTTGAGCTTCAACGATGACGGGTTTAAACTCGACCCAGTGTGCCCAATCGAGTCCACCGACGATTCAGCTGTGAAACAAGTTCGGTTTGGCGGTGAATTTGTAATAATTGAAGACGAGGGAGGTGAGTCTGGCGAGTTGATTCCGAGTTCACCTGGTCAGGTTGTGGAAGAGGCGGCCCAAGTGGGGTGTTATAGTGGTGGGGAAGCCCTGATGGTGGGTCTGGTGGCGATGAAGAGGAGCTTGGATCTGCAGAGGGCATTGGCGAGCGACGTCGTTTATTTTTTTAAAATTAATTTTTTTAATTTTTGTTTAGGATTTGCCGAACGACATCTTTTGAGGCATTTTTTAAATCGATCTTTTTTATTTATTCAAAAAGGCATTTTAGTAATTTAACTTTGCAAAAACAATGTCGTATAAAATTTTTCATCCTATTTGACAGTGATAAATAATGGAGCGACCAAATTACAACTGATTGATAGTTTTATAATTACTTTATTACATTTTAAATATTAAGGGGTTAAATCACAAATCACTGATAATTTAAGGGGCGTTTTATATTTTTTCCTTTTTTATATTTATGCCTTTCCATAAACTATTTAAAAAAAATGATGTGGGGCCACCAAACACACTGCCCAAAAATAGGTAAGTGCCATGAATTACGTGACTGCGGTAGACATGGCTAAAGTCAAAAACCATGTAGCTACCTTGCTCGTAAGAGGAAATCCACTAATGACCAAAAGTACGATGGACAAAGATGCAAAGAAAGAGGTGGTGTTGAGAAATAAGAAGTTTAGGTAGTCTTTTGGATAGACATAAGCTAAAACGGTTGTGCCGGCTTGACATAAATCTTGAGTACAATCGAAACTACCCTTTGTTTTACTTTCTTGCCAAACGCCACCTGGTGGGCTGATTCCAGCTTGGAAAGCCATGCTTGCAATCACAGTAGCGACTACCATCAATGTGCCACGTGTCTCTTCCATCCAATTATCCTGGTACTTCAATTGGTTAACTAATGATGACGAAAGAAAGTAGGCCCACCACCTCTTAAACCTTGATCGAGCTGGTGGTTCGGACTGCGTCGGTTGTGCTGCATTAAGACCAATAGCGCTTGATGTCTCTAGCCGGGAAGAATTTGGATCTAGAGATCTTTTAACACCGGCTTTCTTTAGAATGCCTTGGATTTCAAACTTGTTCTTGGCATTAACCTCCGTTATTATTTTCAGTACTGAATGTAAATATTTTATGATCTGCACAAAGACAACAATCTACTGTTTCATCCGATTATAGCTAAAAATAAAATCTAAAAGCCGTTGATAAAGCAAACACCAATAAATTTAATTCAAACACATCTGTCTTGGGCTCATTTTCTATTTTTTTGCATGATCATCATAAAAACAGTATCAAAAGAAGGGATATTTTCCTATTTTAGTTGGGTTTGAATAAAAACATCGCGATTCTTCTATTAATTTCTTCTTTCTTGTACGAATATATATTCTTTTAATTTTAAAATCTATCCCTCCTTTATGACCAAAGACAAACTTATGAAAAATGAAAGGATAAAAAGATGTTTAAAAGTCGTGGTCAAGAAGTACGTAGAATCATTTCAAAGATATGGATAATACATGCTACTTTATATCTATAAATATACTAGAAAGAAATTTCTCTTCTAAAAGGGTATTCATATACATTGTTAACGCACCTTTGTTTGCTTGAGCATCACAGCTTGAAAGCTTTTGAGATTGAATGATTTGTATTACTATCAAATGTGTACATTTATACACGTACAGTAAATCAAATAATATCTAGCTATATATACATTTGAATTTAAACTATAACAATAATATTTGAATAATTATCTTCTGCACTATATCAGCAATTGCACTATATCAAGTAATAGAACAAATCTCTGACAGCTTGGTTGTTGAGATAGTGTTGGAGTCTGATGATGGGGTAGAAGATATATTGTTAACATCCCCCCGCAAGTCCATGGGGGCAGAGCATACCATAAGCTTGTCACGTAGAATGCCAAAGCGGACAGAACTGAGACCCTTAGTAAATATATCGGCAATTTGATCGTGAGTGCTAATAAATTTAATTGAAATATCACGATTAATCACTTTATCTCGAATGAAGTGATAATCGATCTCGATATGTTTTGTTCTCGCATGATACACCAGATTAGAAGCCAAAGCAAGAACACCAATATTATCACACCATAGGATGGGTGCAGAAAATAATGGAATGCAAATTTCTTTGAATAACAGGCGTAACCAAAACAAGTCAGTAGTAGCAATCGACATAGCATGATATTCGGCTTCCGTACTCGATCTAGCAATGACAAGTTGCTTCTTTGCCATCCACAAAACAAGACAAGAGCCCAAGAAAACACCAATACCTATAGTAGATCGTTGATCATCAGGATCCCCGGCCCAATCGGAGCCACAAAATGCTTGGAGAGAAAGATGACCCTTTGTATACCATAAACTGTGATCAATAGTCCCTTTAAGGTAGCAAAGCACACGTTTTGCAGCAGTCCAATGAAGGGATGAGGGATTGTGCATATGTTGGCATAATTGATTAACAACAAATGCAATATCCGGTCTTGTCATTGTACAATATTGCAAGGCACCCACGGTTCGTCTGAATTCAGTGATGTCTATGGAAGAAAGCGGGTCACCAGCAGTTGTGGACAATCTAAAACCAGCAAGGCATGGGGAATAGCATGGTTTGGCACCCAACATCTTCGTCCTAGACAAGAGATCAGTGATGTATTTAGCTTGGTGAAAATGCAATCCTGAAGATGAGCGATGAGCCTGAACACCTAGAAAATAACCCGAGGGACCAAGATCCTTCAACTTGAATACTTGCTGTAATTTAGTAATAACACCAAAAAAATGAGATGGATGAGTACCCATAACAAGTATATCATCAACATAAATCAGGATAAAAATGTGAATGTCATTATGATGGAACATAAATAAGGATGAGTCCACTGAAGATTGGACAAACCCAATATCCGTAAGAGCCTCAGATAACCATGTGAACCATGCACGGGGTGCTTGTTTGAGGCTATACAAAGACAAGTGTAATCGGCACACGTGGTTGGGAAATTGAGAATCCACAAATCCCCGAGGTTGCTCCATATATACTTCCTCCAATAAATTGCTATGAAGAAATGCATTGGATACATTCAATTGACAAATACCCCAATCAAACTGCACTGCCAAGGCCAAAAGAACCCGAATTGTTGAACATTTAACAACTAGGCTAAATGTATTAGTAAAATCCACCCCAGACTCTTGATCAAACCCCTTAGCCACCAACCGGGCTTTAAATCTATCAATAGTACGATCTTGCTTTTGTTTTACCTTGTACACCCACTTATTACGTATAATATTGTGATTAGGAGGAGGAGAGCAGAGAGACCATGTACTGTTTGCAATAAGTGCATGAAATTCCTCACCCATTGCCGCACACCAATCAGGAGATAGTGCAGCTTGAGAATAGCATGTAGGTTCAGGAGGAATCGTAATACTGGTGGGGGCAAGAACAGCATGGTGGGAAGAGTAAAACGTTTGAAAGCCTTGGTAAGATCGTGGTCTGAGATGACCAGTACGTGAACAGGTGACCATAGAGTGTGTAGGAGGAATATCATTGATAGAGGTAGAAGCTGGAATGGCAGGAGCTGTTTCAGGTATTAAGACGTATGAAGGGGCAATGGAAGCAGAGGATGGGGAAGAGACTATGGATGACGCATCTGGAGGCATGTGAGGGATTTGAGTAGAGGAAAACTTTGATATAGACATAAGAGAATCAGAAGAAAGCATAGGAAGTGCAGGAGAAACAGGAGATGCAATTGACACGGGTGGAGTAGACTCAATGAGAGAAGAGGAGAAGATTGGGGACTGAAGCATAACAAATTTTAGAGATGATCCAGTAGAAGATGGAACAGAGGATATGAGAGCACCTTCTTTAGCAGGGAAAACATTTTCAAAGAAGACTACATTTCTAGACATATACACACGACGAGAAATAGGATCTAAACAATGGTACCCTTGCTGAACTGAACTATGCCCCCAAAAAATACGACGCTTATTTCTAAACATCAACTTGTGACTTGTATATGGTCGTAAAAGGGGGAAACATGCACAGCCAAAGGACCGAAATGTCATGTAATCAAGATTTTTGTTAAACAATTTATATTACGGTGAAACATTGTCCAAAACATGGGTGGAAAGTCGATTTATAATGAACACCGACGTAAGAAATGCGTCTACCCAAAACAAAGGAGCCAAGTTGGACTGAGCAAGAAGAGATAGACCCATCTTGACGATGTGTCTATGTTTTCTTTTAGCCAAGCCATTTTGTTGTGGCGTATGAGGGTAGGAAATCCTATGACGAATGCCATGTGTATCAAGAAATTGTTTGAAAGCGTTGGAAACAAACTGACCACCACCATTAGATTTAAATTGCTTAATTAAACAAGAAAACTGATTTTCCACAAGAGACTTGAATTTCAAAAAAACAGGAAAGAAATCTGATTTATTATGGATGGGATACAACCAGGTAAATCTGGAGAAGTCATCAACAAATAAAACATAATATAAACACCCTCCCACCGACTTGGTAGAACAAGACCAGACATCGGAATGAAAAAGTTTCAAGGGATGAGAGGAAACACGGCTAGAAGGTTGGAAACTGAGCTGTTTGCTTTTGCCAAGTTGACAAGGTTCACAGACCACTTCCAGTTGCTTCATACCGGAGAAACGAAGAGAAAATTGATGCAGGAGGTGTGAGACAACTGGAGAGGATGCATGGCCCAATCTAAAATGCCACACAGCCGCAGAAGCTTTGACACCTAAGAGGGCAGTCAAGGCATTCCGTTTATTAGCTGAAAAAGAACTGAGATGAAGAGGATAGAGACCCCCTTCAGTTTTTCCTTCCAAGAGAGTCATCCCCATTTGAGAATCCTTAACAAAATAGTGAGAATCCGTGAGAATAAAAAAACACGCATTATCACGACAAAACTTGTTAATAGATAACAGATTAACAAGAGCTTGAGGACAATGGAATATTTTAGAAAGGTGTAAAGTAGAATGTGGAGTGTGAAAAGTAAGAGAACCAGTATTTTGAATCCCCCAACCTGAGCCATTTCCCACTGCAACATTATCAGTACCTATATATGGCTACTGCAATGAGAGATTTTCCAAACTTGATGTTATGTGTTGGTTAACACCACTATCAGCATACCAAGGATCTGCTTCATAATTGGGATTGGTATGGGCAACCATGGCAGCTAATTGAGCAGGAGGATGACGTCCTTGATAAGCATGATCCATGCGATGAAAGCAATCTAGGGCCTTGTGGCTTGGTTTACCACAAATTTGGCAGGGGGACTTTGGTGGATGTGAGACAAGTGGAGCTGATGTGGATTTTGGTGGAGAGTGAGGGACAACAGGCCGTGGAGAGGAGTAGGAGAGAGGTTGGGACTTTCTAGAGAACTTTGGTTTACGATTGAAGTGTTGTGAATGTGATTTAGAGGAAAACATAGCAAATTGGTTGCTATGAACCAAGAGGGACTGATTCTGGTTTTCCATGAGCAGCTCAAAGGATAAGAGCTCAGCTTGGAAATCTTCAAGGGATAAAGATTTATGGCAACTTGCAAAGGACAAGGAAGTAACAAAGGGGTTGAAGACTGGAGTAAGTCCACTAACCATAAATGCAATAAGGTCATCATCGTCAATGACTTTACCAACTGCACCAAGTTCTGCAGCAAGATGCTTGGCATGTTCAACATATTTTGTACAACTTTGAGAACCTTGGTGAAGACTCTGAAGTTGATGGCGGAGATGCTGGATACGAGATGTCGAATTAGAAGCATAACGGTTGGCGAGAGACAACTAGGCTTCATGAGCAGCATGGATACCAAAAACAGAAGGAATGACCTTGTCGGACAGAGTGGCAGTGAGCCAACTCAATACGAATTGATCCTTCTTAGTCCATAACTGAAACTCAGAAGTGATAGTAGTAGGGACCTTTCTTTCAACATCCAGAAGGAACTTTGGTGGGCACGGCTCAGAACCATCCACGAAGCCCATCGAATCATTAGTTTTCAAAATAGGTGAAAACTTATTCAGCCACACTAAGTAGTTGGGACCATCCAACTTGGTAGTAACAAGCTGACCAAGATTAGGAGGAATAAAGGCAGAAGCCATAGAGATAAAAATAAGAAAGGAGCGGAAAAAAATTATTTAGTTGCGTGAGCTAGTAGCTCTGATACCATGAAAGCTTTTGAGATTGAATGATTTGTATTACAATCAAATGTGTATATTTATACACGTACAGTGAATCAAATAATTTCTAGCTATATATACATTTGAATTTAAACTATAACAATAATATTTGAATAATTATCTTCTGCACTATATCAGCAACTGCAATATATCAAGTAACAGAACAAATCTCTTACAGCTTGGTTGTTGAGATAGTGTTAGAGTCTGATGATGGGGTAGAAGATATATTGTTAACATAGCTAAATGCAATTTGGAGTTGCCATTGTGGTCTTTGGAGTTGAGGAATAATTCATCACCACTAGCCGATTCCACTAACAATTTTAGAGCATCCAACTGATTATATTGAACACACAAGTGTAAAACACTCTCTCCATTGAGATTCACCTTGATAGACTCTGGTCGAGCAGAAATTAACTCTTTTACGATCTCTATTCGTCCTCTTATTGCGGCTAAGTGGAGAGGAATTCTCTCGTCCCGATTAGAAGCTAAGCAAACATCTGTATTTTCTTGCAGCAATGCTTGTACTATTTTAATGTGGCCCTCAGCAGAAGCCAAGTGAAGAGGAGTTCGCCCCAACGCGTCCACATCTTTTGCAAATGTAGGTTTCTTGCTAAGAAGAAGTCTACAAAATTCAAGATGGCCATGCAAAGCTGCTATATGTAAGGGAGTATCCTTGAGGGACGTCAGTGAAACTTCACGAAGAATGAGTGCATCCCTTTGGATCAATGTGGTCAAAATGCTTGCACACCCCTTCTGTGAGGATTCATAGAGTTCTTCAACCATGCATTTTGTCTTCTTCAACATGCCTTGTATTCATCATAGAGTGTTTAAGCCTTCCTTAATGAATGTGAGAATTGAATAACCTCAACAAGAAATTCTGAACTTATTAGAGTTTGGTGCTTTGCATGCACTACATATAAAAGGGTTACCTTTGGAAATGTGACATTTGAAAGTCAAAGCAATGGTGGCCCCCGTAGGAACTTGGAAACAAACAATAATAATAATAATAAAAAAAGTGGTAAAAGAGAAGAAACTTCAATTAAAATTATAACAACTTACAAAAAAAAAAAAAATTATAATACGATGGCCAAGTCAAAACAACAGGAAAAAGGGAGGAAACTTCGCCCACAGCCCCCAATAAATTTAGACCTCCAATTAATATATATATATATATATATATATATATATATATATGTGTGTGTGTGTGTGTGTGTGTGTGTGACTGACATATATATAGAATGAACTATCCATGCATGTTAATAATTAGAACCCCTTTTTCAATAAAATAAAATAATTAAAGCCCCAACGTCATAAATTTTTTCAATGTATATAAATTTTTTACTTAATTTTCCATTTCCACTTTCATGAAAGTTCAGTGTGCATAACTTTCTCTAATGTAGCAACATCAATTCAATTAAATTGTCAACATGGAAAATCTTTGTCTCCAACATTGTGCTCCATCGTGAATCTGAATCGTGAGGTGAATATGGAAAGACTTCGCCAAAATGCATAAATTATATAAAAAGATTTGGTCATTTTTCAAATGCATGTATCTCTTATTTAATTAAGCTTATTATACTTGTGCATGTATTATCTATCCACATGATTTATTATTGACAATACATGTTATAGTTGCTTAAAAAAAAAAAAAAAAAAAAACGTTTTTCAAAATTAAAATTGGTAAAGTCTTACCTAGCTAAGATCAACAATGTCACAAGAAAAATTAAATGGATTAACTATATTATCAATTAAAAAGGAAATATTAAACAAACTTGAATATAAAAACTTAAATATCAACCGTACATATCATATGATCCATCTTTTCCAGAAATACTTTTGAAGGACTTCGCCATCAACACCGTCGTTTATGAAAAATAATTACTTTTGTTTTTCTTTCTATCTAAAGAAATAATTACTTGCTAATCGAAGTTCATACCGCTGTTGTAAATTATATAATTAAGCTTATTCTACCTTTGCTAAATAATAAAAAATAAAAAATTCCTTATTCTCATGTGGATTTTTTAAATATTATATTGTTGAAAATGGAAGTCCCAACCTTCCTCCCTAACTCAATCTAACTGTTCCGATCAAGGTCAAATGTTCAAGCTCATCATATTTGTTTGTTTTGTAAGGCATGTGTTGAAGGGAGAGAGAGCACTTATTCTTCAGTTGTGGACCTTATCTTGACTGTTTGAGAAGTGGCTAGGATCACCGAGCTTTGGGTCTTCGACCAAGGGTTTATAAGCTGGCTTGGTCCCAGACTGGGAACCAGTGGGTCACTTCTTCCGTTCGGGTTAAGGTCGAAAGACCAGTAGGTCGCTTCTTCCTTAGGCTCTCTTCTTTTGTTGTTGAGGGTGTAAACCCTCCTAGGAGATAATCTTCACAAATGTGGTAGAGTAAGTCACATTCAACCTTATTGTTATATGCTTAGGTCCAGGGAGCTTAATAGAGAGACTACCCCACCTAAGGCTGAATTTGAGAATCTTATCTACATTATTAAAGATGTTGTTTCAAGTTAGACAAGTTGGAAGGTAGTAGGTATTGTGACAAATTAAATAATTTTAGGATCTCCAAAGAAGTAAAAAGAGGAGAATAAAAATAACTCAATTACATATTTATAAGCAAATATGACTAGAAGAAAATTCACTATCAAAAAATAAAGTATGAAGAGTAGTATAAAAAAAACTACTCAAAATCCGGAAGACCAATACACCAAAATCTATTCTTACAAAAAAGAGAAGACTTCTTAATTCTCTAAGTCATCGTGCAACAACACTATTGTGAGAAAACCTCTTTTCTTTGAAGTGAAATATGCCTGCGTTCGACCGCCTATTGACCGAGCATTGACTGGAGGCATCTAGAATTGATATTTTCAACACAAATTTCTAATTCCATAACCAACTTACACCTTCATAATCAACTTACAAACTCATTAGTTTGATATTGAATTTGTCAACACAAAAAACCTAACACTCTACATATTGAGAGAGAGAGAGAGAGACAGAGAGAGAGTGCTAATTTTTCATTTTTCTTTTTATTTCTATCTTTATAGGGACCAATAGGCAATGGGTATTTGGAAGTGGGACCGAAACTTGTAAGACGAAAACCCATTACAGCATATGCCCGAACCCAATTAAAACTGGGTCGCTTTCGGTTTGCACAATTATCCATTTGCTTGGCAGCATTCTTCATTTACAGCCTCATCAACAAAAGCATAAATTTGATGGTAATCGTATTGCTCTAATTTTCACTACTCTTTTTGTGTATTCTGATTGATATTTTCTTCTGTGTTACAATAATTGTTTTGGGTATTATTTGCTTTGGCTAAAATTTCATTTGTTTTTCTTTTTTGGATTTTTATCAAACATTAATTCGGTGGTTGTTTTTTTTTTTTTTTAAAACACCAGGAAAGGGAAAGAAAGGACTCAGAAAATCTCTTTCTTGGGGAGATTGTAATGTTCTTGTTTACCTTATGCATTTGTGCTGAAATTAAGGCCACATGTTTTTATATATGTTTGTATTGATGTGTGTATGTAATGTCTCAAAGAGTCTTCTCAGTTTGGGCAACAAGGAGAGAAGACCCATGACATGATGGAGGTCTTCAAGCAAATCAAAATCAACCTCCCTCTCCTTAATGCTATCAAGCAAACTCCCTCCTACACTCAAGGACTTGTGCACTTAGCAGCTCAAGATTAGGAGTCATATTCCTAAGCATCCTCGTGGAATCAATGAATGAAGATGTCATCATTAAGACGGACAAGTTCTACTTTCTAGTCGACTTCATAGTTCTCGAAACATAACCTATCCTAGATTCCCACAAGCTCATTCCTGTGATCCTTGGAGGACCTTTCTTAGCTGCATACATAAACTATAGAACTGGGGTGATGGCTTTATCATTTGGGAATATAAAAGCCAAATTAAACATCTTCAATGTCGCACATCAACCACCGCATGAGAGTGAATGTTTCTCCTGGGACAGCGTAGTGGAATCTGTTGATGACACTCCTCCCAGCGTAGTGTCTATGCTCTCACTCTTCAAGTACTCATCTGCCCAATGAAAGCCTCAAAGGAGAAGTTTTTACTTTAGATGTTAATGAAGTTGATTTCATTACAGTGGAACACATTATAGAGGAGAGGTTGATCATTGACCCCTTTTGGGAGATATGCATGGAGAATTGTCCCGGGAAGCTGAAATTCTATGCATCCCACCCCAAAAGTGTGCAAGTCGATAAGAGCAGTTCTGTGGTGATGAGGGGAGTATTATTTCTTGTGGAGTGTTACATTGTGCAGAAGAGGAGGGGTTGGAAGGGATTGATTGGACTTTTGAAGGATTGAGGAAAGATCCTTTGGAACTCAGATCTAGATTAACAAGCTAGACTCAAGGGATTAAGCGTAGGCCCTATGTGCTTGAGCCCTCCAGCAGGCCACTGTGATTAAGCGTACTAGCGTAGCCTCAGCTCTTTCGAGCGCAGTTGCCCAGACCAAGGTATGGGATCTCCATCTTGGTTTTATTTTCTCTATTGTTGTTCCCTTTTAAAATTGGATTATTTATTGTGTTTTGACAATAGTGTGTTGCATTTAACTATTCTTTGGTTAGAGTATTACTGTATTTTTCAGGACAAGTGTTTTTGATTAGTTTATTATTTCTACTAGTTGCTCAGTGTCTAAATTTCAAAGATAATATATACTTCTTTTATGGTTATTAGAATAATCAGATTTATTTCATCTTCTTATGCATTAACTGTAATAATGCTTAGATGGGTGGTTTTCTAGTTAGCTACCAGTTAGCTATATTGGGGTAATTGCCAGTAACCTTATCAGACTGGTCAACGCTAGATTTGTGGGCATTACATTAAATTGCCAGCCCTAGTATGCCACTCCTTCTTTCCAAATCAGGTATTCTATATATATATATATATATATATATATATATATATATATATATTTTCAGTTATATCTACTGTTAGGTTTTAGGTTGGCCTAAATCAATGACTTGTCTTGTAATGTTCCGTTGTTGTTATCTTTTTTTGAGTGTTTAAAAATTTGGGTAATAGTGTTTAGGTTCTTCGAGCTTGGTGGAAGAAGTCTCTGTTTTCCCGTCAGAAGGCTAGTCAGAATGAGACATAAAATGAGGAGTTACTGGTTTCCCGTCAGGACTAGACATTTAACGGGGAGTTACTGTTTTCTCGTTAGGAGCTTTGTCAAGACGGAACATGTAATGAGAGTGAAGCTGAAGCTATTGTTCTCTTGTCTCGAACCCCGTTAGAATGGGACATGTAATGATACCATAGCCGAAGCTACTATTTTTTCATTAGCGGTTGCGTTAAGACAAGACAAGTGATGGATATGAGACATTTTTTCTTCACGTCAGGAAGGGACTGCTTTCTTGTTGGGTTGTTTCAGATCTACGAATTTGGCCTTCACGTCATAACGAGAAAGTTTCCTGTTAAGACTTGACGACGGAAATGTCTCACTATAAAAGGATTTCTGTCACTGTTCATTCTTCAGACATTGGAAATATTTTTTGTGAGATCCTTTCATTGAAGTCTCAATTTTTCTCCATGGGAGCTGTGTCTCGGTGGTGTCGTTTTATGCAAGAGGAGACATGTTATAGTTTGGAGCGGCTGTTTTCTCTTGATTGTCTTGTTGCCTTGTTCGTTCTTCTACATAAAGATTGCTACTTGGATGCTTGGTGAATGAAGTCTACCGAAGGGTCGGTAAGGAAAGTCACTGCTTGAAGATGGTCACGATGGAGACAACCTGGGAAGCTTGTTGTTCTTACGAAGTTTAGAGGTCTTTAAGGGAGTGAGTATCGTCTATTCTATAACTATGAATATTCATTTAGTGATTTTCTGGGTTTGGCTACACCGGAGTGATTTTTACCTTGAGGTGTTCAAGTGTTTTCCACTTTGTAAACAAATTTTGTGTTGTGATTGTATTGTTCTTTTTATTTCCACTGTGCACCTTTTGTGTTGGATGAAATTGCTTAGTCTCTTATTTTGAAATATTTGGTTGCTAGAGGTAGAACACGATCCTAGTAGTTCTTTCATTTACACATTCAGGGCAATGTGTGATTTAAGTTTGGGGGTATGGAACAATACCGCTCTAAATTTGTTTTGTTTTGTTTTTGTTTTGTTTTTTTTAATTAATTAATTAATTTTTTGTTTTTAATTCTTGATTATCTTATTCTTGAGAATGTTGTTAAACTTTAATTATGATTTGCATTTTATTGATGAGGTTAAAGTTATGAACACATGATATAATCTGTGAGGTATGAAAACTAAAACCAATTATGTATGTTCTCAATATCTCTAATGTTTGAGAGTCATTGGCTTAATACTTGATACATGGGTCAACTGGAATGCTTTAGGGAATTAAGTAGGGTAGACAATTTAACTCGAAACCCTCGAACCCGACCTGAACATGATACCTAATTTTAGGGTTAGGGTTTAGGTTAAATGGGTTCGGGTTATAAATGAGTCACCCGTTTATGACTTGTTTAATAAATATGTCATGTTTGGTTTGACATAAATGGGTTTGCAGTTGACACATTTATACAAATTTTTTTTTTTTCAAAAGTAAATTTTAAGTTTAACTTAATTTAGAGTTGACAATTTAACTCACGACCTACAAACCTGACACGAACACAACATGTAGTTTTAGGGTTAGGGTTTAGGTTAAATGGGTTCGTGTCATTAACGGGTCACGTTTAATAAACGTGTCATGTTTGGGTTGGCATAAACGGGTTGGTGGGTTAACCGAGTTGACACGAACTCGACATGTGAACTCGTTTTGCCAGCCCTAGAATTAAGCATTGCATAGCCTCCATAAAAAAAAAAAAAAAGAAGTGTGAAAAAGAAAAATATTACGGGTAATTACTCTTTTCCCCTATGAATTACAATGCTTTCAATATATCCTATGAACTACCACGTTCACCACGTGACCACATTTTGCAATTTACTTACCAAACACATCCTTTGTCATTCAACCTCGTGAAATTGGATGGAATATTATCTTTTAGACGTTAAATCTTATTAAAAAACAGAAATACCTTCAAATAAAAAAAAAATAAATATATAAAACTTAAAAAAACTTAAAAATTAATTTTTTAAAGAAGAAAAAAAGGAAAAAAGAAAAAAGAAAAATAAGGGGTGGCCAAAAGTGGCATGGGGTGGCTCGCCGCCACCCTCGACCTATGGGGTGGCGACCATGGTGTGCGGCCACCTCTAGTGTGGCTCGCGTGCTACCCTTGAGTTGGGGTGGCCTTTACTGGCTAGGGGTGGCCACACACCACTCCCGGCCACCTTTGGGGTGGCACTCAACCAACCCCCAACTAGATCTAAGGTGGCTCAAAGGCCATTCCGACCTTAGGGGTGGCATGCGAGCTACCCTAGAGGTGGCTGGGTGTGGCCACGTGCTATTCCCATGGGCTGAGGGAGGCGGCAAACCACTCCTAGCCACCTTTGGGGGTGGCTCGCTCACTACCCGCTCCCTTAATGGGTTAATTGGAGTTCTTGAGGTTCGACATCCTCTATATAGCCCTATCCTACAAGGATTTGTTCCATTGCGAGTGGTAATTTATTATTGATATCTTTTTACTTAAACAAAGACCACATCACATGATCTAGCATTGTTCTTTCTTTCAAGTAATTGAATTTCTAGTACTATTCCGCTGTGCATGTGATGCACTAGTTGATCCCAAGAGTAATAATAACAAGTATTTATATAGTATCATATACAAACAATATATTATTTTTTACGTCTCACTACATCACCTGGAAAATCTAAAATGTCCAAACATTAAAAAAGATCACAAATCCCATATAAAACTCAACACTCAAATGATAAAGTTTAGGGTCCAAAATGGTCCAACTTAAAATCTCAAAAACACAGATGTATCAATCTAAGTAGTACAACATCCCTAATGAACATTATTCCAAAACTCAAACAATATTATTTGAAATGAGGCACAATTGAGAATTGCTTCTATTGATATCGTAAAAATATATAAAAGTTAAAAGTTCTTCTTTTGTATCATATATGAAAATTGATAAACATTCTAAGAAACTTAATTTCATCTTTGCACTATAGGAAATCAATTGGAGACCAACAAATAGCAAAGAGAGAGAGAGAGAGAGAGAGAGAGAGGAGTATGGAGAATAGTTAAGAAATAATTACCAGATCTTTCACTTAGGATTCTGTGCATAAATGACATCTGATTGCTTGTTGATAGGCTTTTCATAACATTCTGTTAAACAAGTCGCAAGATCACTTCGATGTTCTATGCAATTCTCTACACAATGAAAGTGTTGGGCAGTGAAATCAATTTGAGGTCGAGTATTTTTCTCCAGGCATCTTGCAAAACCAATAGTAAGACACTTTTTAAAGAGAAGCCAGTCAACTTTAGAAAAACTTTCAATTAAAAATGTTTTATCACAAATGTTAATTTCATCTTCAATGCATGTACCCATTATTCCTTGAACTTTATCAAGTTTAGAGGAATAAGGATACAAGATGGGAAGTGGAGAAGGAGAAAAAGAGGTAGATAGAAAGTCATTAGTTTGAACTTTATCAAGTTTAGAGAAATGAGGGACTGGAGTGGGAGGTGAAGAGGGATGGAAAGAGATATGGGCAAAGTCATTAGCATACACTTTTAGGAGAAAAAGGATTAGCAACTCCACCATCACTAGCATTAGTTTTCTAATACATTTGCAAGCCATGTATTTTCTTCACTTTAGAAACTTTTTATTTTGATGTATAATCAAAAGATGTTGAGGCTTTGCCCTTATATAGTGTACCAATTTTTTTTTTTTACTTTTAAATTAATTTTATTCAAAGAATAATTGTTTAATAGTTGTGACTTTTGGAATTATGACCATTTTTTAGTTAAGTGCCTTTTGGATTAAGTAATATCTTTTTATGGGAGTTCAAGGTTTGTTTTGAAATAGTTTTTATGTTAACTTGTGGTTTTTAACAATACATGTGTATTTGTAAGAACTTAATTTATTTCAAATAGGTAAGAGAAAGAGATGATCCCTCAATCACAATAAATTACATCAAGACACCCTTTCAATTTTTTTTTTTTTAATTTATTATTATTATTATTTTAAATTGATTTGAAAATAAAAATAAATATGGATATTAGAATATTTAGAATGTAATGATTATATTAATTTATGTACTTCCATGAAATAAATAATTTTTTTTTTTTTTTTTTTTTTAAAAATAAGGACTTATGTAAGTGATAAAGAGACATTTGAGTTAAATATAGTAAATCAATTTGATCAAGGATGTAAAGTACTTAAAGCAATGAAAAATATCATATCACTTGACATTGCAAAAATAACGTTTATTTAAATGGAAAGTTGTTTTTTTAAAAAGTAACTTTTGATATGGTAAGATAGATCACAAGTTAATTGGCCATCTTTTTATTTTTTATTTTTTGAATGGTATAAAGTAATATTGTCCCAGAGTTTGGGTTATGACCTTAAAAAAAAGGGTATTATTTAATTAATACATAACTTATATAAAAAAAATCATCAAAACTCCAAAGGTTAGTATACGTATGAACAGGTACAAAAAGCCTATCAAAAGGCCACAATACATTAAAGGAAATCACACATTTCAAAGGTCATAGGGACAATTTCATTTTAGTGATTGTAGTTCCATCTAATACATTGTGAGCTTTAGTTTGAAACTCTTCACATGTTCATACAAATAACTAATTTAGATGACTTTTCATAAAAAGTTACTTATTAAGGCGCTGTTTGTTTCGACATAAAATGTTTTTTTTTTTTTTTTTTTGGGTAGAAAAATGATTTCACATATTAAACTTTAAATTAAGATAATATTCAAGCTAGGTCCTGGCGAGTCCAACCGGGTCTTGACTATGTGTAACACTCCCAAAACTGAGCTAAATCATTTTGGTAGCGTTACTAGCAATTTCTCAAGTTTAGTTAATTGGTAACTAACTGAAGTGTTGGTATTTTGTGTTGGCCGAATTTGGTTCCAAAAGTGCTCAAATTTGAAGGTCAGTGTACACCGATCAAAGACCAATCGAAGTCTGATCGACTGCCTAGCTTAAAGAAGGAAAATGCATGGAGGTTAGTGTTGACCGATCGAAGCCCGATCAATTGGCCAGTGTATAGAGAAGAATTTCAGAAGAGGTCAGTGTTGATCGATCGAAGAGCGATCGATCGGTCCATGTGTGAATAATTCCTGAAACATGCTCAGTGTTAACCGATCGATCGGTCCCCGGCCAGAATTGTTTAATCTGCCATTTTGAGCGATCTGACTGCCTTAGGTCTTGTGGATTCCCATTCAAATAATTGTTTATGTTGTATGGAATTTATTTAATGTGGCATGGGCTTGTGGAAGCATGGAGATTTATTTAAGCATGGGCTACTTATTCATTGTTTATTTGGATCATGGGCATGGCATGAGCACATGGATGCTTATGAAGGACACATGGCAGCTTGGGAGTGGTCCTACAGTGCAGGGGAATGTGTTGGAGAAGTTTCCCTTGCGTGTAGAAGTGAGTGGAGTGCCAGATCAGCCACGACCAGAAGCGACCGATCGATCGCCCACCCTTGACCGATCGATCGGTCCTCTATCTGACAGCTTATATTATTTGTCTTATTGATGCTTGTTGGGTTATGATTTGGCTCATTCGGTTTGTGTGTAAAGTTGGTGAAAATGAAGCATCTTAACATGTGAAGAAATCTGATTCTAGAAGGGCCGGTCCGGACCGTCAGAAGATGGGTCCGAACCACATATCCAGCAACCATGTTCTGAAGAGGAGGTCCAGACTGCTAGAAGCTGGGTCTAGACCCCATTTCCAGAAAGCCAATTTTTTAATAGCATGTCCGGACACATGACTTGGGTGTCCGGACCTCTTATGGTTATGATCATGTAACCCTAGCCATGTCCGGACACCTGATTATCCCTGTCCGGACATGGCTGCTTTATTAGGTATTATTTTCTATTTAAGCAAACTAATTTGCCATTTATATGTACATATTTTGGGTGAACAAAATTAGAGTGCTTAGAGTGAGAAATACTGTTCTAGATTATTTGAGAAAAGAAAATACGTGAAGCCAATCGGAGTTCCGGTGAAAGGAAATCTTTTAGAAGAATTATGCCAGATGTTCTAGAAAGGGCTATTGCGGTAGAAGTCAAGTGGGTCGCTTGTCATGTGCAAGGAAGAGTCAAAGGTTTTGTAATTCTTCTTGTATTCCTTATTCTTCTTATAATGGATTGATTTCCTGGGTTTGGCTGCTCTGGAGAGGTTTTACATTTAGAGAGTTCTCTAAATGGTTTCCTCTTCATAATCAAATATCTGTGTTCTTGATTGCTTATTTTATATTTGTATTTGGTTGATTTTTAACTGCTAGGTTAGATTTATTTCGGCATATTCTTTGTGAAACACCTAGGCATTTGGATAGGTGTCGTTTGGAGTCGTTTTAGAATTTTCAATTGGTATCAGAGCGGGTTCACTCTGTGAAGGAATTCTTTCCTGAGTGTGATCTAAGACTCCATATCAAATGTCTCTTACTGTTGCTCCTAATTCTCTTCCCATCTTTGACGGTACAAATTATACGCTTTGGGAAATTCGTATGAGAGCATATTTTAAATCCATTAATGTTTGGCATATTGTTGAATCTAGATGGACACGTCCAGATAAAGCAATAGCTGAATGGACAACGGAGGAAAAGAATAATGCTACTGCAAATGACAAAGCTATAAATGCTATTTACATCTCTGTTTCAAATGAGGAATTTTCTAGAATCTCTAGATGTGAAATGGCTAAGGAAGCTTGGGAAACTTTATAAATCACACATGAAGGAACTAAGGTTGTTAGAACTTCAAAAATTCAAATGTTGGTTTCTCAGTTTGAGGAAATTAGAATGTAGGAAGATGAAACTTTTGATGAATTCTATTCAAAGCTTAGTGCCATTAGAAACTCTACTATTAATTTGGGAAAGAAAATGGATGATGCTAAAGTTGTGAAAAAAATCTTAAGATCTTTGCCTGAGAGGTTTATTCCCCAAATTGCTGCTATACAACAGAGCAAGGACTTAGATACTATGAGAGTAGAAGAACTTGTAGGTTCCCTTCAGACCTTTGAGCTAATTCTCCCCAAACTCAAGAAAACTAAAAACAATGCTCTTAAAGCAAAAAATATTAAAGTCAATTCTTGTGGTTCGTCTGATGAGGATTTTGGGGATAATGAAGAATTTGCCTTGTTTGCTAAAAAATTTAGAAAATTCTTTAGACCCGTGAATGGAAAGCTTAAAAATCGTGACTCAAAAGTTCCTGTGAAACCTAGAGGTGAATTTAGAAGTAATCCACGTGAGAACTTAGAAACTAATCTGAAGGATAAGTTCACTAGTGGACGAAAATGTCATGAATGTGGGGTTCGGGGTCATATTCGAATTGAATGTGCTAATCTGAAAAAGTCCAAAGGTAATGCTTTCAATGTCACTCAGAGTGATGAATCGGATGATGAAAAACCCGAAGAAGAAGTTGAAGGAGGAGTGAATTATTTAGCTTTTACTGCTTCTTATGATAATTATTATAAGACTGTTAACTCACCTCATATGATAAATGAATCTGAAGTTGAATCTGATGATGAGGTGGATTTACAAACTACTTATGATAACTTGTTTGTGGAATGTGATAAATTGAACAAGCTGAGTAGGAAAAATCTGAAAAATCTGAAAGAAGCTGAACTTGAGAAAGAAAGATTAATGAAATCTATGGATGAATGTTTAGCTATTTGAAACACTTTGACTTCTGAAAACCTCAAGCTGATTGCTAAAGTGAAATCTCTGGAAAAGGACTTGAATGATTCGAATGATCATTTAAAGAAATTTTCTAATGATAAATTGAATCAAATGTTAGGAAATCAGAAACATTCACATGATAGGACTGGATTGGGTTTTAATAAACATGTTAATTCATCTTCTTCAAATGTTGCAACCACTCCTAAGATCATGTTTGTGAAATCTAAAATGAAAGATGTGACAATTGAGAAGTCTTGTTTACCTCAACAAAGTTCAGAAGATGTGACCAAGAAAAATAAGTTGAAATTCAAAGTTCCGGTAAGAACTAACTTCATCCCTACTTGTTTTCACTGTGGTGTCAAAGGTCATACTCGACCAAACTGTTTTCAAATTAGGGCTAAACAACTTTGGTCATAGAAGAATATCCTTAGACTAGATGAACCTGGAATTGGGAATCAACTAAAAGTTTTAACTACTCAAGTGAAACTTATTAGTGAAAAGTTAGTTGTTTTGTCAAATTCTATTGATATAAAAGATATGTCTAATTTGGTTGACAAGAATGTGCAAATTCCTCCTCAAAAGGAACAGGTTTGGGTTAAAAAGAAAGATCATCTATGCCTTGTTGCTCATACTGCCTTAAGTGTGCTTAACTCTTGTTTGTGGTTTTTGGATTGTGGTTGTTCAAAACATATGACAGGTGATAAGTCTTTATTCAAAGAGCTTAAAGAAGGCAAAGGAGGTGGAAGCATCACTTATGGAGATGGCAGCAAATCGAAGGTGATTGGTCAAGGAATTGTGGAAATTTTCGGTGCTCCTACTCTACAAGAAGTGATGTATGTTGAAGGACTCTAGGCTAATTTATTGAGCATTAGTCAATTTTGTGATTATGATCTAGTGGTCCAGTTTTCTAAGAAAGAATGCAGCATCTTTGATTCTCAAGGAAAATGGTTGATGGGAGGAGAGCGCACTGTTGACAACTGCTATTGTCTTTCCTAAACTTCTCCAATAAACTGCAATGAGGCAACCTTGGACACTGGAGAATTGTGGCATCAATGGCTGGGGCATTTGAATTTTCATGATCTGGTCAGAATTTCAAAGACAGAAGCCATAGTTGATTTACCCAAGATTCATCAGGCTGATAAAGGAAAGTGTGGCCCATGTTAATTGGGGAAACAAACTAGAACTCCTCACAAAAAGATCTCAGGTATTGTTACCTCTCGAAATTTAGAGCTTCTTCACATGGATCTCATGGGCCCTACACGGACAGCCAGTTTGGGAGGCAAGAAATACATTATGGTGGTTGTAGATGACTTTCCTCGATACACATGGGTAATTTTGTTAAGAGAGAAATTTGAAGCCTTTGAACAAGCTCGGACCTTGTTTCATAAGATACAAAATGAATAAGACTGTCTCATCAAGTGAATCCGGAGCGATCATGGCAGAGAATTCGAGAACTCAAGTTTTGAAGATTATTGTGCTTAGCAAGGTATCAAACAAGAATTCTCATCCCCCATAACTCCTCAACAAAATGGAGTAGTCGAACAGAAAAATCGAGTCATACAAGAAATGGCTAGAGTCATGATACATGCTAAGGATTTGGTACAACATTTTTGGGGAGAAGCAGTCCATACGGCATGTCATATTATTAATCGAGTTTTTCTCAGACCAATAACTACTAAGACACTATATGAGCTATGGCGAGGCAAGAAACCCACTGTCAAATATTTTCGAGTGTTTGGAAGTATATGTTACATTCTTCGTGATAGGGAGAACTTGGGGAAGTTTGATGCAAAGAGTGACGAAGGAATTTTTCTTGGATATTCCGATACAAGTCGAGCCAGTCGTGTGTATAACAAAAGGACCAAGTCAGTAATGGAATCAGTAAATGTTGTCATTGATGATGAAACTACCAAGGAGCATTTTACAGAAGAAGAACCTCAGGTTGAGGGGGAGCGAGTTGATATGTCTGATAAAACTCATGAGCCTCCTAGTCCGAATGTTTTAGCAGTCCGTACATCAATACCTTCAGCTGTAGAAGACATGACTCCTTCACTAGTTTCAAATTTGGTCTCTCATGCACCATCCTCCAGAGTCAAACTTAATCACCCTAGAGAAAATTTGCTGGGAAATGTTAATGAAGGGTTATGACTGCGAAATAGGGTGGTAAATCAAGTCTCTTATTCGTGCTATCTTTCTTAGTTTGAGCCAAAGAAGGTGAATGAGGCATTAGAAGATGAGAGTTGGGTTGCGGCTATGCATGATGAACTCAATCAGTTTGTTAGGAATGATGTTTGGAATTTGGTTCCAAAACCAAAAGATCAGAATATCATTGGCACTAAATGGATCTTCAAGAATAAGTCTGACTAGCATGGTACAGTGGTAAGAAACAAAGCTCGATTGGTTGCTCAAGGATACACTCAAGTTGAAGGAGTGGATTTTGATGAGACGTTCGCACCGGTAGCTAGATTGGAATCTATCAGAATTTTGTTGAGCATCTCATGTCATCTCCAGATCAAATTGTATCAGATGGACGTCAAGAGTGCTTTTCTTAATGGCATTCTTTAACAAGAAGTATATGTAGCTCAGCCAAAAGGGTTTCAGGATCCAACTTATCCGGATCATGTTTACAAGTTGAAAAAGGCACTTTATGGATTGAAACAGGCTCTCAGAGCTTGGTATGAACGTCTGACAACATACCTTCTTGCACATGGGTTCATCAGAGGACAGGCTGACCGTACATTGTTCATCCATAGGAAATGCAGTCAACTTCTCGTTGTCCAAATTTATGTAGATGACATTATCTTTGGCGCTACGGTCGACTCACAGGCTCATCAATTTTCTACAGAAATGAAGCAAGAGTTCGAAATGAGTATGATTGGTGAATTGACCTATTTTCTAGGTTTTCAAGTTCAACAATCCAAAAAAAGGTATCTTTGTGTCTCAACCAAAGTATGCCAAAGATCTTGTGAAGAGATTTGGGTTGGATGGAAAAAGTCATGCTCGCACACCCGTGAATACGAGTATTAAGCTGAGTGCAGATGTGGCTGGGAAATCCGTTGACCAAACCTTATACAGAAGCATGATAGATTGTCTCCTTTATCTTACAGCTAGTCGACCAGATATATCTTTCAGTGTGGGTGTATGTGCTCGATTCCAATCTAATCCAAAGGAATCTCATCTGACAGCAGTTAAACGGATCCTCAGGTATGTCAATGGCACAATCAATTTTGGAATTTATTTCGCTACTAATACAAATCTTGAACTTGCAGGATATTCTGATGCTGACTGGGCTGGTAATGCTGATGATCGAAAGAGTATATCAGGCGGATGCTTTTATGTGGGAACAAATTTGGTTGCCTGGATGAGTAAGAAACAAAACTCCATCTCTCTTTCTACTACTGAGGCCGAATATATAGCTGCTGGGAGCTGCTGCACACAACTCATTTGGATGAAGCAACTTCTTGCAGACTATGGATTTGATCAAGGAAAAAGGATTGTCTACTGTGACAATACGAGTGCCATCAACATCTCAAAGAATCCGGTTCAACATTCACGCACGAAACACATTGACATTCGTCATCATTTCATCTGTGATTTGGTAGAGACCTAGGTGGTATCTCTTGAATTTATGCCTACTGAACACCAATTAGCTGACTTATTTACAAAACCCCTAGATGGATCTAGGTTTGAGTATCTTAGGAATGCTATTGGTGTATGCGATCTCTCATGATTGTATACATAGAACATGCCTAGAAATTGAACATATTGATATTTGTCTAGTTGTTCTAGGGCATTTTTGTTTGTTTTTGATTGTTTTTGTTTGATTTATCTTTATTTTCTTTGATTCTTTTATTTTTGGAATTGTTTTTATTTGTTGGATAGTCAGTTTCTCATGTCTTGTGTTCAAATGAATATTTTACATATGAGTGGGGTCAATCTTTCTGCAATTTACATCTACTACTCTATATGTTTCTGATATACCTTGTTCTTTTGAAAATTGTTAAGGGAGTAAGAGTAAGTTTTTCTCATGTTCGAAATTGTGCACTTTTTGCCCCCATTAGGTTTAGATTTCTGTTATGTGTTTGGGAATTTGGAGCAAACATTTTGTTTGGAAGATAAGTAGTGTCAGTTCTATCCACTTGACCAACTCGTTTGTTGAACCTAGCTCCTAAAAATTCAAACATTTTCTTTTTAAAAAAAAAAAAAAAGTGGGGGCATAAAATAAGCTCAGATGACTTAGTTCTGCTTCTATATGTCCCTAAAGAAAGAATCAGTGATCAAATCATTGTTGAAATAGATGATTACTAAAGGACATGGTAAAAGCGAATGATTAGTCTCAGGGGTAGTATATCGGATGAGGGAATCTAGGTCCTAACATTATAAGCTTTTGCTGTGGCTTGAATCAGATTGTTTGTCTTCCTTTACAAAATGTCTGCCTAGATTTACCTTTCACTAATGAAATCTTATTTAATGAGAGTTTTTCACACACTACACCTTCACATGAGATTTCTGATTATTGCCTACTTGACTGAATTCACAGAACAAGGTTGTATCTTGCATATGGTACATTTATGGTGTAAACGTAATTTTTTGATCACTCCGAATTGTTAAGATATTCATAAGGACACACATGGGTTATTGGATATCAAAACAAGTTCAGTTTGTTTTTTTTTTTTTGTTTTTTTAAATATAAAAAAAATAAAAATAAAAAATGACGAATTTATTTTTTTGTCTTTTATTATTTTTTGTTGTGGTCCGGACACGACACTTACCTGTCCGAACATGCCCATTGCATTGGTTGTATCGACAATTTTTTTAAAACCCCTGCATTTCTTCCAATTTCATTCCTCTTACTCTCTCGGCCACACCATCTCTTTCTCAAAATTTTTTTGTTTTCTTTGTGTTATATCTGATTTCTTTGGTTCACAGTCCTGTATCCACATTCCCTCATCTTAGGTATGTTTTCTTTTCTTCTTCTTTTTATTTTTGTTTTCAAAATCAATTCTCGACCGTGAATGTTTGGGTTTAATATTGCCTTTTAGACTTACTTGATTCTGTGATTCTTATTGTGCATTCTTTCTATTTCTTATCATTAGTGCAAAATCCATACACAATCATGTATTTAGGAATGGGTTTCTCATCTTCACATATATCTTTCATGCCTAAATTTTTTTCTGCATACTAGGTGTTTGCTACAATGTCTCAAAGACTCTGGTTTGAGATTGTTCTCAATTTCTTTACATTACATGGTTTTATTCCAATGTGTTTGGTCTTTAGATGATGGTTGAGAAGTTTCTAGGAGAGATATGTTCAATATTCATGCAAATTTTTTTTCATGTGATCATTAATATTTCAATACCTACTACATGTTTGATAGAATGCTTAAATGAAATTGTTTTCATTTATATTTCTTATCTTCTTGCAAAAAGGTTCTTATTGGTATGATCAACATTTAAAATTTGTGTTTGTGGCATCTATCTCAATTGTGGGTTCAACATAGTGCATATCAAAATATTGGTTCCAATGATGTTTCCCATGCATCATATGTGCTTTTATTTTTTTTCAATTTTTTTTTTTTGGGTATGAATGCAGAAAATGGTGTATCCAATTTCGGAATCCACATCAAGGAGGAAGCGCACTCGAGAAGAAAAATCAGTCTTACAATACAAGATTTTGACTCGCAAAATTGTGATCGAGGTGGAGTAGAGCAAAATGATCTTTGAGTGGAACCGTTTCGTTTCATTCATGACATATTCCAAGCAAATCAATGGACATCCTTGTTTGTTCCTGTGAATGCCTACACTCGGTTAGTTCAGGAATTCTGCTACAACATCGACGATATTGACTTGGTTGGTCCCCCGTCATTCAAGACCAAGGTCTTTGGGAAAACGCTTAATATCACTACTGAGTTGATCAGTGAAGTTACTGGGATTCCATTGACTAATGAGAAGCCGCTTCCATTTCTGGAAGAAGATCCCCAACCAACAAAAGCTGAAATCATGGCGGTTCTTAATCCAAGTCGGCAGCTTGTATGGGATGAAGACCTGAACAAAATTCCGATTGGCTATGTACGGGCTCCAGAGAGGCTGTTAACTTGGATTGTGTTGCAGAATATTTGGCCCATATCTCGACATAGTCATGTGACTATAGAACGAGCAATGATGATTTATGGCATCATTAACCGTGTTGAGTTTTGTTTATGCACTCATCTAGTATTGACTATGATCGAGCTTCATGAATTGCCTTACGGTATGGCGATCTCATCACAAAGATCTTGCACACCACCTTGCCAAAAATAGCTGCCAATGAACATATGGAAGCTCCAGAAGGTTATTTTGGCAAAGCTACTATGATGAAGTCCAACGCCTAACTTAGGCTTCAAGCTCCAGCTGCTCATGCGCCTCAAATTATTCAAGATCCTCCAGCTGCGTCTTCCTCAGGATCATCAGATGTTTCAAGTCAATTAACTAAAATAATTGACTTACTTCAAACTCAAGGCCAAAGCATTGAAGCCATCAACACTTGCCTAAAAAAATTTGGAGAAAGATGTGAAGTCTATCAAGGAAAGCTTTTGGCAAGAATAATTTTTTTCCTCCTATTTGTGTTTTTGTTTTTGTTTTTTTTTTTTTTCTTTCTGTCAAGAATAATTGTTTTTTTGTTGAATGGTTTTACTTACTTTTCATGGGTTGTTGGTTTCTTTGTTTAAAACTCTAGAATTTTGTTTTTGTATATTTCCTTTTGTCCTTCCGAGACAAAAAGGGGGGAGTTGATTTGATGCGTCATTTTCATGTACACATTAATTTTTTGTCCCCGAATGGCCAAAAGGGGGAGTTTGTTGGGTTATGATTTGGCTCATTCGATTTGTGTGTAAAGTTGGTGAAAATGAAGCATCTTAACATGTGAAGAAATCTGATTCTAGAAAGGCCGGTCCGAATCGTCAGAAGCTGGGTCCGGACCACATATCCAGCAACCATGTTCCGAAGAGGAGGTCCGGACCGCCAGAAGCTGGGTCCGGACCCCAAGCCAATTTTTTAATAGCATGTCCGGACACATGACTTGGGTGTCCGGTCCTCATGTGGTTACGATCATGTAACCCTAGCCATGTCCGGACACCTGATTATCCCTGTCCGGAAATGGCTGCTTTATTAGGTTTTATTTTCTATTTAAGCAAACTAATTTGCCATTTATATGTACGTATTTTGGTGAACAAAATTAGAGTGCTTAGAGTGAGAAATACTGTTCTAGATTATTTGAGAAAAGAAAATACGTGAAGCCAATCGGAGTTCCGGTGAAAGGAAATCTTTTAGAAGAATTGTGCCAGATGTTTTGGAAAGGGCTACTGCGGTAGAAGTCAAGTGGGTCGCTTGTCGTGTGCAAGGAAGAGTCAAAGGTTTTGTAATTCTTCTTGTATTCCTTATTCTTCTTATAGTGGATTGATTTCTTGAGTTTGGCTGCCCCGGAGAAGTTTTACATTGAGAGAGTTCTCTAAATGGTTTCCTCTTCGTAACCAAATATTTGTGTTCTTGATTGCTTATTTTATATTTGTATTTGGTTGATTTTTAACTGCTAGGTTAGATTTATTTTGGCATATTCTTTGTGAAACACCTAGACATTTGGATAGGTGTCGTTTGGAGTCGTTTTAGAATTTTCAATGCTGTCTTGATCCTTTCTTTTGTGCCTACTCAAGTAAGACTTAGGCACATGATTTTGTTAAGCAAACCATCTGATATTGAGCTGCATATCGAGAGAGCCTTAGAGCTTGAGTGTTTGCTTCATTGTGAGCTAAGAGAGATTGTTGTTTATGTGCGTTGGAGCCATACTCTCTTAGAGTGTTTATGATTTGCATTTGAGAGCTTTACTTGTGTAATCATTTGAGATGAAGAAGAAGCCTACCGAAAGGAGTTCGGTAAAAGTTTATCACTGTGGAGAAGATTCGTGAGCGTTGGAAGACAAGCGGGTTGCTTGTTGATTCTTATAGAGCCAAGAACTTGCTAGGGTTGTAAGTGTCTCGTGTCTATAATATCTTGAGTAGTTTTCTTTTTGTGATAATCCTGGGTTTAGCTGCCCCGGAGAGGTTTTTCCTTGTTGCAAGGTTTCCTCTTCGTCACCAAAATCATTATGTTCATTTACTTTAATGCCTTGCTCATTTTGGTGATTGATTGTTTGGTCATTGCACGCTTATTGCCATCTAATTTTTAATTCCACATTATATTTGGCAAACACCTATTCACCCCCCCTCTAGGTGTGTTTGGAGTCGTTAATCGCATTTTCAATTGTTATTAGAGTAGGTTCACTCCGTAAAGGATTAAACTCCTAAGTGTGATCTTAGACTCCATTTTTTTTGATGAATCAAACTGTTAATCTCGTGCCTCAATTTGATGGAACTAACTATGGCTATTGGAAGGCACGTATGCAACTTTCTTAAAGTCCATAGAAGTTTGGTTTGTCATTGAATCAGGGTGGACAGCTCTAGCCAAGCCTACTGCCAAATGGACCCCTCTAGAAAGACAAACGGGCAAGGTAAATGACAAGGCGATGAATGCCTTGAGTGGTGGAGTTTCACAAGGAGAATTTTCCAGAATTTCAACTTGTGATAATGCCAAAGAAGTGTGGGAGATCCTTGAAACAACATATGAAGGTACGCTTCTTGTTAAGTCCTCTAAACTTCAAATGCTTGTATCTCAATTTGAGTCTATACACATGCTTGAAGATGAGACCTTTAATGATTATTATGGAAAACTTACTGAAATTTGAAATTCCATGATTAGTCAGGAAAGAAAGTTTCAAACACTAAGATGGTTAAGAAAATCATGAGGTCTCTTCCTGAGAGGTTTAAAATGAAACTCACTGCCATTGAAGAGAGTAAAGACCTTGAAACAATGAAAATGGCAGAACTTGTCTCAACCTAAGAAAGACAAATCTCTTGCTCTTAAAATTGTTGAGAAAAGTTTTGATAATTTTTCTGATGAGGATTCTCCAAATGATGAGGAACTTGCGTTTATTGCCAAAAGGTATTATAAGTATAAACCTAGAATTCTCCAAAAGTTTGGCAAGCAAAAGCAAGTTGCTCATGAGAGAAAAGATAATGAAGACTCTCATGGACCTAAATGTTTTGAATGCTCTGGCTTTGGACACTTGCGCAAGGATTGTGCCAATCTTAAAAATAAAAAAAGAGCTTTCAATGTCATCTTAAGTGACTTCGATGAGGAAGAAATTGTTTTTAATGGAAATAAAAACTATATGGCTTTTGGTGTCTCTTACGTTTCTGATGATGATTCTGATTTGCAGCTCTCCTCTGATAGTGAATCTCAAAAGGAAAGAAATCGTCAATCTTCATACAATAATTTGTGTGATAATTTTTCTGTGTTGAGAAAAGAGAACTCAAAAAATTTGAAGGCCATTGAGTCTCTTAAGCTTGGAAGGGATGAATTGATTCAATCTTTGAATGATGCACATGATATTTGTAATTCTTTGAAATCTAAAAACCATGTGTTAAATGCTAAAGTTGAATGCCTTCAAAATGAGCTGAATGCTTCTAGCTTTCACTTGAAAAAAATTTCTAGTGTTAAGCTTAATAATATGTTGAATGCTCAGAAAAATTTTGGTGATAAATCTGGAGTTGGTTTTGATAAAATTGCCGCTAGTTCTTCTAACTTTGCTTATACTTCCAAGACTGTTTTTGTTAAACCAGTTTATGTAGAAGAACCTTCAATTGAAGTGAATAATGCAGTTGTTCCTACTCCTCAAGGCAAGCAAGGTAAGCCAACTTTTGTTAAGCCTCATGCACCTTACTGTAAGCCTAGAGCTATGCATCATCCTAGACATGTACCCTCTCAAAAGTTTGTGCCTACATGTCATCATTATGGAAAGGTTGGTCACATTCAACCCAAGTGTTTTCATCTTAAGCCCCATGTGCATAAAAATGAGAACTCCTACTCTAGGAAAGATCATGATGGGTTGTTTTCTATGATGGAGAAAGTTCTCTCTAGGTTAGATGAGAAGGAAAAGAATCAAAATTCTGGACCTAGGATGACCCAATGTTGGGTTAAGAAGGTTGATACTACTCACCCATTGAGGAGGAGTGGTCTTGAGCTCACCGTCGGTTAGGTGAGTCTCTCTCATGCCTAGAATTGCTCTTCTTGCATTGTTTTACTTATCCTAGTGCGTGTTATTTTTGTGTTGTTTTGTTCTGCATTTTTTTTTTTGGTTTTGCATTTCTGTTTTCATAAATTCTTAATGTTAAAAATATGTTGTTTTTAGGTGCATCCCTCTTGTGTTGTCATATGCACCTTGATTGTCCATTACTTGCTCATGTATCATTCTTGATTCATTATGTCTTAGAATGTTCCTAGTATGCATGAGATGTTCAGTTGATGTGGACATGCTTTGTGGTTACCTCAAGCCTAAGCTTATGTGGTACATTTTACTTATGCTTGATCTTTGCACACTCTTAAGCCTAAATTGAGCTATTCTTGACCTTGAATGTGAGTGTTGCATGGTAACTATTTTTGATGAGGTTTAACTAGTTGTATCTATCAAATTGACCATTTGCTAGTTGAACCTAGAGCTTAAAAATTCTACCATCCCTCCAATTGTGGTAAGCACCAAATATTTTGTTTAAAATGACACTTTCTCGAAGAGAGTTTTTTTTGTGAACCAAAAGATCAAAAGATCATATTACAAAGGAATGTTCACTCGCGTCAAAAACTTGTTCTATGTTTTAAACAAGGGATGTATTGGATGAGAGTGGCTAGGCCCTAATATAATAAGGTTTGACTTTTGATGTGATCTACTTGTTCAAACCTCTTCTTTGATGGAGCTTACTCCTCATTTTTGTAAGTTGGTATTTGCTCAATGATTGGCTTATACACACACTCACTCAAGCACTTGTAAAATGGAACATTTTTCGTTGCTTGTGTAAAACAAGATAATGTCCTTGTCTTGTCAAGTCTCATGTATATTTTGAATATTTGGATATCTTGGATTGTTCCTTGCTTCTCAAACATGAGTCTTTGATGTGTTTATCTTGTGTGTTGTTGACTTCTTGAGGGGGAGAAACCTTGTTTTATGTCTCTTGTTGTTTTTGTTGTCATACCCTAAGGGGAGCTTTGCCCTTACACTTTGATGATCTTCATTGATATCATATTTTGAGGGGGAGTTTTTGTTTTTCTTGCATTGTTGTGCATTGCCCTTTGGTATCTTTGTATGCTTCATGCTTCTATTTTTTTGTTGATAAGTTCTTGTAAAATTGGACTCTCCCATTCTCCATACGTTTAATGTGTTTGTTAGTAAGTTCAGGATTGGATGGAGAACTTATTGGTGTCCTTTGTCAATTGTGAAAAAAAAGGGGAGAAATTGTTTATTTGATTTGGGGGAGAAACCTGATTGCCCTTGCTCTTTGATCGGATCGGGTTAAATATGTTTTGTCACCGAATTGCCAAATGGGGAGTTTGTTGGTATTTTGTGTTGGTCGAATTCGGTTCCAAAAGTGCTCAAATTTGAAGGTTAGTGTTCACCGATCGAAGACCGATCGAAGTCCGATCGATCGCCTGGCTTAAAGAAGAAAAATGCATGGAGGTCAGTGTTGACCAATCGCAGCCCGATCGATCGATCAGTGCATAGAGAAGAATTCCGAAAGAGGTCAGTGTTGGCCAATCAAAGAGCGATCGAAGACCGATCGATCGGTCCATGTGTGAAGAATTCCTGAAACATGCTCAGTGTTAACCGATCAATCGGTCCCCGGCCAGAATTGTTTAATCTGCCATTCTGAGCTATCTGACTGCCTTGGGTCTTGTGGATTCCCATTTAAATAATGTTTTATGTTGTATGGGATTTATTTAATGTGGCATGGGCTTGTGGAAGCATGAAGATTCATTTATTTGAGCATGGGCTCTTTATTCATTGTTTATTTGGAGCATGGGCTTGGCATGAGCACATGGGTGCTTATCAGGGACATATGGCAACTTAAGAGTGGTCCTATAGTGCAGGGGAACGCGTTGGAGAAGTTTCCCTCGCGTGTAGAAGTGAATGGAGGGCCAGATCAGCCACGACCAGAAGCGACCGATCGATCGCCCACCCTTGACTGATCGATCGGTCCCCTGTCTGACAGCTTATATTATTTGTCTTATTGATGCTGTCTTAATCCTTTCTTTTGTGCCTACTTAAGTAAGACTTAGGCACACGATTTTGTTAAGCAAACCATATGATATTGAGCTGTATATTGAGAGATCTTTAGAGCTTGAGTGTTTGCTTCATTGTGAGCTAAGAGAGATTGTTGTTTATGTGCGTTGGAGCCATACTCTCTTAGAGTGTTTATGATTTGTATTTGAGAGCTTTACTTGTGTAATCATTTGGGAAGAAGAAGAAGCCTAACCAAAGGAGTTTGGTAAAGGTTTATCACTGTAGAGAAGATTCGTGAGCATTGGAAGACAAGTGGGTTGCTTGTTGATTCTTATAGAGCCAAGAACTTGCTAGGGTTGTAAGTGTCTCGTGTCTGTAATCTCTTGAGTAGTTTTCTCTTTGTGATAATCCTAAGTTTGGCTACCTCGGAGAGGTTTTTCCTTGTTGCAAGATTTCCTCTTCTTCACCAAAATCATTGTGTTCATTTACTTTAATGCTTTGCTCATTTTGGTGATTGATTGTTTGGTCATTGCATGCTTATTGCCATCTAAGTTTTAATCCCACATTACATTTGGCAAACACCTATTCACCCCCCCTCTAGGTGTGTTTGGAGTCGTTAATCGTATTTCATGAAGAAATTGTCCGTCTATCCAACTCATAGTAAATACATGCGGAAGGTGAAAATGAAAGATCAAAGATATCTAAAAATCATAAAGTATGCAAGAGTTTCCATCAATCATAGGCTTGGAGCTTCTAACCAAATAGTCATTTTAATCAAATCTGGTACTGCAAAACAAACTTCTGAATTTTTCATTCGAGAAAGTCCTCTTAAAGTAGATAACTTGACAAACCACAGATACTGCATAAGTCTAAGACTTAGTAAGTAAATCTCATAGTTGATTATGGAATGAGCTCCCATTATAATGTAGAAGTAAATGTGCATGGTCGCAAATATAATAGGTGTTGCCTTTGCCATTACACCATAAAAGTATAGTTTTGGTTTTTAAAAAGCGTAGGTGTAATCCTACCTACAATTGCTTGTAAGTTTTGATGCAAACAAACTAATGTTATAATTAGGCCATAACTATCATGCATGATTTATTCGAGATATTACCCATTCTCAGCAAGGTTGGCTCTGTCCTGCGTGACATGTAATACAATATTGATGCCCCGAATATTGCATGCTACCATCCATATTACTGAGTCTGACCTCAGATTTCCCACGCTACTAATGATGTACGTTTTGTAGTGACACACCAATCAAATATGTGCGCTAGTCACAAACATCTATTGGATAAGGCCCATATAAACACACACACATTGGCCAATGAATCAAGTCCATATAGTAAGCTCATGACCATTATATCACACATAGTGGTGTATCATGTCATACGATGCATCTTATTAATAAATTAATAAAGAATTTACCCAGTTACATGAAAAGTAATTGTGCTCATAACATACGAGTACTCAGTCAGTTGACATATCTTACGTTTTTATGGAAAGCCGTCGTAAATATTTACTTACCTCGTACGTCCTCTCAAATCCTCAGACATCTCGAGTTCCTACTATCACATAGTTTATCGTTAGACACAATAGTAGAGAACCTATTATAAACACATAGGATCCTAACTGAGAAATCGAACTAGCTAGTAAGTATTTACTTACATGGTATGCTTTCTCAAATCCTCATACATCTCGAGTTCATGCTATAATGAACATATTTTATTGTTATACACAGTAGTAGAGAACCTTTTATAAGCACATAGTATCTTAACTAAGAAGTCAAACTATTTTTCTTTCCTATTTAGTATTTTCTCTTTCTGAGTTCTCTTTTCAATCTTTAATTCTTAATTACGCCCGAAAATCTTAATTCTATCCGGCGTCAGAATCATAACTCAAAGAGAGGATTGGACTGACCAAGCATCATTTTGCTATGAACCTAAGCATCATTTGGGGATTGCCCTCTCTTTTTTGGGAAGAGTGAAAGAGAGAGATTCAAAATAGTTTCATTGTTAAATATTTTCTTGATTTTGCAATATCTTGCTTATTTCAAGGCTTATTTTGTTCATGGGAATAGTCAAATTACATAGTCCATTTCAAACATAAATATTGCTATGATCTTGCAAGACTCTTCAATAACCATAGGGGAGAAATAAATATATGCTGTAGACATTATAGGATAAAAGAGGCATAACTCTTACATTAATTATAATAAGTTATACAAATTAAAGACTATTTGATCCATCTCACTGTCTTTCCTTTATTCTTAATACATATAAAGCACATGTTTAATTTCTCATGTGGTAGAAGAGGAAATCTTGTGGAATTGCATATAATTGTTGCTGTAGCTGTTGTAGAGGTTCATGAAACATTCCACGTCTTTCATAAGAGTTCTATAATTGAAACAAATATATTCATAAATTAAATATTGCTTAGAAAAAAAAAATCATATATTAATTATATCCTAAATTAGTCCTCTAGGACTAGGCCCTTGCCCAACTTACTTGAAAACAGAGTAAAGGAAAAGATTTATGCTTTGTATGATGAATGGACTATATATATATATATACTTTGTGTTCAAATGTTTCTAGCAAGCATCTGCTCAAGACTATTGAAATTTTTAGACTAAGATTTTGAGATGCCAATTTAATCTTCTCCATTTTGAATGTATTATTTTTGTGTTAGATTGCACCATCTCATTTTTCTCATTTCCATTCTATCTCTTTTTCAAATTCACCATTAGATTTGTAGGACTTACATGTAAATCCTATAAATTCAATAGTGGATTTGAAAAAAATATAGATGGAGACGAAAAAAGAGCATTTCTCTTTGTTATATTGTGGCCTTGAATAATGAGATAGAGAGAAAAATAGAGAGAGAGAGAGAGATGAGGCCGGGCTTGTTGCACATGTGCTTACAACAATATTTAATAAGTTGAGTGAAGTATCTAAGCTCGGATCTCTTGAGCTTGAAGTACAAGGGACATTTCATAGCACAGCAAACCCCTCTTTTTGTGAAAGATGCAAACTTTGATTGGATTGGTGTAGGAGGCTTTTCAGCGTGTGTTGTTATTAGCAGAATCATTATCAATCCTGCCATCAGTGCGTGTCGTTTTGAGGCTTTCATAGGCATATTTCACTCACTCTTTAATTTTTTTTTTTTGGTTACAAGAAAATGGTATACAAATTAACCTCAATTTATAGGTCTTGGAGCTCAGCTCACATACACGTGAATACAGTCACAAGAATAACCCTTTGTGCATGTGAGAAGATTAACTAATTAAGTACTTTGGCCTTTCTCGCTGGTGAATAGGACAAATTACTACAATGAGTTTAATTAAATTCTTGATCATAGAACAAATCAAATCTTGATGTGTCAATTGAGAACCGACATCGCTAATCACACTCTCGGATCTATTGTGGTGCTTTCAATTTGATGCGTGTTGATTTTTTCCCTTTAAATTTTACGTGCTCTTCAAGATGGTGAATGGTTTCTCAATTGAGTCTAACTCTTTCAATTATTCATTTTTATTTTTCTTAGGATTGTCACCCTTTTTTTTTTTTTTTTTTTAAATAGAGATATAACAGGTATATGTAATTCGTTGGTAAAAACTCAAAAGGTATGATCAAATTGCTAAATTACAAAAGAATTGCAATTCATATAGCAAGGGCTGACATATTACTACAAAAGGATAGCAACCATGATACAATGCATTACTGATACAATATTTATTAGCAGCACTAGCGTGTCACATGCGTTATGTGTGGATTTTTTTTAATTATAATTCTTTTTTACCAAAACTTCTTAAAGAAGGACAACAAAAAATTTAAATAATAATACTGAAAAAACTAAACATAGAAAATAAATATTATAAATAATTTATTAAATTCATTGAGGAATCAATTAAATTCAAACAAATGTTGATTTCTGCTTTATGGTGACGGTTGGGTGGCGTAAGGAATTAAACCAAAATTAAACAATAAAAAGCCACCCTAAAACCATTTTATATATTAAATTTTGGTTATTTTTAGGGTTTAGGGTTTAAGGTTTTGTAAAAAATTTAGCTGTCACCCTAAAAATACTTTGTTGTCATCAAGTCAATGGGAAATGTATTTGTGAAAATTGTTGATCCAGGAATTTCAAAGGAATATTTATTTATTTTTTAAAACAATTGAGTATTCACAATAAATTCTTCAAATAAAAAATTAAATTTAAGAAAAAAAATTCATTTTAAATTTAGAAAATCAGTTTGAGCCCATTCAAGCAATGAGAATATGGCTAGCTAGTTTGAAACAAAAGGCAGTGATTAGGCGGAGAAGAGAAGGACATTTTGGTTAATCAATTTGCGCACTCCTCAATGAGCTGAAAAGCCTGCCCATTTGTGATTAATTTTCTTCAATGAAACCGTAGAGTAACTTTTATAGGTCTTCAAGTCTTGTGGTGGCATTTCCATGAGGTAGTTCAATCAGTTGGAACTACGCCTAATAAAGTGAGAGTCACTAGTTCGAATCTCTCTCCCCCTCTTATGCGGACATGTTAATAAAAAAAAAAAAGAAAAAAAAAAGGTCTTGTGGTGGCAAAATCTACTGCCATGCCAGAAAATCGTCATTTGATTTACACAGAACCAATTGCCATGATAACATTTTGCCAGCTGCAGGAGATCGATACTTGTGATAAGGCTACTATGACAAACATGCAATGTTTGGCAATGGAATGGAAAAAGGGAGTAAAACAGTACTGTAGTAGATTTGATTGATATGAAAAAAAAAAAAAGTAAGAATGTTTTGTATAAAAAAGTGAAAAAATTTGTTTTGTAGTGATTTTTTTATTTGAATAATAATAAAAAGTGATTGATGTGATATAAAAAGTAAGAATGTTGGAGTTTATTTTGAGAATAGTTTTTTTAATTTTTGGGTCCGGTCCGGCTCTTTGCCAAACACAGCCACAGGGATCTGGATCGGATCTGCTTCAATTGAGGGGATAATTGGAGATTCTCTAATTGTTCATCTAGGCCGCTTATTTTGATCCAATGTATTACAAAATGCCACGTGTCTCACTATAAATTAAATAATAAAATACTATTTCATTTTTAAAAAGAAAATAAAAATAAAAATAATAAAAAATTAAAAGTTTTTATAAAATAATATTGGGTGGCATCTGAGCCATAGGGGTGGCCGAAGCACCCTCATGGTCACAGGGGTGGTTCGGCCACCCCCTAGAACTAAACCCAAAAAATTATTTTTTCTATTTAGCCACAGGGGGTGGCCGAACCACCCCCTGTGGCCAGGGGGTGGAGTTGGCCACCCCAACTGGTCTTTGGGGATAGCCGACGCCGGCCCCTATGGCCCCAGGGGGTGGTTCGGCCACCCTCATGGTTCAGATGGGGTGGCCAGTCACCTCATATTATTTTATAAAACCTTTTTATTTTTTATTATTTTTATTTTTATTTTCTTTTAAAAAATGAAATAGTATTTATTATTTAATTTATAGTGTGACACGTGGCATTTTGTAGTGTGTTGGATCAAAATAAACGGTTTAGATGGACAATTGGAGAATCTCCAATTATCCCTTCAATTGGAGGGGATCCGGATCCGACAAACAGATCCAATTTGTTTGTAGAACTCTCAGTTTCACATGAACCACATAAGGATAATTCATATGATTTCAATTCCACTCTTTAAAGCACTCTTCACAACAAGAGAATGCATCACTTTACAATTCTGATCTGTAACCTACAATCCAAAAAACTAATTAAGTACAGTAAACATATGCAAAATTGTAAAAGCTTCTTTCCATATACGATTGACAAGCATATATAAATTAAGTTTCACTGCCACTATAAATTAAATGAAAAACATCCAACTAGAAAGAAGAAGAGGGCTATGAATTAAAATGGACTTGATACAAAGTAAGATGCACCCATAATATTTACCCCCAACATAAAGGAAATTAGATTAAAAAAATAACAGCAACGAACTTGATGCCAAAACAACAGCAGGGATAAGAAGTAGCAAACAAGCCCCTGGCAGTTCTGAAATTTTTTTTGGAAGTTGCAATTTCTGAATAGAAACAATAAAATTAGTTTTAGTGTACACTACATCTCAATACTGAATTACCCTATCATATTAAACAGCTTTTCATCTCAATTATGAAGGGTTTTCCACTTCAAATCCCTATTGCACATCTCTCTATGTATGTTTTTTCTGCTTGTCGTTTAAGGTGTGAGCATAAAGAATCAGTGTATATTGTAGCTCAGTGCTACATATATACATACATCTATAACATAATGTATGTGTAGACGCACATTTGTATATTATCATGAAACCATACCCCAGATCAAATTTTTTAGGAAAGGACAGATCTAAAGTATTAGAGTCTCAAAACCATTACAGAGAAACCTCAAAACCTGTAAAAATGTAGAAAGGAGAGGACTAGAATAATAAAATTTGACTGGAACTCACAACTTAATGTTTTAGAAGAAGAATCACACAAATGATGACAGTGATGAAATGGTACTTGCTCTAATCTGGAAAACCTAAGCAAGCATATTGCATTTCTGGGAGGTAGTGACATAAACAAAAAACTGGGTCCAGAAAGACTTCAAGTGTCCACTCTTGCACTCTTGTACAGCCCCTTCTCCCAAAGAGAGGAAACCAACAATAATTAATAAAACTAGAGGAAATCAAGAAACGCCATAATATCATTGGCCATTACCTCAACAAGCACCGTTGCTCTCTTCTTCAATTTTGCACCAGGTTCACCTTTATCAAGCTTTCCTGAAGCCAAGGCAGTTTCCTTTGTCACTCTCTTGCCAGCAACTGGCTCAACCTCTTCCTCATCTGCATCCATTCCAACTGCATCATTAAACTCTTTTTCTTATTCCAGTTCGGATGGGGACACACACACACGTTTGAGAATTGATCTTATCACCTCGTCCCATTATTATATACGCTAGTAAAGCAAAGGCCACAACTTATACCCTAACTAAAATTAAAAATATATATATGTATCCCGTGTAAACTAAAAATTGACAGCTTTTACATGGTATAAGTTAATACTCCCTTTGTCCAAATCTAAATGACTCTTTTTATTGGTTTCATGACTTGATTTGAAATGGTACGACCATTTATCAAAAGATAACAATATCACCCTCTTCCTAAAATGTCCTTCACTTTAAATTAGAGATGAAATAACTTTTAATAAGAATCTTTAAGAAAAAAGGTAAGAATAATAGGAAATTGAAGATGTAAGAAATTTCACTTTTAGAGAGTGGACATATATCTTACAACGTCCCAAAAAGGAGAATAAGACACTGAAATTGGAACATGAGTATATTAATTATATGTGCAAGCAAAGGTAAGCATAAGGAAATAAAAATTTAGATCAACATTAAAAAAATGCTCAACAATAAGTATCTAGTGACAGCTTTACCATTGTCGTAATCCGCATGAGACTGAGCAATTGCAATATCACCAAAATCTTCTATATCATCTTCCTCTTCAAGTTCATTATAACCCTCAACATATTCTATCTCATGTTCCTGCTTATTCCAAGAACCAATAAAAGGGCATTTAATTATCTGAAAGTAGCATCTAAGTGAGCACAAAAGCAAATAACTCGTTTTTAAAACAATATTAATAAGTTCAAGAAAAAAGGATTTCACTATGTTCATCTTCACTCACAGCCTGCCCCTCTTCAATATCAAGAACCTTGTTATATTCATAGTACCAAAAGGAGGAGGATGAAGCTTTTAGTTTGGATATTCTGCATGTTCCTTCGCTATTTGTTTCTTCTGAGATGAATAGCTGGTTCTTTATAGATACACTCTATGATCAACCCAAGCAAAGCACATGACTAGCTACTCTTCTCTTCCTATTTGTTTATGTAGGCATGTAGGTATTGTTGTTGCTTACCTTTGTTTAGTGAAAAAGAAAGATTATGAGGCCCAGATGGCTAGCAATGTTACTTTTCTGTGAGGGTAAATGAAAGCTAGACTAAAACAAATTTCTTTCCACCATACAAAGAATAAGGTTTGAGCTTGTGCCTTTCTAAGGTTTTCAAATAGGATATTCATCTTTGATATTTCGGTGCAGGATCTAGCTGTAAGTAACGTAAACAAAACCTACAGCCCCCAAAGACAAAAAAAAGACCAAAAAAAAAAAAAAAAAACATCAGAAACAAAAACAAAAAACAAATTTTGGTAACATTGACCAACCATCGCAACAAATTCACCCCCAAAATGTGAGAAACAACCATAATTTATCTAAAACAGTAGCATTACCAGAACCAGATTCAGAGTAAACCCAAAACTCGACTTGAATTGTCAATTTGGACCAATAAATCCAGGAACTGGATGATACCCACCAAAAAGCAACTAACTAAACCACCAAATACAACAAAATTTTCGGTTCTTTTTTCTTGTTTCCTAACAAATCCCTCTATGTAAGAAATTTCATTTAAGGTATGTCTTATGTGACATATATTATTATGATTATAAAATATATATATATATATAATTACGGTGTTCAGTAATTTATTCCAATTAAAGCTTATTCAGTGAAATCAAATATTATGAATTAAATTGCTGATTTAATTCTTGTGGAAACAAATATTTAAATTTATTATTGATTTTATTTTGTGGAATTAAATAATCTGTATTGATTATGTATTTGATTTTTATTCCTTGATGGGAGGAATAATTAAGGTAATAGCTCTAATTGAGGATCCCTGACCTACCTATAAATAAAGCCTTTATAAGGCTTATGTATTCCATCAATTGACACCCACTGGTAGGTATAGGTCAGAAGAACCTCTCAATATTTTTTAGTTTTTCAGATTTTGTTGCTGAAGAGTCTTTCTTTATTTCGCTTGAGAAAAGCGATGGGCGGGGTATTACTATAATTAAATTATTTCTGTTGCTAATTTATATTGATTAGCGTTTAATTATATACTGAATTCTTACATGTGGTATCGGAGACTTCTCTATGCCATATTTGCTCAGTCTAATTTTTAAATATGCCTACTGTAAATTTTTATTTTTCTTTCAATAATATTCATTTTGTTTATTTAATTATTGAAACAAAATATGGTGAGCAGCATGAAACCCACGACCAACAAAATATGCGTGTTCAGTTTTGGTCCATTTGGATACACTGATCTGTTTATTTTTTGAGACTTGACCATATTGCCCTTTGTGTCTGGAGAACCATTTGTACACACCATCGTGAACCTGAGCCGTGGAAGCAAGAGCAGTTGGTGGTGGCCGATTCTCTGGCCACCGGCGCAGAGGTCACCGGTGAGCTCTAGGAAAGCCACTGGGCACCCGTTCCCTCTGCCGTCAGCGGCGGTCTCTGGCCATAAAGGTGATGGCGATGAAGCCGGTTTGGATAACGCCACGGCTTCCCGCCGGCCGGCGTCGTTTGGGGCTGATGTGCTCGTCTGGGCAGCTGTGCTCGACTGCCACGTAAGGATCTGCTCTTTGGCTATGAACGAACAGCTAATACCCCTACTCAGGTTAGAGGCGGTTTGCCGCGTACAGCGTCCATCACGGACCGCCCATAAGGATTAATGGCGGCGGCCGAACGGCTGATGCGGGAGGATCTGTGGCAGAGTGCGCCGTTTCGGGCCCGGTGTTAGGACACCGCTGCAGGGTGAGAACGACGGTGGAATCGTCTCGATCTCCACCGTTTGCTCGCGTAAGGATGTGCCGGGATGGCGGCTCTTCGCCAGGGGTCGCTTATAACGGTTGACGGCGGCGGCCCGTGTGGCCGGAGCACCGGCCCTTGGTGGCCGACGCATGAGGAAGGCGGCGGCGGCAGGCATGAGGAAGAAGAAAACTGGGCGGCGGCTAGGGTTTGGGTATTTCCGGGTTGGGGAGTTAAGGATCCGGGTAGGGTTTTTAACCCATAAGGAAACCGGGTCCAGTGTTTTTTGGGCCACTGGGTATGGGTTTATTTTAACCCAAGCCCGATACAGTTAAAAAAAAAAAAAAACTGGGTACTTAAGTGGGCTGACCCGTAACCCAATAAGGTGGCCCAACCCGATAAAGAAAGCATACCCAATACAAAAGCCCATACAGATTCAAAAAAAAAAACATTTGGGCCTTGTGCTCTTACTGGGATTAGAACTTGGGCTCTCAAGGTAAAGGGGCCTAAGACACTAGGCCATGCATTTTCATATGCTTTTGTATTGCAATTTAATATATGTTATTAAATTGTTTAGCATTGAAATTGTTATTTCTTTAATGCATGGACTTAAGATTAAATATATTCCTTTTATTTATATTGTTTAAATATAAATTGCTTGATGCCTGTACTTGAAAATAATTAAGTCAATATGTTGGTGAATGTTTATAGTACTGTCCAAAGATTGCAATCGGAAAGTTTTGGTAATGAAAGTCTTGGGATTTAAGTATGCCATTGTGCGCCCCCACTTTTCTGGGACATTATTCAGTTGTACTTTGGAAAAATATTATTTATCCACTGGCATGTTGGTTTTGTCTTTTATTCTTATGAATTTTATTTTGGCATCTATACAGTTATTAGATGTTAATGAAGTCGTGATTATCATAATAATTTTGGGAGAGCCACAACATCTCGATTTTATAATGATAATTGCATCAAAATTATATATGTGAACTTCATAAAGAAAATTAACATCATGTTGTAATTAATTCATAAATTTAATTACTAATCCCCACAAGAACGTTTTTATTTTTATGACTTAATTAGAATAAGATAGTAAATTTAACTTTAAAAATAAAATTTTTCTTAGGCCCACAGGTACGGAGAATTTTATTTATTAATGTTAAATTTATTAGTTATATTAACAAAGAGTAAATTTTATGTGTGATGCAACCTTTGCCCACAAGTAGGTTGAAATTTACTATTAAATTAGTATTGGTTAATTTAAATAAATTATATGTTAATGAAGTCGTGATTATCATAATAATTTTGGGAGAGCCACAACATCCCGATTTTATAATGATAATTGTATCAAAATTATATATGTGAAATTCATAACGAAAATTAACATCATGTTGTATTTAAGTCATTAATTTAATTTGCCAATCCCCACAAGGTCGTTTTTATTTTTATGACTTAATTAGAATAAGATAATAAATTTAACATTGAAAATAAAATTTCTCTTGGGCCCACAGGTACGGAAAATTTTATTTATTAGTGCTAAATTTATTAGTCTTATTAATAAAGAATAAATTTCATGTGTGATGCAATATTTGCCCACAGGTAGGTTGAAATTTACACTGGTTAATTTAAATAAACCCATGTTTATTCAAATTAACATTGGTTAATTTAAATAAAGTTATTTCATAGCATTAAAGTATATTATTTTTCTTGGTTATTGGATGTATTCCTACTGCTTTAATTATTAATATTTTATGTTCCAATAATTCCTAGTGGTAATTTTTCCTGACTGAAAAGAAAATGTGCTTCCATTTTGGGGTATTGGGAGATTGAATTGGCGTTTCCTGTGGACAAAATCAAGCACGCCACATGAGATTATTAAACATGAACAATTGTAGTGATTTAAATCGCTTAAGTTTCAATGTTCATGAAATCTCATATCAAGGAAAGCATTATAGTTTTTGTTTTAGGGCCAAAGAAAGGTCGTTGAGGAACATTTAGTGAGTTCTAATAAGGCTTTGGCCAGCATCCTAATAGAAAAGCCTTAAAGCAAAACCTTTTACAGTTTCAAAATATGCCTGAGCACATTATGGAAATGAAGAACATAACAGCTCATTATAAAGTCCCTAAATGTTGAGTTTTTGAGTCATTTTGGTCAATTTTATTTTCTCTCATCTAAATATGGTATTTTTTCAAATATCTTGTGCATACATAAGGATAACTGATCAATAAAGGAACTTCTGATCATGTGTGTTCAAGAAGATGAGATATTAAGACATGAGAATCCAGAAGTTACTCATGTTAAAGGAAAGACCTTGATAGGCAATCATGTCCAATAGTTAATGAATGAAAACAAGGTGCCAACAAAGTGTTTTGATAATTAAGATACTTGTTTCTCTTACAATAAGGAAAATTATGGGCATATAAAGAATGATTGCATAAAGTATCATGAGTGACTTGAAATAAATGTAATCTCATATATCTACTGTGTCATGAATCTCTTTTATTGATTCTCCTAAATACTGTGTGAGTTGAATTTGGTTTAGCGATCCACGTTGTCAACATAATGTAGGGTTTTCTAAATAATACTTGTTTACAATTGGAGGTTGTTGGGATCTATAGATTAAATTTAAAAATTCAGTTATGTTATTTTGACCTTAATAATGTTTTATATATTTCACAATTTTTTTTAGAAATTTAGTTTCTATTCTAGCTTATTAAATCAAGTTTGAACATTATTGAAAAATTTGTGGGGTGGAATATTAAATTGATGGTCTATTTAAAATTGATCTAGATCCCAATTTTTTGAAAATTAATCCTGTCACATAAATGTTGACATAAAGCAGAGTCTTATGAATGAGAAAATCTTCTATGTTATGGCATTGGAGATTGGAATATATCTCTATGAAGAATAAAAGTCGATAAATGATAGATTTTTTAAAAAAACTCTTAACTTTACTATCTTTGGTATTTATGTAGACTGCATTAAGGAAAAGCAGACCAACTATACCACTAAAGGTGCCATAAAAGGTTTTTTTTGAGATTCTTGAAATCATGTACAAGTGTAGACCTTTTCCATACTTCTTGCCTAAATGGTTAGAGATATCCTATCACTTTCGGTAATAACCATATAATGTTTATGTATCTCTATCTTCTAAATCATAAAGTTGGGGCATTAAATGTTTTAAGCTAGAGAAACAAAACAAAATGAAGTCAAGATCGTAAGATCTGATAGAGGCAAATAGTATTATGGTAGATACGCGAAAAGGGGACATGAAAGGTAATACAAATATTTTATTCTCCTAATAGAGTGAAGCCTTGAAAACCACTGTGTATACATTTAACTGGGTTCCATTCAAGGTTGTCCCTAAGACACCTAAGTTAAGGAATGAGTGGAACCAAGTTCAAATTGTTTACACATATGGGGTTGTCATGCTAAAGTGAGGATTTATAATCCACACCTAAGGAAATTAAATTCAAGGACAACAAGCGGAATTTTATAGGCTATGCAGTAAACTCCAATGAGTCTAGTTTTTATTGTCTTTCATTCAATCCTAGAATTGTTGAGTCTAGAATAAGGTGGCCAACAATCTCTAGTGATTATGTTGTATACTTTTAGGAGTCTATTTTTATGTCAGACCTAAGGATGATCCAAAAATTGTTTTCACATCTTTTTGGGTGGTGATAACTTCACATTGTGTTTCAATGCCATGAAGGAGGAGATGAAATCCTTGGCTAAAATTCAAGTCTGCAATCTTGTTGACTTACCAAAGGGAGTTGTAGCCATAGGCTGCAAATGGGTTTACAAAACCTAAAAGGATGCTTCCGGGTAATGTAGAATGATGTAAAGCTAGACTTGTAGCCAATGATCTTACTCAAAAGGAAGGCATTCTCATTTTGGTTTAGAGCTATATCGAAAGGATGTGGAAAACAATTTTATTCAATGGGGATCTTAAAGAGGAGGTGTACATAAGACAACTGAAGGGTTTTATTGATAACAGTCAGAAAGCTTACAAATTAAGGATATCTATTAATGGGCTAAGATAGGCCTCTCACTAGTGGTATATAATATTTTACAAGGTTATTGCCTCACATGGTTTTATTGAGAACCTTGTAAATCATTGTATATGCCTTAAGGTCAGTGGGAGTAAAGTTACTCTTTGTCTTGTATATAGATAATATTTTGCTTGCAAGCAGCAATTTAGGTTTGCTACATAAAGTTCTTCTTACTAAACTTTGAATATGAAGGATTTGAGGGAAACCTCTTATGTCATTGGCATAGAGATTCACAGAGACAGAAATTAAAGAATATTAAGACTGTCTCTAAAGACCTACATTGAAAAGTTTTGGGAGAGATTCAGAATAAAGAACTATAAATCTTCAGTAACACATATTATTAAAGTGGATAAATTCAGTGTAGATCAATGTCCCAAAATATATTGAAATAAGAGTATATGAAATATATTCCATATGTATGTACAGGTCTACATTAGACCTGACATTGAAATAGCAGTTGGACTATTAGGTTAATATAGTATAATGGAATATGCAAGGAATCAAGAACTACAGTTTAACTTAAAAATACACATACCGTTTGGTGGTGTTTATTCAGGTTTGATTTTTCCTAAATGTGTAGATAGTAGATAATCAACTTCAGTATATATATTTTCTTATTGTTAAAAGGTTATATACTGAAGATGTTGTAAGCAGACTACAGTTGCTACATCTACCATGAAAGCAAAAGTTATTACATTCTGTGAATTTGTTACACATGCATCATAGTTGAGACACTTTTTAAAGGTCTCAAGATTGTCGATTTTGTAGTTAGACCCATAAAGATCTTCTGAGTTAATTCTACTTAGTTATATTTTCTAAGAATAAACTGACTAGAAGCAGAAGTATGTATATCGACATAAAGTATCTCAAAGAGAACATTAAGTGACATGAAGTGTCTATTGAGCATATAAGTATTGAATTAATGACTGCAGATCCCATGACCAAAGGTTTACCGGTAAGAAAGTGTAAAGTCATGTAGAATATATAAGATTCATTAACTCATTTGTGCTTAGTTTCTCTTTAATTGGTCTATAGACATAAAGGTAATGTTATAAGGATTTTTGTGGGCATATATATTATTCTTATCCGTGGGGATAAAATTAAAGTTAGACCCGAATGACTTATAGGAAGTTCATTCATAAAGTACATTATTCATAAAGTACTCATTTAAGGAGGTATTGCACATTGTGATACATGAAAGAGACGGCTTATCATATAAAAGCTTTACCGCCATGATTCGTGTGTAGTATTCCTTGAGTGGGTGGGAGGATTCCATGAATGATTGGAATAAATAAAGTAATGGCCATATCATAGAACTGAACACCATAAGGAATTTATATGTCATAAGGGCCAAGTGTGAGAATGTAAGAAATTCCATTTAACGTATGTCCCTTATGTCAAATATATTATTATGATTATAAAATATATATAATTACGGTGTTCAGTGATTTATTCCAATTAAAACTTATTCTGTGAAATCAAATATTCTGAATTAAATTGTTGATTTAATTCTTGTGGAAACAATTATTTGAATTCATTATTGATTTTATTTTGTGAAATCAAATAATCTGTATGGATTATTTATTTGATTTTTATTTCTTGATGGGAGGAATAATTAAGGTAACAGCTCTAATTGAGTGTCCATGACCTACCTATAAACAAGACTTGTGTATTTCATCAATTGGCACTCACTGGTAGGCATATGTCAAAAAAACCACTCAATATTTTTTAGATTTTCAGATTTTATTGCTGGGGATTCTTTTTCGTTTCGCTTGAGCAAAGCAATGGCCGGAGGTACTTATATAATTAAATTATTTCCGCTACTAATTTATATTGATTAACATTTAATTATATATTGAATTCTTACATATCAAACACCCTACAGAAAGTAAACATCTAACATTTGTAACAACTTGCTGAACTTTGCAGATATTGAACCAAACAAACCAAACAAAAAAAAAAAAAATGACAAACAAACCTCTCAGGGTACTGTTACAGAAACATGCTAAGGCAAAGAAAGCCCTGAACTCGGGTCAGGGAGAAAAAAACCTATTTTGGTAATTTTCAGTAATTTAAGAACTAAGATGGAAGGAAATGGCATCTAAAAAATGATATGCTCTTTTTCCCTTCAGCAATTAATTGCAAGAATCACATTACATTCAAAACTCTCCCAGCTTTATTCAGTTATAATTCCCCTCCCCACTAAGGCCAATGGCTCGCCAACCAAATCAAAACACATATGTAACGTGAAAAACTCTAAACAGATAAATATCACAATTTTATGCGGAATTAACGGATATTTTTCAAAGCAAACAATCACCAAAATATGAACAATCACACACAAAGATTTTGGTGACGAAGAGGAAACCTTTTAGAAAACGTTCTAAAAGTAAAAACTCTTCGGGGCAGCCAAACCCAGGAAATCACTATCAAAATTATCCAGAGATTACAGACACTAGGAATACTTACAACCCTTTACAAGACCTTGACTCTGTAAGATCGACAAGCCTCCAACTTGTCTCCTCGCTCACAATCTTCTTCAATGTGATTCTCCTTTATCGGACCCTTCCGATAGACTTCAATTAAGCACATAATCAAAACTAACAAAAATCCTCTAAAATGAATCAATTTGGCTCACAACAAAATAATCACTCAAGCACAGCCTCACACGAACTCTCTCGGGGTGAAAATTCATGCCTCTCTATTTTTTATAATGATGTATATATATCAGTACATCAAACCCTAGACCTGAGCCCACTAAAAACATGTTTTTGGGCATAATAGGTACGGGGTGTTCGGACAGGTTAATGGGCTGTCCGGACACGGCCTTGCGGAGCAAAAATGGAGTTTATGAAAATGCGGTCTGGACCCGGGGAAGGCCTGTCTGGACCGGGCATGCAGTAAGCATTCTGGAAATGCTGTCCAGTCTTGATCAACAACTCCGATCGATGGGCGTTTGTGGTCTGATTGAGCTGAAATTTTGCAAGGACGTTCATAACACATGAATCTACATTATGAACGGTGAAGATTGGATTCTGAGCATTCTATATGAGTGTTTGAGCCCATAAACAGTAGCCTCTGCATGTTGAAACTGAACTAAGCCAACACAAGAACTAACAAACTCCCCCTTTAGCAATTCAGTGACAAAACCGAAATGCCGAGCCAATCCCATCATCTCCCCATATTTACTCCCCCTTTTTGTCACAGAATGACAAAAAGTCTTCATGTTTCTTGAAATACTTCACAAAATATATCAAGGCCTATGTGGAACAAGAAGACATAAATAAAACTCATGAAAAAAATGACGTAAAATGCGTGATCATAAAGAAACATCAGCAAAACTCCCCCACAATGTATGACTGAATTAACAACAAGAAACTGGAAATGCAAAACATGTTTCTTCCCCTCAAAAGTCAAATGAACACACATGATATACACATCAATGACTCATGTATTGCACAATGAATATCCCAAACATGCTTCAAATATGCAAAATATACATGAGACTAGAAATTGCAAGAAACTCATATTGCTTAACCCAAGCAAAGAAAAATGTTCCATTCAACCCATGCTTGTGTGGTGTGTGTAAGTTATCCAAAGAGTAAAATTTTCAATTTACAAAATGAGAAGAAAGTTTCACCATCATGAGGTTTTGACAAGTATATCAAATCAAAAGTCAAACCTTATCATACTAGGGCCTAGCCACTCTCATCCTATACATTTCTCTTTTGTAAAATATTTTGCACAAGTTTGACACAGTGAAATAAATTCCTTTTGGAATATGATCTTTTGATTTTATTTGTTTCACTATTTTGTTTATGTTTCTCTTTGAGAAAGTGTCCTTAAACTTTTGGTGCTTATCACAAAAGAGAAAGCAAGAATTTTTAAGCCCTAAGTTCAACTAGCATATGGTCTATTTGAAGAATATGACTAGTCAAAAACCTCATATGGTTACCTAATAGACCTCACAAATAAAGTGAAACAAAACCTCAATTTAAGCTTAACTATGCACAAGAGATAAAACATAGGCAAAATGTACCACATAAGCTCAGGCTTTAGGTAACCACAAAAACAAGTCCATTGACACAAATTTTCATCTCATGCATATTAAGAACATTCCAAGACGCAAGGAATTAAATTCATAAAAAACATCATGAGAAATTAATGAACTATCTAGGTGCATAAGACAAAATAAAGAAAAGAAAAGAAAAGAAAAAAAAAACAACCAAAGTAAAATATTTTTGTCTTTTTGTTATTGTTCACAAAAGAAATGCACATAAACAAAATACAATTTCAAAACAAAAAAAAAAAAATGCAATGAAAAAAGAAAAACAACATGCTCTAGGATATGCAAAGATATGCAAGAAAATCAATCATAGGCATGTGGGTGACTCACCTAACATAAGGTGAGATCATCACCACTCCCCCTCAAGGGGTGAATGGTATCATCCTTCCTAACCCAAACTTGAGAAATCTTAGGTCTAGACTTATGACTTTGCTCAAACTTATCTAGCCCAGATAGCACTTCTCTCATCATTATGACCAAACCCTCACTTTCTTTCCTAGAATAGGAATTTTCATTTATATGTACATGAGGTTTTAAATTAAAACAGTGAGGTCGAATGTGACCCACTTTGCCACAGTGATGACATGTAGGGAGAAACCTTTGAGAAGGTAATTTTCTAGGAGAATGCACGACTCTAGGTGTAGGGTAAGATGCATGAGGCTCAATGTAGATTTTCTTACCTTTCTTACCTTGAGGAGTCGGAGCAACTACTTGCTTTTCTTCACTTGAAGATTCTTCTACTTTCATTGGTTTAACAAAAACAGTCTTTGAAGTAGAAGCACGGTTAGAAGACAAAGAAGTAGTTTTATCGAATTCTAAGCCAGATCTGTCGCTAGAATGCTTTTAAATATGCAAAATTTTATCAAGCTTTTCACTAGAGAATTTGCTCAAGTGATTTCTAGATGCAATCAGATCATTTTGAAGGGATTTATTTTTAGTAATTAACACATGATTTTCAAATTTGAGAGTATTGCAAACAGCATGTGAATTACTCAAAGATTTCAACAAATTATTCCTTTCAAGCTTAAGATTCTTAAAATCCTTAACAATTTTCAAGTTAGTATTTCTAAGCATAGAAAACTTTTCCATTAAATTGTTAAAGGAGTTTTGAAGATTATTAACCCTATTTGATTCATTATCAGAGGCAGACTGAACATCTGATTGATTAGAATCATCAGAATCATAGGATGCAACAAAAGTCATATAATTAGGAGTTTCTTCCTCATCGGTGTCACTCAAGATAATATTGAAGGCTTTTTGGTCTTTTAGCTTATTACTCTTGAGATTAGCACAATCATTGCGAACATGACCATAGCCAGAACACTCATAACATTTTGGACCACGTGGGTCTCTTTCATTTCTTTCCTGAGTACTTCCTTTTTGTTTTCCAAATCTCTTGGAAATTCTATATTCATTCTTATAAAACTTTCTAGCTATCAAGGCAAGTTCCTCATCATCTGGTGATTCCTCATCAGATAACTCATCGGAGTTCTTCCTAAGAGTTCTAAGGGCAAGATCCTTATTTTTCCTAGGTTGAGGCAAAGAAAACTCATAAGTCTGAAGGGCACCAACTAACTCTTTTATCCTCATGGTTTCCAGATTAGTGCATGACTCAATGGATGTTACCTTCATTCTGAATCTTTCAGGGAGTGATCTCATGACCTTTCTAATAATCTTAGTGTCAGAAACTTTCTTTCCTAGATTTATCATGGAATTTCTAATTTCACTAAGTTTACCAAAGAAATCATTAAATGTCTCATCCTCTAACATTTTAATTTCCTCAAACTTAGACACTAACATTTGAAGTTTTGAAGCTTTAACAAGATTTGTTCCTTCATAAGTAGTTTCTAGGATCTCCCATGCATCTTTGGCACTATCACAATTTGAAATTCTGGAGAACTCAGTTTGTGAAATTGCCAAGCATAGAGCATTCATAGCTTTGTCATTCGTCATACGAGTTTGTTTTTCATCATTAGACCATTCAGTTGTCGGCTTATCTGGAGCTTTAAATCCAGATTCAGTGACATGCCAAACGTCTATAGATTTTAAGAAAAATCTCATACGGGACTTCTAATAGTCATCATTTGATCCATCAAAATTAGGCACAGTGTTAAGGGTTTGAGACATCTTAAACAAGAAACAAAGATCACACTCAAGAATTTAATCATTCACATAGTGAACCTGTTCTGATACCAATTGAAAAACTCTAAACAGATAAATATCACAATTTTATGCGGAATTAACGTATATTTATCAAAGCAAACATTCACCAAAATATTAATAATCACACACAAAGATTTTGGTGATGAAGAGGAAACCTTTTAGAAAACGTTCTAAAAGTAAAACCTCTCCGGGGCAACCAAATCCAGGAAATCACTATCAAAAGATTATCCAGAGATTACAGACACTAGGAACACTTAAAACCCTTTGCAAGACCTTGACTCTGTAAGATCAACAAGCCTCCAACTTGTTTCCTCGCTCACAATCTTCTTCAACGTGATTCTCCATTATCGGACCCTTCCGATAGACTTCAATTAAGCACACAATCAAAACTAACAAAAATCATCTAAGAGGAATCAATTTGACTCACAACAAAATAATCACTCAAGCACAGCCTCACACGAACTCTCTAGGGGTGAAAATTCATGCCTCTCTCTCTCTTTTATAATGATGTATATATATCAGTACATCAAACCTTAGACCTAGGCCCACTAAAAACATGTTTTTGGGCATAATAGGTGCGGGGTGTCCGGACATGTTAATGGGCTGTCCGGACATGGCCTTCCAAAGCAAAAATGGAGTTTTTGGAAATGCGGTCTGGACCCGGAGAAGGCCTGTCCAGACCGGGCATGCAATCAGCATTCTGGAAATGCTGTTCAGTGTTGATCAACAGCTCCGATCGATGGACGTTTGTGGTCCGATTGAGCTAAAATTTTGCAGGGACGTTCGTAACACATGAATCTACATTATGAACGGTGGAGATTGGATTCTGAGCATTCTATATCAGTGTTTGAGCTCATAAACAGTAGTCTCTGTATTTTGGAATTGAATTAAGTCAACACAAGAACTAACATAATGAAATCAACAGAAATTAACACATACCAAAAAGCCTCTCCACCGTATTTGGCCACCGGTAAACGTTGGGACCCAAACGAGTATGAGGTTTTCCAGCGTCGGGCCCGTGACCCACCTGCCTAGGCGCTGCTCTGCCGCCCCAACCGAATAAAGAGAGGGAGGTTAACTGAGGAAATGCCAAAAAAAAAAAAAAAAAAACCTCACCTTGCCCATTTCTTCTTCCTTGGTCGTGAGCTCATCCCTCCTTCATCTTCTTCCATTACTGCACTGCCCATTCCGAAAATCAACCCACAATTAGCTACCCAAATCAAACAAGCAAGAAGAAAGTAATAGAGAGCGAGACAGACAAAGTGGATGGCAAATTTAGGTCGTCTGGAGAGAAAAGTGAGAACAAAATTGCGGGAGAATAACTTGGGGTTGAAATTTGGCAAAAAAATAAGTGCTAATTGATCCCGCATTTAATATTTAGAAAACGGCGTAGTTTTACTGTGAGCGTCGACTAAAGTCGACGCTGATATCAACTTATTAGCAGCTACTCAGTTTAGTCGACGCTCATAGTTAAACTATCAGTGTCGACAGCTACGGGTCGACGCTGATAGTTTAAGTATTATTTTTTTAAAAAAAAAATTTATTTAATATATATATATATTCCATTTTTTAATTTTTAGATATATATTATTTATTTTCAATTGAACTTGATGGGTTTTTTTTATTTATTCTCGCCCATTAAAAAATCATATAAGCATATCAATTTTTTTTTAGACGGTAAAAAATTAATTTTTTTTATATTCTTAGTATATGTTTCCTCTTTTCATTTTGTTTAATATATTCTTCCCTTATTTATTTTCAATCAAATTCTATGAATTTTCTATTATCCTTATGCACTAGTCCAATTGATCGAACAATCGTCTCCAATGGGTAGCTCAATCGGCAATGGACTACGTTTCATGAAGCGGAGGTCACTAGTTTGAATTCTCCCTCCTCCTTTCTTTATGTGGATAAGTTTTTTTTTAAAAAATAATAAATGATCGAACGATTGATCGGTCATTCAATCTTGCACAATGATCGATCGTGAAAAATCTATAGAGTTCGATTGATAATTTGATCGTATCACAATCGTTCGAATTAGTGCACTATGATCGATTAGTCAATGACTTGGGTAATTATATTATTGAGAATATGAGAAGGATAAGTTTGAGTTAGTAGAGATGAAAAGTACTCAACATTCCTCAACTTACATGGTCGTACTTGGATGACGATGTCCAATGGGAGGGTGCTCAATTAATTATCACAATCAATGATCTTGATCCATATCGATCTGACTAATGCACTGGGATAAACCTTAAATGTAAATATTTTGATTGATCCTTCTGACTTATTGTACTATAAGTACTATGATCGATTGGATGATTGATCGAACCTATGATCGATTGGACGATTGATCGAACCTTCAATCATTTCAAGTTCTATCGATAATTCGATCTTATCACAATCGATCGGACTAATACACTATGATCGATCGAACCTACATTCATATTAAGTTCGATTGATCATTTGATCGTATTATGATCGATCAGACTAATGCATTACGATTGATCAGATGTTTGATCAAACCTTCAATTGTATTAAGTTTGATCGTATCACGATCGATCGATTGAACCAATGCAATAGGATCAATCGGATGTGAAGGAAGAGGACATCGCTCTTCGATTGTATCACGATCAATATAACTAATACACTAAGATAATATAAAATGCTTAGAGTTCAATTGAATGTTTAATTGAACCTCTAATTGTATCCAGTTTGATCGATCAATTGATCTTATCACCATTAATCGAACTAATTTACTAGGATCCATCGGATGTTTGATCGAACCTTTAATTTGTCTGAAGTTTGATCGATCATTTCATCTTATCACGATCGATCGAACGAATGCATTAGGACCAATCGGATGTTTATTCGAACATTCAATTTCAATTGTTTCAATTATCTAATCCTATCACGATCAATCGAACTAATTCATCAGGATTGATCAGATGTTCGATCAAACATTTAATTTGAATTGTTTCAATCATTTAATCATATCATAATCAATCGAACTAATTCACCTATTGAAAGTAGACGCTATTGAGCTATGATCAGCGTCTACGTTGAGTGGACGCTGTTAATCTTCTAGTTTTTTTTTTATTTTTTTTTTATTTTTGTACAAGAGCATTAGCGTCCACTAAATTGGATGCTAATGACATATCATCAGCGTCCACTTTCGAGCTATGATCTGTTGATCTTCTAGTTTTATCTATTTTTTATTTTTTTATTTTCTACAAGACTTTGAGTAGACGCTAATAGTTTATTATCAGCGTTGACATTTGTTGATGCTAATAGTTATTTTGTCGCCCCTAATTGTTTTCCCGCCCCTGGTATAATTCTCGCCAGTATATTAGTGTCGACATATTAGCGTCCACTATAAAGTGGACGCTAATACTAATCATTTGGGTCGACTATTCAGTGGACGCTAATAATCAACTATCAGCGTCGACTTTTGAAATTAGATGCTGATATGTGATCATTAGCATCCACTTTGCAGTTGCCCCTAATAAGGTCACTCCTGATGAGTTGATTTATTGTAGTGTGATCATTAGGATTATGTTTTCATTTTCTATTAGGATTAATTGGGAAAGTGGTCAATGTTGTTTGCTGTGAATGAATTATGGATGAAGATCTCCAACAATTTCAAAAAAAAAAAAATGTAGATGCTCCAATTATAGAATTTTGGTTGTTTCTAGATATTGAAACGCTTCAAAAATGTCACATATAAAAAATGTTACAAGTTATCGAGATAGTCAAAAAACATTTTATCCCAAAATGATTTTTTTCTTTTTTTTTTCTTTAAACTTTTATAGAGACGTTTATTATTAAGAAAACTAAAATACAATTTCTTGTTTAAAATTTTTTTACAACATAGAAAATAAGAAACCCAATGAAAATATACTCAATTCTCAACTATAATATGACACCTTTTTAATATGCGATATTTTCAAAGCATTTCGATGCCTAAAAATAACATAAATTAATTTCTGAATTTGATAGTCTACACTTTATTTGAAATTGTAGGAGATCCTAATCATTTGGAAGAGTATTGCCATTAATGACCGCGTTCGAGGATGGTATATTGCCAAATACTGTTTCCAATTTGGTCCAACTATGTATTAGGGATGTATTTTTAATTTTTTTTTTTAATGGGAATCTTTCAAAATTCATTGATAAAATATCAAGAGCATAAAAACTCTATAAAATATAGCTAAGTGCTATGAAATTACAAAGTCATAAATACAATAAAAAAATTCTTACAGTCAAATCTTATCTATGATACTAGCTTCCACTAACCCAAGAACAACTTCAGTTATGAAATAAATCTGTTCCACGCAGACTAGATCTAAGAAATTGGTAGCTCAAATTCCCAAAAATTATTTTCCGACCCTGAGAAATAATCCCCCACATCAATCTAATCCTCCTTAGCCCAAAGATCAAGAGTCAACTCATGTCCTCAACCCAAAAGCCAAGACAAAAAGAACAAAGATTAAATCAAAGAAAAAAAGTTAAAAACAACAAAACCCCACTAAAATCAGCAGTGGAGGAGTACGGTATCATAGACATTCCCGGGAAGACACGACACAAATTTTCATGCAATTTAAACGTAATAGCGGAATTATGCTTTCATTCTTAAAATTTGTATGCTTAGAGAGATTGGCAATGGTGTTTTCATAGTAAGGAATGTTGTTAATTGTTAGTGTTTTAGTACTACCTAGAAGAAAGAGGTGATTTGGAATAGGTGTTTAGCTTCTTTTTTTTTTTGTCCTTTCGTTGTACGTCCTTTGTATCTAATTTCCCAGCCCATAAAAACATTTACAATTCATGTCATTTTTTTGAATATATATATTTATATATATAGTTTGGGGTTCGATTGATAAAATTGTTGAGCTTTTTTACATTTTGAAGCCTTTATATTTATTTTAAAAATGCCCAAAAAATCAAAATAAGCCAAAAAAAGAAAAAGAAAAAAAAAAAGGCTCATTTCAAAAAAGTAATTATGTGATGTTTTTATGAGTTTCAGCTCTCTGTAGTTATAGCTCTTGACGCCATCTGGTGCGCCATGGCAAAAAATATATGTTGTTCATAATGGTTCCACTCCCAATCTGCAAAGTGTGCTTGTCCAGATCCACATGTCTATCGCTATTCACTATAACTCTATATATAAGGCTTGGTCAGATAAATGCACAAGAGACCAACAATGTCTCCACACACTACAAAAAAGCAAGGGTTTACAGAACATCAAACAATATCCAAATTCAAGGAAAAAGTAAGCGATAAAAGCTCTTGCGCGTGTCGGTTGACCAGTTTTCCTTCAAAGCTCTTCATACTTCCTCACGTTAATCCCAGCATTTATCTCACCCTGCGCGTGTCGGTTGCTCAGCTTCGTCACAATTGCAATCGTATTCAACCATGCATGCCCAGCCAACGTATAGGGAATCACTTCAAGCACCACGCACCAAATCTTCGGAGCCCCACCACCCACAATCAAAAACCACTTTATTCACCAAGCACATAACCACACACAGTGCGTTATCTATCACCAGCTGGTCCGACCCATGTCCTTAATACCCGTAATCTTCACAATTTTCCCATCTCTTGACATGGAAATGCTCGATGTTCGCAATGGGCAATAAAGATAATGCAGCGACAAATCGTTAAATCACTGACTATTAACGCAAAAGAACTTTAAGACAAAATTCAGAAAACAATGGAAAAGCCTGGCATCTTCAGCTATTATTTACTGAGAGAATTTTCAACATGCTTTATTCATCATTAAACCACTGATTTATACATAACATCACCCAATAATCCTAATAGAAGTCAATGACTAATGAATATATCAATAAACGGCCTAATGATAAAGATTACAATGAGATTACCCAAACCTTACCCCTAACAACTTCTTTCTTATCAATGACTTGATAAGATTTTTATTCTAAAATACCCAACCCAAATTCTGATCACCACAATTTTCCTCTTAGACATTAGCTTGGTTTTCTGCTTGACCCGTTCTTGACTTACGTCTACAATTACGCAACTTCTTTACAATCCAAGAGAGTGGGCGAATTATATGAGTCACAATAACAATCGCAATCACTCCCAGCCAAATCAATTGTAATATTTGGTCCAACTTCTGAAGACTATAAGAAACTTTATACTCGGTCACCAAAGCCACTGCATATACATAGGCAAGTGTCATGGACGCGATTGAGATACTCATGGCTAACGTCAAAAACCACATAAAGAAGTTGGTCGTAAGAGGAAATCCACTAATGACCAAAAATAGGACGCACACAGATGCAAAGAAAGATGTGGTATTGCAAGCTATGAAGGATGGATATAAATATGAGGAATAAGATAAAACTGCCGTGCCGGCTTGACATATATCTTCTTCACTACAATTGAAACCATCGGTGGAATTGGATGTATCTTGTTGCCAAACGCCACCTGGTGGACTCATTCCAGCTTGGAAAGCCATGCTTGCAATCACAGTGGCCACTACCATCAATGTACCACGTGTTTCCTCGATCCAATTTTCCTGGTACTTCAGGTGTTTTACTAATGACGAACAAACGTACCCCCAACATCTCCTAAACCTTGATCGAGCTGGCTGTCTGGATAGTGCTAGTCGTGCTTCATCAATAGTAACAATACGACTCGGTGAAAGTGGTAGGGATGAATTTAGATCTGTTGATCTTCTAACACCGGCTTCCTTTAAAATGTTTTGGATTTCAAAACATTTAAAATCTGTTGGACAGATCTCTAAGACATCTAAAGCTGTATAACCATTCTTGTTCATGGAATTAGCCTTTCTTCTTATTTCTGCTAATGAAAGTAAGTATTTTATGGCCTGCACAAACACAATACTATTGTTTCATCCAACTATACTGCCAGAAACTTTAAAAGCACTTAATAAAAATAATAATAATAATAATAATAATAATAATAATAATAATTTAGCCAAATTGAATGATTTTTAACTAGATCTCAAATCATTTCTTAGTCATGGATAGTGTGATGCTTAATATCACTAGAGATTAAAAAAAAAAAAAAAAAAATCTAAGAGTGTAGCCACAGATATTATTAACATCCCTTTATTTGCTTGAGCATCACAGCTAAATGCAGTATAGAGTTGCCAACATTGTCTTTGGAGTTAAGGATTTCATTGCAATCAACCAATTCCACTAGTGATTTCAGAGCTTTCAGATGACTATATTGAACACACAAGTGCAATATACTATCTCCATTGAGATTAATCAATTGGATGGACTCTCGTCGAGCATTAATTAACTCTTTTATTATCTCTATTCGCCCCCTCATTGCGGCTAAGTGGAGAGGAATTCTATCCTCTTGATCACGAGCTAAGCAAACATCTGGATTTGCCTGCAACAACACTTTTACTATCTCAGTGTGGCCCTCAGCGGAAGCCAAGTGAAGAGGGGTTCGTCCCAATGAGTCTACCTCTTCTGCGTTTAGGTTTCATGCTACAAAGAGTTCTACTAAATTCAAGGTGGCCAAGCAAAGCTGCCATGTGTAAGGGGGTCTCGCAAAAGGATGTTAGTGAAATTTTATGAAGGATGAGTGCATCCCTTTGTATCAATGTGCTCAAGCTGTTTACACATCCATTTAGTGAGGCTTGATAGAGTGCAACCATATTCTCTTCTTCATCGGGCCTTCTATCCATCATGGAGAGTTTAAGCCTTCCACAAAAAGAAAGTATAGACTTACTAGAGCTTGGTGCTTAATTTGAATGTTAGCTATTATACAAGGGTTGCCTTTTATAATGAACTTAAACAACAAATTGGAAAAAGAGAAGAAACTTCAACAATAGATTATATACGCTAAGAAAACTTCAAAAATTATATATATATATATATATAGACCGGAGAAAGGTAGGAAACTTTCTTTTTAGACTAAAATATTAGGCCTCCGGAAGATATGCACAGCAAGCCCGAGTTTTCTTTAAACGTGGTGTCATGCATGACGCATTCAAGTTTTTGGAAGAAATAATTACTTGCTAATTAATTGAAGTTCATAATACCGCTGTTGTAAATTAAAATTATATAATTAAGCTCATCAATTGCACCATTTGCTTAACAATAGTAAATTAAAAATTCATGTACTTAAAAGGAAAGAGTCAGGGATTAGCAGAAGAGTTTAGATGGATTCACAAATAATCCTTGTACACATGATTTTTCCGAAGCATTTGTGGTTCAATTGTCAATATTGTTTTTTTTTTTTTGACATGTCTGCAGTGGATTTTGTGATTCTTGAGTGAAAATTTGCTCAACAACTGTATGAACGTGGGTGAGTTGAAAATATTGACGAGTATTGGCATATTAATGTTGTGTTTTCAAGATCCACACAAGGAAATTAATATTTTACTGTAAGGGGGTGGGAAGGAAATTTACAGTTAACCCTATGTATGTTGATTATTCAATTTGATTAACATGAATCAAATGAATGTTTATAAATACAGTCAAAAAATAAATCATTCATTATAACAATAATTAAACAACTACAACTTGAGCAAATTACAACTTAGGCAGATTGATGCAATTTACAACCATTTGGCAACATCACAAAATAAATTGGACTTCGCAGCCTTTGTCAAAACTACACTCAAAGAACAAATTATATCTTACCAAACACACAAGTAGGTAGCCTATGCCTAAAAAATAGTACAAATAATAAAAAGAAATGCAGCTGAAGATACACAAGCCAGTCTTACAATTTTTTCCCACAATCATGTTAATGACTATTTCTATCAAAATTTTGAAGGCCTGGTTATCATATATACCAAGTGATCCCATTAACTTAAAAGATCATGAGAACAAATTAAAAGTGAGGCTACCCTTTTACTTATTATTATTATTATTTTTATTATTTTTTTGGATGAATGATTGAATTTTATATCAACAAACAAACAACTACAAAACTCTCTTTAGTAAAATCTAAGGAACAATGACACTATAGAAATATCAACCCCTACCAACCTCTCTATATCACTACAAGAAATTAGGTCTTTAGGGGCGACTCAAAGTCGCCCCTAAAGGTTCTAAAGTGGACGCTGTTGCCAACAGCGTCGACTTGTCGACCCTAAAGGTGTCGACGCTAAGAGTCCGACCCTAATGATCAAATGTCTGATTATCAGGGTCCACTTAAAAGTCGACCCTAATGATCACTTTTAGCGTCCACTTTATCGACCCTAAAAGTCGGAATGTTTTGACCCTAAAGATGATGTAAACGGAAGCGAAAGTCGACCCTAATAGTCAGGCATTAGCGTCCACTTTTAGTTAACCATTAGGGTCCACTTTGTCGACCCTAATGGTCCTTTAAAAAAAAAAAATAATAATAACTATCAGCGTCCAAACCAAAGTGGACGCTGATAGTTAATTATTAGCGTCCACAAAGTGGACCCTAATGGTCCAATTTTTTTTTAAAAAAAATTAACTATTAGCGTCCAAACCAAAGTGGACGTTGATAGTTAACCATTAGCGTCCACAAAGTGGACCCTAATGGTCCTCAAATTTTTTTTTTTAAAAAAATTAACTATCAGCGTCCAAACCAAAGTGGATGCTGATAGTTAACCATTAGCGTCCACAAAGTGGACCCTAATGGTCCTAAAAAATTAAAAAAGAAATAATCTGCGATCGATCGCACAATCGTGTGCGATCGATCGCAGTACCAGTAGGTTTTCGACATTTTGCGATCGATCACACTTGGAGTGCGATCGATCGCAAAATATAAAAAACCTACTTGAAAACCCTCTGGTATTGCGATCGATCGCAGAACCAGGGAACATTAAAGCATACTATTATCATTGCTAAGATTTACCTTGTAGCAAAATGACACTTTTCTTATCTCTCTATTGGAGTACTACTTTGTGGCTCTAGTTCCTTTATGGCAACAAATATTAATTTACATAATTCACCAACTTTTTTAGTTCTGAAAGACTTTAAATCATTCCAAAGAAATGTAATATTTTCCAATTATCGACATGAACTCAGCTTTGGGTTTTGGAGATAGACATTCTTTGGTTGAATTTTATGATCTTTGTTCTGTTTGTGGAAATGGATATTGGGGCAGGGCAAAGCATATCAAGTCATCACCACGTGTTAACTGCAATGATGATAAACTTGCTAAAAAGCTAGAAAAGCTGAAGGTGGGAATATGTAATATTTCTCTTCCAACATCAAAGTGTAAGTTCATAGTCAACTTCTTCAAGCAATCTCCAAGGCTGTTCGCTTTAAATAAAAATATGACTGTAAGAGAACTAGCAATAACAGCAATATTATAACTGAATAAAATAAAAACTGCTGAGCTCACATCTGCTTTTTCCATCAGAATCACCCCCAGAGGAAGAAGTGTGAGGAATAGCTGCTGAGTCAGGCACATCCTCAAGAAGGGTCTGCAAGGAAGGTGGACACAAAGTGCTTCTTGCAGCAGCAGCAAGAGAAGCAGCTGATAGAACTGGATGATCATTGTGCTCAGCATCATCATCATCATCACTAACAGCGGATACGCCCAAACCAGCAATAGCAGCCGTTGTGAGAGATAGATCCTCCTCCCTAATAATGTGCAAAACACGCCTCACAATATTACCGACAGCAAGCTCTACAATTATGTACATAACATATTATCATAAGAAAACAAAGATAGATCTTAACACTCCATGTAAGTAAAAAATAAAAAAAATAAAAAAGAAGAACAAGAACAAGAACAAGCAAGGTATCCCTTCATGATAACCATTCTATTCATGTGATTGTACAGTATCCATAACCATTGTATTCATGTGATTGTACAATATCCATCAGCAATACTGAAGAATCAAAGAAGGATAAGGAGCCCGATTAAGTAAGCATTTTAAAACTACAAAACCATAGTATCACATGTTTCACAAATCACACATCAAATTTAAGAATAAGTAGCACTGCTATTCATAAATTAAAGTATATTATTTCTGTGAAAAGGGAAACATACAATAGCATTTAAATTCAAAGGAATAGTATTAATAACTTCTTTATGCCTTGATTTCATAGTTAACTTTTTGCTGGACTAGAAAAGTTACAGGCCCTACATAACATGATCTTCATTAATTGATGAAGTTCCCTCAAGAAAATATACTACTACATAAAAATCAATCCCATATCAAGAAAAATCTTACAAGTAAATGGAGAAGACCATAGATGAAGAAGATTACTGCTAGAATTACTATAAGCAAAAGAAGTACTGGACTGATTCTGCTAAAAGATGATGTTGGGGTTGCTTCTTTCTCATAGTTGGTACTGTAATAAGGAGCAGAGAATGAAGAGAGAGATGGCTGAGGAGGTGGGTATACCAAACTTCCATCTTTTTTCTAGGCTTCATAGGGAATGCTAAACATTTTGACAGATGGGTATGCTAAAAATATAATCTTTATCACAAATGTCTTTTATAGTTTTGAAACACACATTTAACTCCAACTCCAAGAGTAGAAATATTAATGTAGCTGGAATTATGCTAAGCTGTTGACAACCATCAAATTCTCTCGGTTTTATGAGGAAAACAAAATGCTTTTGGATGGGGATTTTGCTGCTATTACATGAAAGCCGAGTGAATGAATTTTTAAGATTAGAAAGAAGATGGGTTTTTGGAGAACTGTGGAGATGTTAAAGGTTGCATACGTACCATTTGATATGGGAAGCACACAGGAAACCATTAATAGAGAAATGCAGAGTCTCTGGTTGGTGAAGATGAGATTTTTCTGGTTTTGAATTCTGTTTGCGCCACAGGAGTCCCAAGAGGAAGGTTATTCAAATTGGCATAATGCCCCACAGGAGTCCCAAGATGAGATGTTTTCACCACAAAACATCTCCAATAAGATGTAGTTAAAATGGCACCCAAAATAAAATCCCATATCAAGAAACACACAAAATCAAATCAAGAAATTATCCAAAAATCAAAACAACACCCACCATTAGCGTTGACCCAATAATCCTCAAATTCCATATAAATGATTAAGAACATTTATGAATAGGGTCCCCAAAATAAAATCCCATATCAAGAAACACACAAAATCAAATCAAGAAATTATCCCAAAATCAAAACAACACCCACCATTAGCGTTGACCCAATAATCCTCAAATTCCACATACTAGGGGCTTCTACAAAAAACAAATAGGGGCGGGCTTCTACAATTTTTGATCCCCAAATCCAAAATTAGCAAAATACTCTCAAATCATCCATAGGTATGCCAACATGAAGTGTAAATTTCAGAAATATGCACCAAGATTCGAAATTAACCAAAGCATGAGAAAACAGGGTTCCGACGAGAGAGAATTTCGGACAGTTACGAAAAGAGAGAAGACGAAGAGGAAGAAAATTTACCTGAAGCTCTTCTTTCTTCCTTGCTCGGCAACTAGAGAAAGACAAATGTTCATTAGTGAGAGAGACAAAGAGATATATATCAGGTCTGTGATTAACGTAAAAAAATTGAATAAAACCTAAGAAAACAAAATATAGAGAGAGAGAGAGAGAGAGAGAGGAGAACGAGAAAGAGGACCGAATGAGAGAGAACCTGGCTGTGCGTCTGCAACTAGAGGGAGAAAATACATGGTTGTGTGTCTGCAACTTTGAATTACATCTCTCTCTCTCTCGCGGTCTCATCTGTCAATCTCCGTTTGTCCGTCACTCTCTCTCTCTCTCTCTCTCTCTCTTGTGCCGATCTCTCTCTCTCTCTCGCTCTAGCTCTCTCTCCTGGTATTGTGCAGAATTGCAGAAGGAAGGGGATAACATGAGAAGAATGGGTTAGAGAGGCGAAGAAGAAAAAAGGGGGAGATACAAAAAAAAATTTTCCAAAAATTTCACCCGCCGCGCCAATGGATCCCGCCTTCAAATTTGTACCAAACTAACACATTTTTATATCAGCGTCGACTTAGTCGACGCTGATAACCATACTATCAGCGTCAACCTATAATGTTGACGCTGATTGTCTACATTTTAATTTTTTTTATTTGAACTTATTAAAACAATTATATTAGCTTATTAATTTTTTTTTAAGTCAAAATTGATTGAAAAAAAAAATTAATTTTTTGGGTCATAATTAGTAAAGTTTCCTATTTTTCTATTTTTTATTTGTTAATATATATACATCATTTTGTAGTTTTCTCACACACACACACACACACACACACATATATATATATATATATAGACAAAATTTTTCTCCAAACTGGGTTGAAAGAATTTTTTTTTAACCTAATCTATAAAAATTACATGTATTTATTGAACATGTAAGATGCACATGTTCGATTGAACCTTCAATTGTATCCAGTTGGATCGATCAATTGATCTTATCACGATCAATCAAACTAATTCATTAGGATCGATCAGATGTTCGATCAAACCATCAATTTTTTTCAAGTTTGATTGATCATTTGATCTTATCACAATAAATCAAACTAATTCACTAGGATTGATCGAATGTTCGATTAAACATTTGATCCTCTCACGATCAATCGAACTAATTCATTAGGATCGATCGGATGTTTGATCGATTATTTGATCCTATCACGATCAATCGAACTAATTCATTAGGATCGATCTCAATTGAACTAATTCATTAGGATCGATCGAATATTTGATTGATCATTTGATCCTATCACGATCAATCAAATTAATTCAGTAGGATCGATGTTTGATCGATCATTTGATCCTATCACGATCAATCGAATTAATTCACTTTCAATTGTTTCAATCATTTGATCTTATCACGATCAATCGAACTAATTCATTATGATTGATCGGATATTCGATCAAACCTTCAATTTCAATTGTTTAAAGTTTGATCAACCATTTGATCCTATCATGATCGATCGAACAAATGCAGTAGGACCTAACGGATGTGTGAACGAACCTTTAATTTGTTTGAAGTTTGATCGATCATTTGATCCTATCACGATCGATCGAATATCCGATAATTTATATAAAATAAATAATGACATATTATCGGAGGTAAATTTTTGGGAAATAACATTTTAACGCCAAATCCTAATGGAAGGAGATATTGCATCAAATTATATGTTGGATGAGTCAAATATTAAATATGTTTTTATTATTAAAATATTAACAACAAATTTAAATTTAATAAATTTTTAGTATAAAAGATCATTAATGTGATATTTATCTTATAATTAATTATTAGCTTAAATTTTATTTTTTTATTTTTTTATTTATTTTTCTACGCAATCTTTAGGGTCGACTTTGAGAGTCGACCCTAATAATAGGTCAATAGCGTCCATTCGTAGTGGACGCTATTGGTCATCAAATTTTTTTTTTAATATTTTTTTAATTCTTCTACGCACTCTTTAGGGTCGACTTTGAGAGTCGACCCTAATAATAGGTCAATAGCGTCCATTCGTAGTGGACGCTATTGGTCATCAAATTTTTTTTTTTTTTTTTTTAATTCTTCTACGCACTCTTTAGGGTCGACTTTTGTCGACCCTAATGCTTAACTATTAGGGTCGACTCTCAAAGTCGACCCTAATAATAGGTCAATAGCGTCCACTCTTAGTGGACGCTATTGGTGATCAAATTTATTTTTTTTAATTTTTTTTTAATTCTTCTACGCACTCTTTAGGGTCGACAAAAGTCGACCCTAATGCTTAACTATTAGGGTCGACTCTCAAAGTCGACCCTAATAATAGGTCAATAGCGTCCACTCTTAGTGGACGCTATTGGTCATCAAATTTATTTTTTTAATTTTTTTTTAATTCTTCTACGCATCTTTAGGGTCGACTTTTGTCGACCCTAATGCCTAACTATTAGGGTCGACTCTCAAAGTCGACCCTAATAATAGGTCAATAGCGTCCACTCTTAGTGGACGCTATTGGTCATCAAATTTATTTTTTTAATTTTTTTTTAATTCTTCTACGCACTCTTTAGGGTCGACTTTTTTCGACCCTAATGCCTAACTATTAGGGTCGACTCTCAAAGTTGACCCTAATAATAGGTCAATAGCGTCCACTCTTAGTGGACGCTATTGGTCATCAAATTTATTTTTTTAATTTTTTTTAATTCTTCTACGCACTCTTTAGGGTCGACTTTTGTCGACCCTAATGCCTAACTATTAGGGTCGACTCTCAAAGTCGACCCTAATAATAGGTCAATAGCGTCCACTCTTAGTGGACGCTATTGGTCATCAAATTTATTTTTTTAATTTTTTTTTAATTCTTCTACGTACTCTTTAGGGTCGACTTTTGTCGACCCTAATGCCTAACTATTAGGGTCGACTCTCAAAGTCGACCCTATTGAGCTTTTATGTGATTTTTTTTTCTTTTTTTATTTTTTTTCCATCTTTCTGCGTCCACTTAAGTGGACGCTATTGGTTAAGTATTAGGGTCGACTATTGTCGACCCTAAAAGTTTTTTTTTTCGCCGCTTAAATTTTTCCCGCCCCTAGGATAATTCCCGCGCGTATATTAGGGTCGACTTATTAGCGTCCACTGTAAAGTGGACGCTAATAGTCAACTTTTCGACCCATTATTAGCGTCTACTTCGAGGTGGACGCTAATACGGAACTATTAGGAAAGTCGCCCCTAATAGTTGAGTATTAGGGGCGACTCAAAAGTCGCCCCTAATTAGTCGCCCCTGATGAGTATCTTTCTTGTAGTGTTTATATCTACTAGACCAATTAAGCCAAACAAACACCACCAGTAAACCAACCAATTATACTAGAATAGCATACTCTATATATATCCCGACTGCAACATAACGCTATGTTGCCCTATGTACACTGAAATTTCCCTTTGAAAAGACTCGTGCTCTATCTTTCCAAAGAATACGCTGAATAATTTGTTCCTCCGTTAGTGTGTTACCCCATGACTAATTTCATACCCTTTTACTTACAATAAAGCTTGGAATGAAAAAGTAATTTTACCGATGTGGGACAAGCATGAGAGCTACCCTGAGATATGAACTTGAACTTGCATGCGTGAATGAACACGTAATATGTAGGAAATATATATAGAAACACATAATACGATAAGCGGATTAATATTAATGACAAAGATAAAGGAATTGAATAAGCACAAAGATTAAAGTCGTTTAGCATATTACATATAGCCTACATCCACACGTTAAAGCTTATAAGCTACATCTCTAATCAATATATGATTTGAGTACACACCTCTATATATAAAGCTTTACATGTAATTTGAAATATTTCAAATACAAATATATTCTTTAAATTAGGATTAACTAATATAATCTAAATCTCTTAATTTAGAGAATACAAAATCCAACATTTATCATAAGGAATTTATAGCTCGGAAAACAGCTACTTGCACCGGTGGTAACTATTTGATCACCTTCGTTCTGCCCTCACCATTCTCATATACCTACACTTATTGATTAGTTATTTTATTTAGTTGGGTTTGCAATCCTAAATAATTGTCCAAGTAAGAGTATAGTAGTTTATCTAGCATTTGGTAGTACTAGTTTATCTTAATGTCAAATAGTTGTTGTAGAAAAACACATAGAACAAAACAACATGCTGAAAAGCAGCAGACAAACAAAGAAAGTTTGGGTCGAACTTTTCAACTTTAAAAAATACAAAGAAAGGAAATAGGTGAAAATGCAGTCGGAATGAATTAAGGCGTAGAAATCGGTACTCCCGTGAATCTTTTATGCAAACTTCCAATCTTGAACAATTGAAAGATGTTGACAGTCACAAGAGAATTACCCTCCAAAATCAAATCCTTAAGAGAGCAGAAAGCAAGAGGTGAGGTTAGATAGATAGAGGGGCTGCTAGAGCCTCTTTTTTACAGTAGTTTTACAGTAGCTTCTATCAAATGCAATATGCAGTTGCCATCATGGTCTTTGGAATTGAGGAGGTCATCGATTCATGAAATAAAATAAATGAGAGACAAAGATTTTAACGTGGTTCAATCAACGACGTACATCCACAGATAAAGCCCATAAGGCTACATTAAACTCTTATTGAATGATTTGTTTACAATACAGAATGCTCTATTTATAGAGCTTACACATAAATGTAATCTTAATCAAATCCCTAATTTAGGGTGATCAAATCATAATCAAATCCCTAAATTAGGCTAATCTAATCTTCATCAATCATAATCAAATCCCTAACTTTAGGGTCATTCAAATATATACTCTAACATCCTCCCTCAGACTCAAGGTGAAAGATCCTGAAACCTTGAGTTTGACTTTTTTTTTTTTTTTTTCTTCTTTTTTGAGATAGCAAAACGATACAAAAAAAAAAAAGGCCATCTATGGGCCAAAAAAGAGAGCCAACTTTGGGATAAAATGAGAGCCAACTGTGGGCTTGGGTTTTAAACAATACCACATAGCCAAATAACAAGAGAGCCAACTTTAGGCTGAAGTGAGAGCTAACTATGAGTTGAAATGGCCTGGGTTTGAAACAATACCACAGAGCCGAGCAAAAATAGGTCAACTATAGGCCAATGGATGGGCAACTTGGCCTCTTTTGATTTTGTTTTTTTTTTTTTTTATTCAATCGAGATTCTTTTGATTTCATTTCATTTTTTTATCGGTTTTTTTTTTTTTTTTTTTTTTTTAAGAATATCACGTTCCTGATTAAATATAAGCGAGGATAAGGAATACGCTTAATCTAACAACAGAACTAGGTTAAAACCCTAGAAACCAAGATAACATATTCTAAAACTAGAATGAAGAGAATGCGCAAGCTTCGAGATAATTCGTAAAGAGCTTGTAGCCAAACCTGCGTCTTTTCTGCAAAATCTTCTCGGCTACGCTAACACCCTCTTTGGCGTGGGCTTTGGACAACAATGGAGGCTGCCCGGATCGAGAAAGCGTGAACAACGATGAAGCGAAGCGGAGTCCCGGCGCTTGGAAAGAATGACAGATGGAATAAGGGCAATGCCGAGAAATCAACGGTGAACTTAGCGTTAATTGAAAAGTGGTTAGAAAACAAAAAAGGCTGAAGAGTGAAGAAAGCTTATTCTTGTAGCCGTATTTGGGATGAATCGGATACGAGCAATAGCGAGTTCCACGATGGATAAATCCATAGAGATAGAATTGAACCCCGGTCATTTGAATCGTTAAGTTCGACCGCCGGAGAAACGGCGTTAAGCGGGCTCACAGCTAATTTTCACAAAGCAAAAAAAAAGAAATACACAGGACCATTGGATCGTATAATGGCATTAGCTTATCGCTCTGATACCATGATAGAATTCATAATGAAATTGAAATAAAAATAAATTGCAGAAATAAAATAAATGAGCGACAAAGATTTTAACGTGGTTCGGTCAACGGCCTACATCCACAGATAAAGCCCATAGGGCTACATTAAGCTCTTATTGAATGATTTGTTTACAATACAGAATGCTCTATTTATAGAACTTACACATAAATGTAATCTTAATCAAATCCCTAATTTAGAGTGATCAAATCATAATCAAATCCCTAAATTAGGCTAATCTAATCTTCATCAATCATAATCAAATCCCTAACTTTAGGGTTATTCAAATATATACTTTAACATCCTCCCTCAAACTCAAGGTGAAAGATCCTGAAACCTTGAGTTTGACTTTTTTTTTTTCTTCTTTTTTGAGATAGCAAAATGATACAAAAAAAAGGGCCATCTATGGGCCAAAAAAGAGAGCCAACTTTGGAATAAAATGAGAGCCAACTGTGGGCTTGGGTTTTAAACAATACCACATAGCCAAATAACAAGAGAGCCAACTTTGGGCTGAAGTGAGAGCTAACTATGAGTTGAAATGGCCTGGGTTTTAAACAATACCACAGAGCCGAGCAAAAATAGGTCAACTATGGGCCAATGGATGGGCAACTTGGCCTCTTTTGATTTTTTTTTTTTTTATTCAATCGAGATTCTTTTGATTTCATTTCATTTTTTTATCGGTTTTTTTTTTTTTTAAGAATATCCTGTTCACAGATTAAATAAACAGGGATAAGGAATACCTTAATCCCCTAACCAAACAGAACTAGGTTAAAAACCTAAACCAAGATAACATATTCCTAAAACTAGAATAAGAGAATCTGCAAACTCAAATAATGCTAAATGAAACTTGTAGCCAAACACACGTCTTCTTCTACAAAACCTTCTCATCACACGCACAACACCTCTGGCGATGGGCTTTGGACAACCAATGGAGGAGGCTGCAGATCGAAGACGCGAACAACGCTGAGAGCGACGAAAGTCGGCGCTTGGAAGGGTGGAAGCAGATGGAATGAGGACGGCAACAGAGAAATCCAACCCGGCTGGACTTGACGTTGGTGAATAAATTCGTTGAAACAAAAGGCTGAGGCTGAGAGAAACGCTGCTGGCGCCGGCGCTGGGATGAGATTGGATGTTCTGAACGACGCGAAGGTTCACGGTGATGGATCTGTCCATGAGATAAGGTGGACAATGGCTGGATGGTGCAAGTTCGACCTTGCGGAGAACGGAGTTGCTGAATACGCTAATTTTTTTTTTTTTCACAAGAAGCAAAAATAAATTGAAGAAAAAAAAGAAATACACAGGACCATTGGATCGTATAATGGCATTAGCCTATCGCTCTGATACCATGATAGAATTCATAATGAAATTGAAATAAAAATAAATTGCGGAAATAAAATAAATGAGCGACAAAGATTTTAACGTGGTTCGGTCAACGGCCTACATCCACAGATAAAGCCCATAGGGTTACATTAAGCTCTTATTGAATGATTTGTTTACAATACAGAATGCTCTATTTATAGAACTTACACATAAATGTAATCTTAATCAAATCCCTAATTTAGGGTGATCAAATCATAATCAAATCCCTAAATTAGGCTAATCTAATCTTCATCAATCATAATCAAATCCCTAACTTTAGAGTCATTCAAATATATACTCTAAAAGCATTTAGCTGTGATGCTGAAGCAAATGAAGGTGCGTTAAGAATATCTATTACTACTCCCTTAAAATAGATATTTCTTTCTAGCGATATATAAAGTGGCACATTGTCTGCGTCTATGAAATTATTTCTAAAAAGGTGCGAGCGCTCGTGTGGTCCCCGGTCAAGTGCTCGTGTACTATTCACAATGGACCAAAAATCCTTTTCAGGCATACGATTTGGGTATTGTCCAAGAGTCTGATGCATAGTCAACAAGTGCTAGCGTATTGTTCATGCGAGCGCTCAGGTACTATTCACAAAAGGTAAAAAATGTTCAAATGTACGATTGGGTTTTAACCGGGGACAAAACACTGTTCAGGCGAGCGCTCACCTAGTAAGGGTAGTTTGGAGCTTTTGCTTCAACAAGTTCTCAAAGAGTTTGGGTTATTTGAAGAAGGTTCGGGGTTCTTGGTTTAAGGCTTTGTTTTTAAGGGAACATTGACCGGTAAAGCAAGAAATTTAATTGCCTTTTAAAACAGTGATTTGTTGAGGTATTACAAAAAGACTAAGGTAACTAACTAAAGGTCTGCGTCTTTGATTCTACAATGAGAAGCGTCTTCAGCTTCTACCCAAAAGATAACAACAATTGCACAGGCTAAAGGAAAGATAAGACTCCATAGAGTATTTAAGAAAAAATTCTGTGATTTAATAATAATTTAATTGATTGAGTTTTACATAATAAGCTAGCATATTTATAGAAGAAAAGTAATTGTAGAGAAAGTAAACATAATCTTAGTAGCAATAGTAAACCTAATCCTAGTAACAATAGTAAACATAATCCTAATAAGGAAAGGAAAAGAATTAAAGCAAATCTAACCCTATTAAAGAAAGGAAATAAAGTCTTAATAAAAATAAAATAAAATCCTAATATAAAATTGATAATTAGCGGGAATTGTGACAATCTTTTCTTTTGTACTTTCATTGTCTTAGAACGGGTAAAATTTTAATCAAGTGGCATTGCTCCAATATTATTTTTGATATTTTATTTAGTTTTTGCTTTTACTGAAAATATAAGTCCAACATCAATATGATTGAAATGCATAAATTAATATCTTCAAAAGATTTCTATGATCCTTTTTGAGGCATCAAAAGCTTGGTGACCCAATTATGGCATACATGCATGGGTAATGCCAACGGGTAACAGTCTATGTAAAGGAGATTGATTTTTTGCGATAACCCTCCAAAGCTTTTTCTTAATTGTTGTTTGTGCTATCAATTAAAATGCAGATTCTGCAAAATTAAGTATAAAATAAATAATGTAAAATTTCATTTCTTGTCATGTGAATGCAGCTTAAATTTCATTGCCACAACTAGAAATTAAATAAGAGAATGCAATGAGAAAGAAAATTAGGGGAGCACTAGGAGCATGCCAAATTTCTTTAACATAATAATTTAAAATAGAACACAAAAGCAAAAGATACAAAGCCAATTAATTTTCCATCAATGGTGTATATTCCAAGCTGAACTATTATGAACTTAGCAGATACAGATTACCCTAATCCAATCACTTACAACTTCATTCTTATCAACCAAACGTATGATAATGATAGTTTTCCTCTTAGACGTTAGCCTGGTCTTCTGTTGGACTCCTTAACTTGTGTATGCAATTGCGAAACATCTTCAACATCCAATAGATTAGCAGGAGAATTAAGTGAATGAACTTTTTCACCATCCAATAGAGTAGGCGAATTATGTGAAACAACTTCTTCACCATCCAATGGAGTAGGCGAATTATGTGAATCACAACAGCAATTACAACCATTCCCATCCAAATATATACTAACTTCAAGGCCATCGAACTAATTTTTTGATAAATATATATCGAGGTTAGCATAGCCACTACCTTAATATAGGTAAGTGTCATGGACGCAACTGAGGTAAGCATGGCAGATGTCAAAAGCCATATTAAGAAATTGCTCCTAATAGGAAATCCAGTAATAACCAAAAGTATAACGCACAAAGATGCAAAGAACGAGATGCTATTGCAATATAAGAACACTAGGTAGCCATCTGGATCAGAATAAGATAAAACTGCTTGGCCGGCTAGACATATATGATCTTCGCTACAAGCGAAACCATCGGTGGAATTGGATGTATCTTGTTGCCAAACGCCACCTGGTGGGCTGATACCAGCTTGAAAAGCCATGGTTGCTATGACAGTAGCCACTATCATCAATGTGCCACGTGTTTCCTCCATCCAATTTCCTTGGCGCTTCAAGCGTTTACCTAATGACGAAAGAACACACCCCCACCATCTCCTAAACCCTGATTGAGATTGTAGTGCTTCATCAACACTAGTACCACTCGGTGTCGGTGGTAGGGAAGAATTTAGACTCTTTGATCGTCTCACGCCAGCTTCCTTTAGAATTTTTTGGATTTCAAAACATTTAAAATCTCTTGAACAGACGTCACAGGCCTCTAAGATATCTGAAGCTGTGTAACCAAGCTTGTTTGTGGCATTAGCCTCTCTTTTAATTGCAGGTATTGAAAGTAGGTATTTAATGGCCTGCGCAAACAGAACATTCTATTGACCAATAACTCTGGAAACTCTAAAAGCACTTCCACAAAAAGAAACCCAAATAAATTTAATTCAACCACATTGAATGATATTTATTCGGTTATTTATTATGTATCTCTTTCCATGATCTTTAGAAGAACCACATGAAACGAAAGGGTTTTTCTATTTTTGGTGGGCATGTATGACAACATTGTGATTCTTGCTTCTTCTTTTTTTCTTTTTTTTTTTTCCCCCTTAACATACGAATATATCTTCACCAATTTACAATTTTAGTCCTACTTTATGAATGCAAAACAAACTAACGAAAAAAGGAAGGAGAAAAGAGAAGACGATCTCAAATAAATTCATAGACGCGGACAGTGTGCTACTTTATATATCACTAGAAAGAAATATCTATTATAAGAGACTAGTAATAGATATTTTTAACACACCTTCATTTGCTTGAGCATCACAGCTAAATGCAAAATGGAGTTGCCATCATGGTCTTTGGAATTGAGGAGTTCATTGCAATCAGCCCACTTCACTAGCCATTCTAGAGCATCCTGCTGATTATATTGAACACACAAGTGCAATACACTTCCACCATTGAGATTCTTCTGTATAGACTCTGGTTGAACTCTAATTAACTCTTCAATGATCTCTATTCGTCCTCTCATTACAGCAAAGTGGAGAGGAATTCTCTCATGCTGATCAAAAGCTAAGCAAACAGTTGTATTTGCTTGCAACAACGCTTTTACTATCTCAGTGTGACCCTCAGCGGAAGCCAAGTGAAGCGGGGTTCGTCCTAGCGAATCCACCTCTTTTGTAAGTGTAGGTTTCTTCCTAAGAATAAGTCTACTAATTTCAAGGTGGCCATGCAAAGCGGCTAAGTGTAAGGGGGTCTCACTAAAGGATGTGAGTGAAACTCTATCAAGAATGCGAACATCCCTTTGGATCAAAGTGGTCAAGGTGTTTACACACCCATTCCGTGAGGCTTCATAGAGTTCTGCAATCATTTTCTCTTCTTCAACAAGCCTTCTATCCATCCTTCACCTGTGAATGTGAAAACTGAAGAAACTCCAACCAAAGGAGGAACCAGAGGAACTTCAAGTCGGAAACTTTTCTTAATCTGGGTTTTTGGCCTTCCATGCTTTTTTCTCACCCACGTGATTTTATGCTGGTTACCGTGTGGACTTTGTGGAAGGGTGGGACAAGGAAAAAGGTAAAAATAAAATTACCAAAATGGGTCGTTGAAAATAAATAAAATATTTGAATATTAAATTTTATTTTATTTTTTTTTGACATGTCCACACAAGAGGGGGAGGAGGGATTCGAACTAGTGACCTCCGCTTCATAAGGCGTGATCTTCAGCCCATTGAGCGATCCCTTGGGGACATTTGAATATTAAATTTAGTATAAGGTGTATGCAAATACAATTTGCTTCTTTTTTTTTTTGGTAACAAACCGAATTCCATTAAAACATAAGAAAGTTACAGGACAGACACATTAAGCTAAGCAACTTAGGCAGATTAACCCAATCTAAATAGACTATAAACTCCTCGAAAAAGGTGCAGATGGAAGACATCTGCGAATACAGCCCGAAAAAACCCTTGCCGTGGCGCAATCTGATGGACAAAACCAGTGGGAGTACGAATACTCCATAGAAGCATCTAAACAGACTTTCACAAAAGCCATGGAAATTTAAATGGACGGTAACAGTGGAAAAAAGGTTTCCAAAAAGAAACCAAAAGGAAAGGGAAGGAAAATCCACAACACTTATGAGGAGTCTGAAACCTAATCGGATCGGGGTTAACAGATAACAAAACAAACAGGTTACAGAATAGTAACACAAAAGCGTTACAGAAAAGAAAAGCAAGCTAAAAAGCATAGTAAAATGTCCAAAAACCCACAACGGCGGAGAAGTCAGAGACGCTCGGGCCCACGAACCAGAGAGGGAACCAAAAGATCGGCGAAGGAGGTGGGTGGAGGTGGAGCGGCGAGAAAGAGGCCTCACCTGCCGGCGCGTGGGGGACACGCGCCCGCGAGTAAGATCTACTCGCAGGCTCGTGTTAAACACAAAAAATAAACGCCAAACAAGCCATTAGGGATTCAGTCCCTAATACATAGTTGGACCAGATTGGAAACAGTAATTGACAATATACCATCCTCGGAAACGGTCATTAATGGCAATACTCTTCCAAATGGATTAGAATCTCTTACAATTTCTAATAAAGTGTAAATTCTCAAATTTGGAAATTAATTTATGTTATTTTTAGACATTAAAAAGCTTTGAAAATATCACATATTAAAAAGGTGGCATGTTACAGTTGAGAATTGAGTATATTTTCATCAGGTTTCTTACTCTTTATGTTATAAACAAGTTTTGAACAATAAATTTTTTTTTAGTTTTCTTAATAATAAACGTCTCTACAAAAGTTTTTTCTCTTTTTTATTTATTTATTTTTTTTAATTTTTTTTTTTTTAAAAAAAAAAGCATTTTGGGAGGAAAATGTTTTTTTGACTATCTCGATAACTTGTAACATTTTTTCTATGTGACATTTTCGAAGCGATTCAATACCTAGAAAAGACCAAAATTCTATAATTGGAAAATCTACATTTTTTTTTGAAATTGTTGGAGATCTTTATCCATAATTCATTCTCACACAACAACATTGACCATTGTCCCAAGCAGTGGTTCAATCGGTTGGAAACCATGTTTAATTTTAAGAAGCAAATGTCATTATCTTGAATCCTTTGTCCTCTCCCTTGTTTCTCTCCTGCAGACATGTCAATATATATATATATATATATATATATACACACCACAAATGCTTCGAAAAAATCAGGTATAAAAAAGCAGGGGCGGAACTAGCTAGTAAGGCTTTGGGAGGACTAATTCCTCCAAAATTTTAAAATTATCCCCAAATTTCACGCTTTTTATATAGTAAGTCCCCCCAAAATTTTAAAATTGCCCTTAAATTTTAAACATTTTGCAGTTATGTCCCCCACACTTCAATGTGTGGTTCCGCCCCTAATAAAAGGATTATTTCTGAATCATCTAAACTCTTCTGCTAATCCGTAACTGTTTCCTTTTCACTACATTAATTTTTTTTTTTCAATTTATTATTGTTGGGCAAAGGTACAAGAAGCTTAATTATATAATTTTAATTTACAACAGTGGTAACATTATGAAATTCAATTAGCAAGTAATTATTTCTTCTAACAACTTGTTAATTAAGGACCTCTGTGAATGCGTCATGCATGACACCATGTTTCTTTGATAATTAAGAAGAGGAAGAGAGGGGAAAAAAAAAAAAAAAAAAGGTTAGTTTTTTTTTTGAAAAATATGGAGTTTCCATTGATGAAATTTCACGAGCATAAAGCTCTTACATCACTGAACACACAGCTCTGAAAAATCATAACCAAAAGTTATGAAGGTTACAAAGTCATAAAAATGACTTCAAGCTTCTGCTAACTCATGTATAATTATATTTAAGGAACAGATCTGTTTTCGTATAGACTAGATCTAGGACATAAGTAGCCCAAATACAAAAATAAAAATAAAAAAATAACTAGAAACGAAAAATATGGTCGTGAGAGTTAAGCCTCCACACCGATCTACTCCATCCTCAACTCGAAGGCCAGAAAAAACAAAAAATAAAAATAAAAACAAAAAACAAAAACTCCACAAGCAGCAGTGAACGATCACAGCATCGTAGACATCCCTTCGGAAGATACACCTTGGCCAAAGAAGATGATCAGATCTAAGGTTGAAGAGACTAAGTCTGGATCTAAATCTACAAACTAGATCTAAAGCAACCCGTCAGGAACGAAGACAGGAGGAGCCTACAGAGAAGATACCAAGCACTGCTACCGTGAAAGGGGATGAGAAAAGATCTAGATCTAGATCTAGATCTTCCCTCCTCTTGAAATGCTTCTTGGTGTTGTCTAGAAGAAAAGAGAGAGGACTTCTAGACTACTGCAAATTCTTAGTACATCATTTAAGCTCAAAATTAGTAATTTAATATAAAATGAAATAATTAGTATATCATAAGGTATGATAATGCTTGCTTAATTTTTTATTTTTAAAAAGCACATTTAAGAAGAAAAAAAAAACGTTAATTTATTGTACATATCCTTTTAAGTTTTCTGTGATAATTAAGACGTCTTTCCTTAATTAATTTCTCTTTGTTTTGAGTGTCAACTTAATTCATACACGTCACTTAAAGAAAGCTCGCGCTTGCTGTGCATATGTCCCGGAAGCCTGACATTTTATATATATTATTGTTGTTGACATCGATCTCTTTTTATAGTCAATAGAACCGCTACCCGACTTAGGGCTTGTTTGGATCTGCGCTTGAGTTGTCTAAAAGTGCGTTTAACATTCAAAAAGTCCGTTTGGAAAAAAAAAAAAAAAAAAAAAATTTGTTTTGTAAAATAAATGAAAAGTACCTTTAAGGGTCGAAAAGCCCTCGAACATTCGGACTCAAGGTCGAAAGTTCGGGCAGAGAGCATGGAATGTTCAGTCAGAATGCTAAGGTCTATACAAGGCTCCTATTTTCAAATCAACATAGAAAATCTTATCCTAGGACTTTAATAAGTTCGCACTAAGATTAACATCCAACGTTCGGTGGTCCCCTACTGAATATTCGGTCAGAGGCAAAAATAATGTTTTTGGTTTGTTTTCTTAAAATAACAAGGGTCATTACAGCAATTGCAAGTAGTTGTTGTTTTATAAAAATGTTTAAGAAAAATATTTGTTTATCCTTAATGACCGGGATTGGGTTTTAAATTTTTGGGGCATCACAATTTATCAGGCTTTTTTATGTTTTCTTCTATTTATATACTCTTTAGGATATGATATTTTACGTGTGACATACACCCCTTGATCCTTGTATCTTTTATGGCTTAGCATCATTGATAAAGATAAATTTATTGGAGTCATCGAGAGAAAGTCGACTAATAAACCAATTATCTTTGAAAAGTCCTTGCATCTTTGTGTGTGGAATTACTTTCCTGTCCTTTTAAAGTCTTGAAGAAAGCAAATCGATGAAAGCGTAGAAACTTCAACAATAACATACATTAAGATGGCCGTTTGCCAAGTCAACGTGACGATGGGGCACGACAGGGTGTTAAAGAAAACGAAAGAAAAAAAAGGAAAGAAACTTAAAAAATTGTAGTACGGAAAATGGGAGGAAACTTTCTTATTAGACTTGAAAAATTATAGTCCGTATTAGATAATATTATGTTATTGTTATTTACTTTATTTGGTATTCTAAGTTTATTAGGTTTACTTTTCTTTATTTTATTAGGTCTGTATTATTAACCTATATATAGGCCCCTTTTGTACAGTATATCGTGTGATTCAATATACAACCTTATTCTCAACGGTCCGAAAAATGGGAGGAAACTTTCTTATTAGACTTACAAAATTACAATCTGGAAAATGGGAGGAAACTTTCACTAGTGGCGGTACGTTGTCTTGACTATAGAAAGAAATGCATGAAAGATGTCAATAACAATAATAATAAAATGCAGGCCTCCGGGACATATGCACAACTTGCGCAAGGTTTCTTTTAAGTGAGGAGTATGAATTAAACCTGACAATCAAAACAAAGAGAAATTAATTAAGAAAATGACGTCTTAATTATCAAAGAAATTGGTGTCATGCATGATGCCTATGGGGTGGCTGACGAGCCACCTCCAGGCCATGGGGTGGCCGACGAGCCACTCCCAAGCCATGAGAGTTGCCGTGTGGCCACCCGTAGGCATAGGGGTGGCTGCCAGCCACCCCAAGTGGGGGAGGGGTGGCCAGCCATCTACCCCTTCAATTCTATTTTATTTTATTTTTTTTTTAAAAAAAAAAAAAATTTATTTCGTATGTGATATAACTTGGTGTAGTTGAGCCTTTTTTTTATTTTTTTATTTTTTTTTAACTTAAGTTAGGTAAGTTTGGGTTAAGTGCCACCTTCTCATTGATTGCACAAAACTCATCTTTTGTGTAGCCTCCCTATATAACTTATTATTGTACTGTTGCCCAACAATAATAAGTAAAAAAAAAAAAAAAAAAAATCATCTAGTTAAAAGGAAACAGTTTCGGATCAGTAGAAGAGTTTAAATGATTCACAAATAATCCTTGTATACATGATTTTTTGGAAGCATTTGTGGTTCAACTGTCATTATTGTTAATTAATTAATTTATTTATTTTTTACATGTCAGCACAAGGGAAGAAAAATTGGAGAAGGTAGGAGATTCAAACCAGTGACCTCCGCTTCTTAAAACGTGGTTCCCGATTGAACTACTCTTCCGGATCAATGTCAATGTTGTTGGGTGTGAATGAATTACGGAAGATCTTCAACAATTTCAAAAAAAAAAAAAATGCAAATTCTCAAATTATCAAATTTTGGTCGCTTCTAGGTTTTGAAAATGTCGCATATAAAAAATGTTACAAGTTATCGAGGCAGTCACAAAACTTTTTGGAAAAAATACATTTTACCCTCCTCAACTATTCACCATTTGCGTTTTGACCTCCAAAGTTTAAAAAGTGACACTTAACTCCCCAAACTTCTAAATTGTTGCAATTCGACATTACTAACCTTTTTTTTATTTTGTTTTTTCCAAATTAAAAAAAAAAATTAAAAATTAAAAATTAAGTGATGTCCAGCCACCACAGTTGGGCCTAGGAGTGGACTGGACACCACTTAATTTTTAATTTTTTAATTTTTTTTTCTTGTTTTTTAAAAAACTTTGGATGAGGGCATTTTTGAAAGAAAAAAAAGTTAAAATGGTAGAATTGCAACAATTTGAAAGTTTGGGGGGGGTCAAATGTCACTTTTTAAACATTGGAGGTCAAAATGCAAATAAGTGAATAATTAGGGGGAGTAAAATGTATTTTTTCCAAACCTTTTCTTCCCATTTTTTTTTAGAAACATTTATTATTAAGAAATCTAAAAAACAATTTTTTGTTCAAAACATTTTTACAACATATAGAGTAAGAAAACCGGTGAAAATATACAAAATTTTTAATTGTAACATGTCACATTTTTAATATGTGATATTTTCAAAGCGTTTTGATGTCTAAAAATAACATAAATTAATTTCCGAATTTGAGAATTTAGACTTTATTAGAAATTGTAAGAGATTCTAATCCATTTGGAAGAGAATTTCCATTAAGAAGAGTATTGCCATTAATGACCGTTTCCGAGGATGATATATTGCCAATTTTCCAATCTGATCCAACTATGTTTTAGGGACTGAATCCCTAAGTCTTGAAGAAAGCAAATTGATAAAAGAGTAGAAACTTCAACGATAACATACATCAAGATTGCCGTTCGCCAAGTCAACGTGACGATTGGGCACGACCGGGTGTTAAAGAAAACGAAAGAAAAAAAGGAAAGAAACTTAAAAAATTATAGTCTGGAAAATGGGAGGAAACTTTCTTATTAGACTTAGAGCATGTTTGGGTCTGCGGTTGCAAACCCAAAAAGCGCTTCTAAGGCAAGAGAAGTCCGTTTGAGAAAAAATAGAGTCGTTTGGGTCAAATATTTTCAAAGCGCTTTTGAGGTTTCAAACGCTCAAAACCACGTTTGAGCCAAAGCTGGAAAATGAGGCTTCTCCTCAAATGGACTTCTCGAAGAAAGGCGCACCGCAGTTTTCGTTTAATGAAATATATGAACAGACAGAAATACACACCAATTTCAACAAATGACAACCATACCCATACATAAACATCTCATCCCAAGCAGTAGGATCTGCTCCAAAGCGAGGGAGATCCAAGTTGATGTTCTTGCTTGGTATGTAAAATATGGGTTAAGGGCCTTTCATATAGAGATCTAAAGTTTTCAAGATGTAAGAGAGAGACCTCAGAAAAGAGAATTAGAAAAAATAGAGAAAAAAATATAGCCAAAGATGGCATGTTAGGGAGACCTGCAGAAAAGAGACTTAAAAAGAAAAAATAGAGAGAAAAATGCAGCCGAATATGGCATGTGAGCAAGACCTGCAGATGGCGTGTGAGGGGAAAAAATATAGACGAAGATGGCATATAAGGGAGTGTTTCCCTACTGCAGCAGGCGTGCTGTTACCTACAGGAGCATGTTCAGGCCTGCACACGCCATGTGCAGCAGGCCTGAATAGATTTATTTAATTCTTTTTTTTTATTTATTTACTTCTTCTTTTTTTTGTTGTATTTTTTATGTTTATATCAAGGAGCATCACGTGGGTTCTGCCAAAGCTCACACCCTACAACAAAGACAAATACCCACAATCTCTCCTCCCAATAGAACACTAATCCCAAAAATTTCAACACATCACTTCTCTCTCTCTCTCTCTCTCTCGCTACAGACCAACAAAAATTTCAACACATCACTTCTCTCTTTTTCTCTCTCTCTCTATCTCTCTTTCTCATTACAGACCAACAAAAGGGTTATAGTTTCATGAAAAATAAGTGAATTAATTTTAATCACTTAACATTCTACAAGTTATTAATTTCATTTGGTTTACATATTTATTTTGTATTATTTATTTACTTCTTTTTTTAGGAAGAGGAAAATAAAAATGATGTTTTGAGGATCATATATTCTTATTTTAATGAGGTAAACGTGTTTATTATTCTCAATAACATTAAATGTCTTTTATGGTCATTTTTGCAACCAAAAATATTTTCTTAGTTTTTGTTATCAAACTGACTTCTCAAAAAACACTTTAGACATGTAGTTACCAAACATGTAACAGCTTTTCAATAGAAGCGCTTTTGACCAAAGCTCACAGGCAAAAGCTCTACATCCAAAAGCTTTTCCCACCGCAATACCAAACATGTTCTTAAAAAATTATAGTCCGGAAAATGGGAGGAAATTTTCTTATTACACTTAAAAAATTATAGTCCGGAAATGGGAGGAAACTTTCTTATTAGACTTAAAAAATTATTGTCTGGAAAATGGGAGGAAACTTTCACTAGTGGCGGTAGTGTTGGCTATAGAAAGAAATGCATGAAAGATGACAATAACAATAATAATAAAATGTCAGGCCTCCGGGACATATGCACAGGATGCGCAAGGTTTCTTTTAAGTAACGTGTATGAATTAAAGTTGACAATCAAAACATTTAGAAATTAATTAAGAAAAGGACGTCTTAATTATCAAAGAAACTGGTGTCATGCATGACGCCTATGGGGTGGCTGACGAGACACCCGCAGGCCATTGGGTGGCGGCCAGCCAGCCTAGATCCGGTTTGGGTGACCGCGCGGCCAATCCCATGCAGCCGGGGTAGGGGTGGCCAGCCATCCAACCCTTTCAATTCAGTTTTTTTTTTTTTTTTTTTTTTTTTTTTTTAAAAAAAAAAACTTATGTTTGGTAAGTTTAGGTTAGATGTCACCTTCTCATTGATTGCACAAAATTCACCTTTTGTGTAGCCTCTCCATATAAGTTATAATTGCACCGTTGCCCAAAAATAATAAGTGAAAAAAATAAATCATGTAGTTAAAAGGAAACAGTTACGGATTAGGAGAAGAGTTTAAATGATTCACAAATAATCCTTGCATACATGATTTTTTGGAAGCATTTGTTGTTCAACTGTCATTATTGTTAATTAATTAATTAATTTATTTTTTAGATGTCAGCACAAAGAAAGAACAATTGGAGAAAGTAGGGGATTCGAACCAGTGACCTCCGCTTCTTAAAACGTGGTCTCCGATTAAACTACTCTTCGGGGCCATTGTCAATGTTGTTGGGTGTTAATGAATTATGGATAAAGATTTCCAACAATTTTAAAAAAAATGTAGATTCTCAAATTATCAAATTGTGGTCGCTTCTAGGTATCGAAACGCTTAAAAAATGCCACATATAAAAAATGTTACAAGTTATCGAGGTAGTTACAAAACTTTTTGGGGAAGAAAATACATTTTACTCCTCTCAACTATTCACTCATTTGCATTTTGACCTCCAATGTTTAAAAGTGACATTTGACCCCCAAACTTTCAAATTGTTGCAATTCGACCATTCTAACTTCTTTTTTTCCCAAAATGCCCCAAACCCAAATTAAAATAAAAAAATTAAAAATTAAGGGGTGGCTGGCCACCCTAGTTGGGCCTAGGGGGTGGCCGAAGCCACCCCAAACTGACCACCACTTAATTTTTAATTTTTTTAAAAAAACTTTTTGGGAAAAAAAATAATTAAAATGGTCGAATTGCAACATTTGGAAATTTGAGAGAGCCAAGTGTCGTTTTTTAAACATTGGAGGTCAAAATACAATGGGTGAATAGTTCAATGAGTAAAATGTATTTTTCTCGAACTTTTTCTTCCCATTTTTTTTCTTTTTAGAAACATTTATTATTTAGAAATCTAAAAAACAATTTTTAGTTCAAAACACTTTTACAACATATAGAGTAAGAAATCCGATGAAAATATACTCAATTTTCAATTGTAACATGTCACCTTTTTAATATGTGACATTTTCAAAGCGTTTCGATGTCTAAAAATAACATAAATTGATTTCCAAATTTGAGAATTTAGACTTTATTAGAAATTGTAAGAGATTCTAATCCATTTGGAAGAGTATTGCCATTAATGACCGTTTCGGAAGATGGTATATTGCCAATTTTCCAATCTGATCCAACTATGTATTAGGGACTGAATCCCTAAGTCTTGAAGAACGCAAATCGATAAAAGAGTAGAAACTTCAACGATAACATACATCAAGATGGCCGTTCGCCAAGTCAACGTGACGATGGGGCACGACAGGGTGTTAAAGAAAACGAAAGAAAAAAAGGGAAGAAACTTAAAAAATTATAGTCTGGGAAATGGGAGGAAACTTTGTTATTAGACTTAAAAAATTATAGTCCGGAAAATGGGAGGAAACTTTCTTATTAGACTTAAAAAATTATAGTCAGGAAATGGGAGGAAACTTTCTTATTAGACTTAAAAAATTATAGTCAGGAAATGGGAGGAAACTTTCTTATTAGACTTAAAAAATTATTGTCTGGAAAATGGGAGGAAACTTTCACTAGTGGCGGTAGTGTTGACTATAGAAAGAAATGCGTGAAAGATGACAATAACAATAATAATAAAATGTCACCCCTCCGGGACATATGCACAGCATGCGCAAGATTTCTTTTAAGTAACGTGTATGAATTAAAGTTGACAATCAAAACAAAGAGAAATTAATTAAGAAAAGGACGTCTTAGTTATCAAAAAAACTGGTGTCATGCATGACGCCTATGGGGTGGCTGACGAGCCACCCCTAGGCCATGGTGTGGCGGCCAGCCACCCTAGATCCGGTTTGGGTAGCCGCGCGGTCACTACCATGGCCTATAGGGTGGCCGCCATGGGAGTGGCAGTGCGGCCACCCCTAGGCAGGAAGCCACCCCAAGTGGGGGAGGTGCGGCCAGCCATCCACCCCATCAATTCTGTTTTTTTTTTTTTTTTTTTTTTAACTTAAGTTTGGTAAGTTTGGGTTAGGTGTCACCTTCTCATTGATTGCACAACACTCATCTTTTGTGAAGCCTCCCTCTATATAAGTTATTATTGTTCCATTGCCCAACAATAATAAGTTAAAAAAAAAAAAAAAAAATCGTGTAGTTAAAAGGAAACAGTTACGGATCAGTAAAAGAGTTTAAATGATTCACAAATAATCCATGTATACACGAATTTTTTGGAAGCATTTGTGGTTCAACTGTCATTATTGTGAATTTCTTTATTTTTTTTTGTTTTTTACATGTCGGCACGAGGGAAGAAAAATGAGAGAAGGTAGAGGATTCGAACCAATGACCTCCACTTCTTAAAAGGTGGTCCCCGATTGAAGTACTCTTCAGGTCCATTTTCAATGTGGTTGGGTGTGAATGAATTATGGATAAAGATCTCCGACAATTTCAAAAAAAATGTAGATTTTCAAATTATCAAATTTTGGTCGCTTTTAGGTATCGAAATACTTCGAAAATGTCACATGTAAAAAATGTTACAAGTTATCAAGGTAGTCTCAAAACTTTTTGGGGAAAATACATTTTACCCCTCTCAACTATCCACTCATTTGCACTTTGACCTCCAATGTTTAAAAAGTGACACTTGACCTCCCAAACTTCCAAATTGTTGCAATTCGATCATTCTAACTTTTTTTTCTTCCCCAAAATGCCCCCATCCCAAGTTAAAAAAAAAATTAACGGGTGGTTGACCACCTCAGTTGGGCCTAGGGGTGGCTTCAGCCACCCCAGACTGGACACCTCTTAATTTTTAATTTTTAATTTTTTTAAAAAATTTTTAAATTTTAATTTTAATTTTTTTTTTTTAACTTGGGATGAGGGCATTTTGGGAAAAAAAGAGTCTGAATGGTTGAATTGCAACAATTAGTTCAGAATGAAATGAGGTGGTGGGGCAGGGGGGGTGGTGTCGACACCCAAATATTGGAGGTCAAAATGCAAATGGGTGGACAGTTCAAAGGGGTAAAATGTATTTTTCCCAAACTTTTTCTTCCTATTTTTTTTTTTGAAATGTTTATTATTTAGAAATCTAAAAAACAATTTTTTGTTCAAAACACTTTTACAACATATAGAGTAAGAAATCCGATGAAAATATATTCAATTTTCAATTGTAACATGTCACCTTTTTAATATGTGACATTTTCAAAGCGTTTTGATGTCCAAAAATAACATAAATTGATTTCCAAATTTGAGAATTTAGACTTTATTAGAAATTGTAAGAGATTCTAATCCATTTGGAAGAGTATTGCCATTAATGACCGTTTCCGAAGATGGTATATTGCCAATTTTCCAATCTGATCCAACTATGTAGTAGGGACTGAATCCCTAAGTCTTGAAGAACGCAAATCGATAAAAGAGTAGAAACTTCAACGATAACATACATCAAGATGGCCGTTCGCCAAGTCAACGTGACGATGGGGCACGACAGGGGGTTAAAGAAATCGAAAGAAAAAAAGGGAAGAAACTTAAAAAATTATAGTCTGGGAAATGGGAGGAAACTTTGTTAGTAGACTTAAAAAATTATAGTCCGGAAAATGGGAGGAAACTTTCTTATTAGACTTAGAAAATTATAGTCAGGAAATGGGAGGAAACTTTCTTATTAGACTTAAAAAATTATAGTCAGGAAATGGGAGGAAACTTTCTTATTAGACTTAAAAAATTATTGTCTGGAAAATGGGAGGAAACTTTCACTAGTGGCGGTAGTGTTGACTATAGAAAGAAATGCATGAAAGATGACAATAACAATAATAATAAAATGTCAGCCCTCCGGGACATATGCACAGCATGCGCAAGATTTCTTTTAAGTAACGTGTATGAATTAAAGTTGACAATCAAAACAAAGAGAAATTAATTAAGAAAAGGATGTCTTAATTATCAAAAAAACTGGTGTCATGCATGACGCCTATGGGGTGGCTGATGTAACGCCCCGATATTTGAACTAGCAAATATCGAAGTCGTGACGCTGCAACTTTAGAAAATACAATTTTACAGCGGAATATGTATCTTTTTTTCTTTCTCTATGACCTAGTAATAACTTACACAACACAGTTGAGCTGACTGAAATACCTCGAGGTGATATATTATTAAATAAAATAGAAACATGGTTTTCATTACAACATATGTACACACTAGGTGTACCAAATATATGCCACAGACGGCACCTAAATTAACATAGTAATATCTATTAAGTTTACACACATCACCATACATAATAAAAGCGATTAACATAAATGAGACTTGCTCCATAGAGTAAGCATAAATCCTGCAGCAGATGGTCTATCAACCATCAAAACCAGTAAAAGGACCATCGTCCTCACTTTCTATCCCTGCATCAAGATCTATGTAAAGATGACGTTATCATATTTACATAGGCAAACAAGTGAGTAATCTATTTTCCTAGATATAAAGACTAAAAGACTAGTTTGAACAAATAAGATTAAAGACTAAAATATATAATAATGAATGAGTTGTGAATGCAGCGTAATGACAGATTAGTTTGTGTTTTATGATAATCTTTCTTCAGACCTCTTCTCATGAGCTCTCAGCCCGCTTACGTCTGTTATGTCCCTCACACTTTAGAGGTTTACCTGTTTGGTGCTGGCAACTACACCGCCCCAGCTTAGTTATATATTAGGCCTTTTGGACGGTTATATACCCCCATCCACTGAGATACCGACAGTTCCTCGCGGCAATCCACCCAGCTTGTTCTTAAGGTGGCTATCTTATCAGCCCATTTTATTAGACACATTATGCAGCAGTTGTATTGCAAAATTATATCAATAAGACAAAATAAGAATTCCTATAACAATAAAACAAAGCTAGTACTCAGTAAGTATATCCATACTTACTCTCCTTAGCGTAGTATTCTGCTCCACTTCTGCATATAATGCATACATACAAACAATACTTAGTTCATTTCTCCAATAATATCATTGTTTAAAGACCCTCATCTTTTTATATTTATTTATTATCCGTCACTTCATCTTTACTTACTTATTTTATTATATTAATCTAAGATAGTTATTTATAACTAGTTAAATGACTGAATGTAAATGTTAAATGCATATTTCGGGGATGAGATCAAATTGTCCTTACCGCCAGAAATATGAACAGAAATTTAAATGACATAAAAGAAATGACTGAATGTAAATGTTAAAAGCATATTTCGGGGATGAGATCAAATGATCCTTACCGCCAGAAATATGAATAGAAATTTAAATGACATAAAAGAAATGACTGAATGTAAATACTGTAAAGTAAATAATATATAGATAATATTATAAGTCCTTAATTGATTTTGTCCACTAACTCTTTATTATTAATTCACTTGTATCCATTACTTTATTTTACATTATACGCTTATTGGGTCTTTAAACAATTAAATGAGAATAAGTAATAAAAGCAATAAATCATGATATTTATACAAGAAACACTTACCCAATAATCATTAGAAGTAAAACTCCACCAAATCTTCTCTAGGTAGCTAGTTTTAGAAAAACACTTGAACACTACAAGAAAGATCTAAGCTATATGGTATTTGGCTAGGACTAAGAAATAAAATGAAAGGAGCAAACAATTTTACTTGTTCTAAGATTGTAAAAACTAAAGTGAAAGTGAATTTAGCTTTAGGCTCTATTTATAAGAGAATGAATGGTTAGGATTTATTTTTACACATTTGATCTAAGGGTTGAGATGTATTTAACCAAAAGAATGAACCTAGTCCATATTTCATGCTCTATACCAATTGATATTTTCGTCCAAAATGAGGGCAGTGTATTCCGATCCATTTTTCAAAGTCCAAACGTACTCTGATTGACATGAAATTTTGAGAGTAGATAGAGGACTCCGAAACAAACATTTTATATTTTTGGTTCGACTTCATCCGAGTTCGTTTGAGTCTACTTTTGGCCTGTACACAGTTTCATATTCAACTTAGGCTTTAATCTATTTGCATTCCCACTTGGCCACTTGCCTTATTAAATCATTATAATCATGATATTTACTATAACCATTATTACTAGATGACTTTAATCTTTCAACAAAGGTGGCTAGCCTTGGTGTCTTTCTTTAGCAGTTTTAATCTCATTTAGACAGTATGAAAATTAAGACACTGCTTTTTATGCTAAAAACTGCAAAGCTTCAAATTAATTTCTAACTTCACTAAACACCAATATAAATAATTTATTTACTAGATTGAGTTTAATTATGCCCATAAACATATTAGTGAAGCTAAATTTTAGAATTGAAGTGATATACAAAAGATGTCAAAAATCAATGTAATATACCTTTAACACTAAATAATTATTCAATCTCATTAATCCACATATCATTGATCTAATTTATTCATTCATATTTTTAATCTTATTTAATATTATTTAAATAAGAGCCTTAAAATCTAGGTCGTTACAGTTGACGAGCCACCCCCAGGCCATGGTGTGGCAGCCAGCCACCCTAGATCCGGTTTGGGTAGCCGCGCGGTCACTACCAAGGCCTATAGGGTGGCCGCCATGGGAGTGGCAGTGCGGCCACCCCTAGGCAGGCAGCCACCCCAAGTGGGGGAGGGGCGGCCAGCCATCCACCCCTTCAATTCTGTTTTTTTTTTTTTTTTTAACTTAAGTTTGGTAAGTTTGGGTTAGGTGTCACCTTCTCATTGATTGCACAACACTCATCTTTTGTGAAGCCTCCCTCTATATAAGTTATTATTGTTCCATTGCCCAACAATAATAAGTAAAAAAAAAAAAATCGTGTAGTTAAAAGGAAACAGTTACGGATCAGTAGAAGAGTTTAAATGATTCACAAATAATCCATGTATACACGAATTTTTTGGAAGCATTTGTGGTTCAACTGTCATTATTGTGAATTTCTTTATTTTTTTTTGTTTTTTACGTGTCGGCACAAGGGAAGAAAAATGGGAGAAGGTAGGGGATTCGAACCAATGACCTCCACTGCTTAAAAGGTGGTCCCCGATTGAACTACTCTTCAGGACCATTTTCAATGTGGTTGGGTGTGAATTAATTATGGATAAAGATCTCCGACAATTTCAAAAAAAATGTAGATTCTCAAATTATCAAATTTTGGTCGCTTTTAGGTATCGAAATACTTCGAAAATGTCACATGTAAAAAATGTTACAAGTTATCGAGGTAGTCTCAAAACTTTTTGGGGAAAATACATTTTACCCCTCTCAACTATCCACTCATCTGTACTTTGACCTCCAATGTTTAAAAAGTAACACTTGACCCCCCCAAGCTTCCAAATTGTTGCAATTCGACAATTCTAACCTTTTTTTCTTCCCCAAAATGCCCCAATCCCAAGTTATAAAAAAAAAAAAATTAACGGGTGGCTGACCACCTCAGTTGGGCCTAGGGGTGGCTTCGGCCACCCTAGACTGGACACCTCTTAATTTTTAATTTTTAATTTTTTTAAAAAATTTGTAAATTTAAATTTAAATTTTTTTTAACTTGGGATGAGGGCATTTTGGGAAAAAAAAGAGTCTGAATGGTTGAATTGCAATAATTTGGAAGTTTGGGAGGGGGGGTCGTTGTCACTTTTAAATGTTGAGGTCAAAATGCAAATGGGATAGTTCAAGGGGGTAAAATGTATTTTTCCAAACTTTTTCTTCCTTTTTTTTTTTTTTTTTTTTTTGAAATGTTTATTATTTAGAAATCTAAAAAACAATTTTTTGTTCAAAACATTTTTACTACATATAGAGTAAGAAATCCAATGAAAATATACTCAATTCTCAACTATAACATCCCACTTTTTTAATATGTGATATTTTCAAAGCGTTTCGATGTCAAAAAATAACATAAATTAATTCCCTAATTTAAGAATCTACACTTTATTTGAAATTGTGTGAGATCCTAATCCATTTGGAAGAGTATTGCCTTTAATGACCGTTTCCCAGGATGGTATATTGCCAATTACTGTTTCCAATCTAGTCGAACTATGTATTAGGTAACTTTTTTTTTTTTTTTTTTCCTTGAACCGGAATCTATAAGAATTCATTGATAAAAGATTAAGAGCATAAAAGCTCTATAAAACACAGCCAAATGCAATGAAATTTCGAAGTCATAGATAAAATCAGAAAATTCTTACAATCAAATCCTATCTATGACACCAGCTTCCGCTAACCCAAGAACAACATCAATTATGAAGCAATTCTACTCCAAGCAAACAAGATCTAAGAAATGGATAGCCCAAAATTTCAAAACTTATTTTCTGACCGTGAGAAATAATCTCCCACATCAATCTAATCAACCTAGGCCCAAAGGTGATCAGGAGTCAACTCATGTTCTCAACCCATAAGCCAGGACAAAAAGAACAAAAACTAAATCAAATAAAAAGAACTAAAAACAACAAAATTCCATTAGAATTAGCAGCGGAGGAGTATGACATGGTAGACATCCCCGAAAAGACACATCACGAATTTTTCGTGCAATTTAAACATAATAGCGGAATTATGCTTTCATTACAGAATTATTATGCTTAGAGAGATTGGCAATGGTGTTTTCATAGTAAGGAATGTTGTTTAGTGTTTTAGTACTTTCCGGAAGAAAGGGATGATTTCGCATAGGTGTTTAGCTTCTTTTTTTGTTCCTTTCTTTGTATGTCCTTTGCATCTAATTTCACAGCCCATAAACCCTAATCCCGAATCCTTTATGGATGGACTATTGTTGAGCATTAATTAACTCTTTTATTATTTCTATTCGCCCCCTCATTGCAGCTAAGTGGAGAGGAATTCTATCATCTTGATCATGAGCTAAGCAAAAATCTGCATTTGCTTGCAACAACACTTTTACTATCTTGGTGTGGCCCTCAGCAGAAGCTAAGTGAAGAGGGGTTCGCCCAATGAGTCCACCTCTTCTGCAAGTTTAGGTTTCTTGCTACAAAGAGTTCTAATTCAAGGTGTCCAGGTAAAGCTGCCATGTGTAAGGGGGTCTCTCAAAAAGATGTTAGTGAAATTTTATGAAGGATGAGTGCATCCCTTTTTATCAATGCGCTCAAACTGTTTACACGCTCAGTTAGTGAGGCTTCATAGAGTGCAACCATATTCTCTTCTTCATCATGCCTTCGATCTATCCATCATAGAGAGTTTAAACCTTCCAAAAAAAGAAAGTATAGACTTACTAGAGCTTGGTGCTTAATTTGAATGTTAACTATTATAAAAGGTGAAAAACGCTTAACACACTACAAAAAAACAATCAATTTCTGACGTGGCTACAGTACATGATTTTCTGCCACGTCAGTAAATATTTTTCTGACGTGGCCAAAAATACCACGTCAGAAAATTTTCACATGTGAAACTACCATGTTAGAAATTTCTGATGTGCTATTTACACACTTCAGAAATTTTTGAAGTGTGAAACTAGCATATCAGAAATTTCTGACGTGTTATTTTTACACATCAGAAATTCCCTGACATGATATTTTAACACGTCAGAAATTTCTGACGTGTGAAAATAGCATGTCAGAAACTTTTGACGTGCTGTTTTAACACGTCACTAAAAAAAAAGAGCGGGATATTCAATTTTTTTCCTCTTCTTTCCTTTTATTCTTTTATTCTTTATTCTTCTTTCCATTTATTCTTTTATTCGACATTTATTCTTTTCCTTTTCTTTTATTTCCCCACACTCTCTCTCTCTCTCCTCTCTCAATCTTTCTCTTCTCGATCTCTACACAGCTGGCCAACTCTCACTAGAGGGAAGAAGAAAAAGAAAAGGAGAAGAGAAAAAGAAGAAGAAGAAGAAGAAGAAGAGGAGAAGAGAAGAAGAAGAGAATATAAGAAGATTTTTTGGGTTTTTGAAGATTTGCTGGGTTTGACGTTTGGATTTTGGATTTTTCAGGTTGATTTTTTTATTTGGGTTTGAATTTTTGAAAATTAATGGAGAAAAGAAGAGAGGGTGAGCTGGAGATCAAATGAAATTGGAGAAAAGAAGAGAGAGAGAGTGAGAAAATGGAGAAAAGAAGAGTGGGAGAGCTGGAGATCAAACGAAATTGGAGAAAAGAAGAGAGAGATCGAGAGTGAGAAAATGGAGAAAAGAAGAGAGGGAGAGCTGGCCGGAGAGGGAGAGTTGGAGAAAAGTGAAAAAAAAATTTTAAAAAAAAAATTAATTGAAAAAAAATTAAATTAATAAATTTTTTAATTGAAAAAAAAATTCCAAAAAAAATTTTAAAAAAGAAAAATTATTATTTTTTAATAATTTTTTAAAATTTACTAACGTGTTAATTTTAACACGTCAGAAATTTTTCTGATGTGTAAATTTCAGAAACGTCAGTAATTTTTTGACGTGTTAGAAAATGACACGTTAGAAAAATTTTTTGATGTGCCACTTTTTGACACGTCAAAAATGATTGACATCTTAAAAGTGACATGTCAGAAAATTTTCGTTTCTGACACCCAAAATTTTAACGCCTGACATACATCAGTAAAATTTACTTACGTGTCAGACCACCTAACACACCAGAAACTGCATGTCAGGAAAAAATACAATTTTTGTAGTGACAAGTTTAAATATCAAAATTTATGCGGAATTTACGGATATTTAAAATTAAGTAAACAATCACCAAAATATGAACAATCAAACACAAGGATTTTGGTGATGAAGAGGAAACCTTATCGGGGCAGCCAAACTCAGGAAATCACTATAGAAAGTTTATCTAGAGATTATAGACACTAGGAACACTTACAACCGTTTGCAAGACCTTGGCTCTGTAAGATCGACAAGCCTCCAACTCATCTCCTTACTCACAATCTTCTTCAACGTGGTTCTCCTTCACCGAATCCTTCCGATAGACTTCTCAATCTTCTTCAATGTCAAGATTTACTGACGTGTCGATAAATCCTGACGTGTTACTTTGACACGTCAATAAATTATTGACGTGTCAAAGTGGCACGTCATAGCCCTTGACGCGTCGTGCGACGCTTGTACCTTATTGACGCACAATTTTGACACGCCAAGAAATATAATGTATATATATAATAAACATGATATTAAAATTAAAAAAAAAAAAAAAAAAGAAGATAAAGAAATTCTCATATGTGGCACGTCAGACACTTTTACATGCCAACTGGCACGCCAGAATTTCCGACGTACAATATGTATCGAATTTCTAACATGCCATATATTTGTACGTCAGAATTTTTAAATTTTTGTTTTTTTTTTATTTTTTATTTTATATCATTTTTATTTTATATTATATATATTTCATCTAACTTTTGTTTTTTATTAGGAAGGATTTTATGGCACGTCAGAATTTCTGGCGTGCCAGATTTGGCATGTAAGAAATTCTTTTAAATTTTTTTTGTTTTTTTTTTATTTTTTATTTTATATCATTTTTATTTTATATTATATATATTTCATCTAACTTTTGTTTTTTATTAGGAAGGATTTTAAATGAAAATGAGACTCAAAATCTTTCCAAATCTTTATTAAATAACTCTATTGTTGCTCTTGGCCTTCCGATCCGGATTTCTTTGATTTATTATTCTCCATTCGCTTAGTATAGAAATTAAAAAAATTAAAATTTGTTTTCTGCTTTATGTCTTTTTTTTTTGCACAAAAAAACACTATTTATTTGCAGATAAAACAAAGAAAGATGAAATGAAATTGTCGTTGCATCTACTAGGTTTTCTTCTTCATGAATTCTTTCTTCCTCGTCTTCTTCTTCTTCTTCTTTTCTTGTCAATCAATCGGACCATTTTACATAATTGTTTTAGTGTACAACAAACAGTTATATATAATACGAGCATGATGACAATTTGATATTTTCCTATATATATATATATATATATATGTCAAAACTTCAATATGAATAATGTTAATTTAATTATTTTAATCAAATTCCAAACGAACGAGGAAAATGTTATATATCCTTTAGGTTTGAACCATTCACGTTAATAAATTTTTATTTAGTATTAGATCAGTGTGGGTTAACTACATCTTACTTATTGAGTGAATTAATATCTCCATTCATCTTATTTACTCTTGTTAGTAATTTTCACCATCACCTTATTATTTAGTTTGAATTTGCCAAAAAATAAAAGAAAAAATTAGTTAATAGAAATTCTGACGTGCCATTTTTGGCACGTCAAAATTTCTTTTATCTTTATATATATTCTTGACGTGCCTATGTGGCATGTAAGGAAGTGCCTTGGGAAGGCCATGCCCAGCAGGCCGCCCATCGCCCATGCCTTCTATTTTTTTATTTTTTATTTATATATATATATATATATATATATAAAATATATATTATATATTGCTGACGTGCTAATTTAGCACGTCAGATTTTTTATTTTATTTTTATTTTTAATATCAGGTTCATATATATATATTATGTTTCTAACGTGCTGCAACTAGCACGTCAAGAAAAAAAATAGCGGGACATTCAACT